>NW_025999735.1:782500-1150000 GCF_019419815.1 Pyrus x bretschneideri | reverse complement strand
CATGTAAACTAACTTAGCATTTACATTTTTCGTTTACAGTTGGTGGTCATAAATCAACTGACTCAATTTTATATCAACATTGGAGCATGCCTTACAAGTGTAAATCATCTTTTTTTATTCTATTTTATAGAATGAGTTAAGTTCTGAAGTTCATATATTTTGAAACCATCTTCGTCACTGGAAGTTACGCAGCTATGCAGAGGGTCACGTAGTGGAACTTGGATTTCAAAGATCACAGTGAACAGGGTAATAGGTGTATTTCCTCATTTTTACCATTTTAGAACTTATATTAGTGATAAATTAATTCGAATCATGTGGCATGAACTTAAAGCTCTGTTTGGGAAAGTGGGCTCTTTACCCCAAAGATGCTTGCTTTTGGTAATATTTGGAATTGTGCTTCTAAGCTGTTTTTCAAGCTTTTGGCCATACTAAATGGAGCTAAGTCGAACAGCTCTTCAGTTGCATTGTAGTTGCTTTCCTAAATTGATTGTTCTTTTGTTGAAAAAAATTTAAGGGCGAAAATTATGTTTCAAATTAGATTCAGATATGAATATTACACGTTCAAGGTGTTGAATTCATCTTTGTTTTGGTGTTTTGTGGTTTTGAATGTCATTTAGTGCAGTATAGTCTTAACTTAAATGTGGTTCTGTATATCTTAAGTACTCATTTGGATTTTGAGCAGTAGGAGAGAGTTTAGCACGTATTTGAGGAAATGCGAAGAACTTTTTTGAAATGGTTAGAGTTTGAGATTCTTAGAAGGAAGCTCCTATAAGTTTTTGGTCTTTTGTGTTGATTCGAACAAAATCGATTTTTATATTTATTAATTTTTGTTGTGTGAGTAGTATTTATTAGGCTTGATGTTTTTTTTGAAACACCAGGTGGTTTGGAGACGTTTGAAATCGTAAAAAGACTCGAAGATTTCAGCCAGGTTTGAATCAAAGCACCAAATGAATTCTTCTTCCAGGTTATGATTAAATGTTCCCAACTTTTTTAGTTGTATAAAGACTTGGGTAGATAGGAATTTGATTTTAGTCATGTGTTTCACTAATTCTTTGGTAATAGATAATCTTTATGAACAGTCTTCTGCTTCTATCAATACCCATGGTGAGTTCTCATAATTTACTTTTTAACAGTCAGGTCATTTGTGACCAAATATTCTTTTTCAACTTATGCTTCGTTAACTCTTCTTTTGCACCCTATTTTTTCACACATTTAGTCTTCAGTAGATGGGCTAAGGAATTTCCACGTGGCATTGTATCAAATTATCATTGATCGTAGGGTATGGCATTGTAAGATCATCTTCTGTTCACTTTGATCAAATTATTTGTCAGCTATTTTAGTTTTTTATAATTGTGATATTATTTCTTATTTGGCCTCAAGATTAGTGGACTTAAACTTTGTTTATTATCTTTGCCGTACGAAGAAGACCTTAATAATGTAATAAGAGATTACAATATTAACTTGACAGTAAATGATCCATTCTTTTTTTTGGATGCAATGTCCATACTTTAGTGTAATTTATACCTTATGTTTTAGCTTTGATTTTAAATTAAAATTCCTTAATTTGGTTTTGGTTTGTTCCATAATACATGTGTAAAGATGACTATGTTGTACATTACATATTTTGGTTTCTGTTCATGGGTTTTTTTCTTCTTCCAGGAATTCAACAATCCTAGAGGTTGAAAACCACCGAGAAGAAAAAGATAGATCTGATGGTGAGCTTCATCAAATTCATTTTTTTTCCGTCATATTTTTCCCTTTATAAAGGATAAATTAGGATAAATTAATAATATTGGAATTTCCCCTCTATCTCCCATTTGGGTGAGCATATAGTGATTTGGTCCTCTGATTCTTCAGTGCAACGGGGCTCTGTACCTTTTCTGATGTCTGTGGCCGGTTGGCCGGGCAGGCTTCCTCCAATGGGGTACGGTTCTGTTATTTTGCCATTCATTCACTCAAAATTCCAAAAATCGAATATAGTAAAATAGTAGATCAAATTCATTAATGTTATCTTAACAGCTGTTTAATAGATTTATATGTTTGTTTTTATGATTTTTTTTTTTTTGCATGCTTGATTTTATGAATTTTTACTGTTTGTTTTGTTAATTGCAGATTTACAGTGTTTGATTGATTTCGGTGAGGGTGAGTTGTTAAGTTTTCCTTTATTTATTCATGATGTTTTATGAATGATTGCATGTTCTATATCTAATTTCACTAACTCTTTGGGTGTATTTTTCACAGTGGTTGTTCATCTGTTTTTTCTGTTAACAGTGCTTACCACCTGTTTGAGAAAAGGTATTAAATTGGCCTTTATTTAGATTATTCATATGTTTTGAATGTTTTTTGGTTTGTCATGTGTGTAAGAATGTGAAATAAACTATCTAAGGTAGTCAATTTCAATATAGCAGTAGCAGCTGCAGGAACTACAACAGTAGCAGCTGCTGTGATTCTAGATGGATGAAGAGGAGTGGGGTTATATTGAAGTCAGACCCGTAAGCAATTTACTCATATATACTGTATATATTGTATGGAATAAGAGATGTTAATTTTCATAGAATTTTTGTTCATTTTTTGTTTAGGTATTGTATTTACACAGAAGTGCATATGTTTTGTTGTTGAAGCCATATGGCCTACCACTCTTTAGCATCAAAGTGGACCAGTAAAATTCCAAAAATCGAATATAGTAAAATAGTAGGTCAAATTCATTAATGTTATCTTAACAACTGTTTAATAGATTTATATTGTTGCATGTTTGATTTTTTTTTTTTTTTTTTTTTTTTCCATGTTTGATTTTATGAATTTTTACTGTTTGTTTTGTTAATTACAGATTTACAGTGCTTGATTAATTTCGGTGGGGGTGAGTTGTTAAGTTTTCCTTTATTTATTCATGATGTTTTATGAATGATTGCATGTTCTATATCTAATTTCACTAACTCTTTGGGTGTATTTTTCACAGTGGTTGTTCATCTGTTTTTTCTGTTAACAGTGCTTACCACCTGTTTGAGAAAAGGTATTAAATTGGCCTTTATTTAGATTATTGATATGTTTTGAATGTTTTTTGGTTTGTCATGTGTGTAAGAATGTGAAATAAACTATCTAAGGTAGTCAATTTCAATATAGCAGTAGCAGCTGCAGGAACTACAACAGTAGCAGCTGCTGTGATTCAAGATGGATGAAGAGGAGTGGGGTTATATTGAAGTCAGACCCGTAAGCAATTTACTCATATATACTGTATATATTGTATGGAATAAGAGATGTTAATTTTCATAGAATTTTTGTTCATTTTTTGTTTAGGTATTGTATTTACACAGAAGTGCATATGTTTTGCTGTTGAAGCCATATGGCCTACCACTCTTTAGCATCAAAGTGGACCAGTGAGTATTACCAAACTATATCAAATCAAATAATATGAACAACTCATCTTCTTTTCAACATAATTTTTCCGACATTTTTTTCATGTATAAATGATTATTTTTCCAAAATTTGAACCCAACAAACTAAATGTGTTACAAAAACAGAGTTTTATAGTGCTTTCTTTTTTTGGTGGGTAAGATAATGGAATAGTATTTTCCATGTTACCAACAGTTCAACATAGTAACTAATACTATGCATATATTTGTTAGTGAAAATACTTTCCATTTTTAACTTATCCTTGGGTAGGAAATTTTGATGAATTTATGTTTTTTTTCCTCCACTTTTCATTGTTTTCAGGCGATTGGAGTTGAATATCGAGAAGGTTTTGAGAGTTTTGGACATGTTGGACCTCTCAAGGTTGATGTGGTGTAATTTATGGAGTTATATGTATGGTAGTGATTGTTTTATACGCTTTGTCGAAATTACTTTACTGATTATGCTATGACTTGCTACTGTTAGTTTTTACTATGAGTAGGATTTTTTGGAAGACAAGTTGCAATAAGATTTTCTTAAACGAATACGATATGTAGTCAAACTCGATGAAGTTTATGGTCTTATATTCTCTTTTGACAATGTTGTGGTAAGTTTCTATTACACTCATTAGTTATGTGTTTCAGGTTCTAATGGCTAGAAATGAGAATGTAATGAACTGTGGAACATTAAATTTATGATATCTTACTGATCAAGAAAAAGATTTAAATGTGCAATTATTAAAAGAGATCTAATTGCGTAACAGTTACTTTTTCCGGCAAGGGTTTTCTATTTTTCCGACGACTATTCTCAATTTTTTTTTTTTTTGAGTTGCATGTAATAATTTATGGTCAATGTGATCCCATATCTATTTAATTAATTATATTCTTAAATCATGTAGGAAGACTAGCAAGTAGCAATGATACTGCTTTCTAAATAGTTACTCTTCTTATCGCAAACCAAACCATTGAGATAATAACACTACATGTAACATTCTTTCGAAGAAATCCATATGTCGATATTGGTAAGTATCGTTTTTCTATTTGTTCTTTATGATATATTTGTTCACATTGTGGTATTTTGACCAACATTTTGTTATTATAAAGGAAGTAGCTTCATTTTTCACAACGTGATATTTCCAATTTGGTGGATGTACATCATCAACACATTTGAACACAATTGACCATCTATGCACAATTTTCAAATTATAGTTTCTGTTTTGGGATTTCTTTATTAAACCCCTTGGGACTTCGTGTGTAAAATTTAGTGTTCCTCCATTTTGGCTGATAGAATTAGGCTCAAGCTTTATTGCCTTCAGATTATATTTAGTCATGTTAGAAGTTAAATTGCAAAGACATATGATAAAGTGTAATTAATATTCTGTTTGTTTTCTTTGGTTTAGGTTTGAACTAAAAGAAACTAAGAAATGAATGATGCACATTCGCAATGATATAGAATGCTTACATTGCAACTTCAGCTATACAACTTTTGCCACTCCAATTGATCGACGGGTATATAACCTTCTGTTTACACCCTACCAAACAGTGTGTTCTCCTACTTTTCATCGAGCTTTTATCTAATATACATTTGTCATTTTCAATCTTTGTTATAGTGAGACAAAACTAATCAGAGGCAAATGCACAAAAGTTGATGAGGTGCTATAAAATTGCTAAAAAAGGTAACCATACTTATTCTTATTTTCTTTACGGTATAATTCCATTGTCATATAAATTTATTTCATGTGTTACAATATTTTCTTTCCTTACCTAGGGTGCTTTCTTATCAATCAACATTATTGGAGAAAAACTTTGAGCGTTGCAGTAAACAACATTTATCGTATTTTGTCATTCTAGATAAAGTAATAAAACTTCTACAATTTTTGGTGTCTGTTGCATAGATTTTCATATGTAATTAGTATAAATCTTTTATTGCATAGACTTTAAATCTTTGAAACATAAGCTTTATTACAATTTTTATTAATCCCACAACAACGCGCGGGTAGAACTTTCTAGTCCTCTCTAAATTCTAGTTAGGAGCTGGTTTAGGGAGTCCATTGGAGATTCTCCTAAAAAGATGATTGGAAAATGATATTTTTCATGATTCACAGGAAGCAAAATACAAGAATGAAAAAAGAGGCAAAACAACATGGGAAGAAATATTAGAGTTTGAAGAAAATTATGGAAGTTGAGGTTCATCCCAAAACCAATTCACGGATAAAAGGCCCCAAATCATTTAAACCAATTCAATTTCAACCTGCATTTTATGAATTGAATCTAGCTTTCCTTCCAAACGACAAAGAAAAATATACACACATACACACATCAAGAAAATTAACAATCCAGTTAAAAATGCGGATTCGATTGATTCAATTTTAGTAAAGAGCTCAAATAAACACACTCTAGTACAAAGCAGTTTCAATAGACGTGCACAAAAGCACCACTTCAAATGCATCAATGTTTACAGAAATCACACAAGCATTATTTCCCAAACACCCAAAACCGAAAGTGTAGTGAACAAAGCTCCAAATACAAATCACACAAGTTTCTAGGATAGCTTTTCCATTAAGACCGCAGCTTGCAGGCTTAGATCAAACAAGATGAGATCGGCCACGGAAGCAAGGCTGGGCAGACTAGGGGAGAACAGAGAATAGTCAGAGCAAGTAACAAGAGAAATTAGAAACCAGTTCTATTTATTTGATGCTACTCACTATATATGTACGGAGTATTGCAAATTTTGTGTCGGTAAGTGAACATTAACAAGTAGTAACAGAAATTACGACTTATAAAAGTTTATATTTACATGATATTTAGCATATATGGAAACTTACCGTTTCATCATCATTGCCATCTTAATCATGCATCGTCTTCGTCATCATATTCTTCTTCTTTCCCAATGTCTCTGATATTTGTAGTCTTTCTGATGTTGGATCACTTTGGAGTAAACTATCAGGAGAAATCTTTAACTCTATCAGCTGGCAGTCCTTGACAATCAAAGTTTCTAAGGATGGGACTTTGAAAATGCAATTTCCCATGCAAAAGCCTTGCAGACTTGGTAGATCAGAAAGTTCAAGATGTTGCAAGCAACTGAAAGTGATCTCAGTTTCTCGACAATCCTCTCCGTTGTCTGCCACTATTTCTACCATTCCTTGACAGTACTTAACTTCCAACTTCTTGAGTTGCTGCAAATTCTTAGCCACAGAATAAGGTATCAAGTATTGCAGTCCGTTACAACTCCATATGTTCAAAATGGTTAGATTCCGAAAGGATATTAAAGTTGAAGCTAGATTCTCTAATCTGCCACATTTGTGCACGCTTGGAACTTCCAAGTTTGGAAAAACAGGACCGCGTGGGAGGGTCTCAACTTCATGTATTTCCCCTCCACTACTTCCTTGGTGGTCGTGAACAAATAATTCTTTCCAAGGAGCAGAGAGCACACAGAGCATTTCAATGTTCTGTAAATTCTCAAAGAAAACATCTGACTTGGGATTGAAGTAGCAAAATTAATTGATTTGAGTTTGCGCAACAACTCTGCCGGGAGTGGACCATACGGTTCATACCAAATCTCCGTGTTCTCATCCAACATCAAGTATTCCAAGTTGAGGAATGACTTGCCCTGAAATATTATCAACAGTAACGGGATGCTTAAAAATATTTTGAAAAACTGGACACCAGATAATAATTTTAATATTGAAAACTTAATAAATGTATTTACTTGATGGTGTATGTTTAACTAGCATGTAAAATCACATATAATTTCAAATATCAGAAGAATTGTGTACAAGTATGGTTACCTTCTCAATTAAAAAGAAAGGCTGTTTCATTGGTGTTTGGTGGCCCAACTCAAGTTTGTCTTGATATGTTGAAAATTCGGCAGCCAAAATCTCCACACCACCGCATTTTGTGAAATTTAATTTGTTGAGTGATGGCCAATTAGAAACGTGCAGCCTTGAATAGAAACTCCGTAGTTGGGGTAGATCTTCAAACATCATATATGTTACTTTAGAGAATTCAAAACAGTTCAACTGAGTGGTAGATGATGTGTCATATACCACTTGTAATGACTGGCACTGCATTATTAATAAGGACTCTAGAGCATTCAATCCTCCCATGATACTTGGCCCAAAGATATTAATCAGACTGTGGCATCTACGAACATCCATATTTCTGAGCTTACCAAAAGAATCTAAATGAAGTTGGTTGTGAAATATTGTCTTCAACTCAGGTATGTCCCATATGTACAACGTCTCCAAGCTAGGAAATCCTACCTGTCACATATTCATTTTAGAACTTGTGAACAAACCTTTTTTCACAAGAGTGGGACGCATGCAATCACATAAAATTTCTAATATCAAAAGAATTGTGTACAAGTATGGTTACCTTCTCAATTAAAAAGAAAGGATGTTTCATTGGTTTTGGGTGGCCCAACTCAAGTTTGTCTTGATATGTTGAAAATTCGGCAGCAAAAATCTCCACACCATCACATTTTGTGAAATTTAATTTGTTGAGTGATGGCCAATTAGAAACATGCAGCCTTGAATAGAAACTCCGTAGTTGGGGTAGATCTTCAAACATCATATATGTTACTTTAGAGAATTCAAAACAGTTCAACTGAGTGGTAGATGAGGTGTCATATACCACTTGTAATGACTGGCACTGCATTATTACTAAGGACTTTAGAGCATTCAATCTTCCCATGATACTTGGCCCAAAGATATTGATCAGACTGTGGCATCTACGAACATCCATATTTCTGAGCTTGCCAAAAGAATCTGGATGAAGTTGGTTGTGGAATATTGTCTTCAACTTAGGTAAGTCCCTTATGTACAACGTCTCCAAGCTAGGAAATCCAACCTGTCACATATTCATTTTAGAACTTGTGAACAAACCTTTTTTCACAAGAGTGAGACGCATGCATAAGTTGGAAATAAAAGCATAAAGAAAAGAAGTGAAGGCATAATTCACCTTTTCGTCAAAGAGCTCAATATCTCTTTCTTCTTTGTTGGTTGTAATATTTCCACTCTTAGCACCAAAGATGAATGTCTCCAGTTGAGGACAATCGTATATATCCAAATACGCCAAAGACGGAAATTTAATGTAACTTCCGGAGATGAATTTAGTGAGGTTTGGAAGATGTTGTAGCTCTAAACGATTTAGCTTATCAAACATGTCATCTATATTCTCCTCATTTCTCACCATCTCTTCCATGATTTGACAATTGGATATCTTGAGATTTTTGAGTTGCCCGAAACATTTACCCATGGAACTCGAAAACAAGAATCTTAAACTATCACATTGATGCACATTCAAGGTTGTTAAGTTGGGCATCAAAACCTGCAGAGTACAGAACAATAATCATGTTTATTTTTAGAAATTACTATTTACATTGTTAGCTGTATATATTCTAATATGTAGATATAAAGTAAAGGTAATATATTAAATTGTAAGCCATTAGGCTACTAGACAGAAGTATGTCCTTTGTACCATCATTAATTAAACAAACGGAGTAAAAAACTTCTGAAAAAAGAAATATAGGGCCAAAAATTATGTCAATTTAATTTCAAATTTAAATTATTTTATTTTCGACAGAAAAAATCTATTTTATTTAAATTGATACTAAAAACACATTATTGTGAAAGATTTTAGTGGTAAGTTATGAATTATCTTAATAGTTAAAATCGGATTTCATTTTTTACACCTAAAATAAGTGTGGCCTCTTTATGACACGTCTCAATCCCTAACATCCGTCAACAAACTTAACCCTAACATTACCCTGTCAACTCCCAAGAAAATTAAATAAAAATAAGAAAAAAGAAGCCGCTCATCCTCCTCGTCTCTCTCTCTCTCACTTCCCCAAACACAACAGCAGCAATATCAATTGCATCTCCTTCTCCTTCACATTTTAAATCCATAAATCAAACCCAAAAGCCTCGCCCTTCCATTTAATTGCTCCTTCAAACAATAGAGGGATCTCGACGTCACCATCGACGATCTCCTATTGCAAATCCTTGGGGTCCTTGCCGTTGACCGTGCAGACCACGGAGACGCAGGTTCCGAGAATCTCCTTCACCGTTCCCGCGAGCTCCTTCGGCCATGGATCTGTTTCTCATAACCTTGCCGATCTCGATGACGTCATCAAGGGAGATGCTGCCGCTGTGCTTGAAGAGGTAGAGGTGGAGGTGGAGGTCCGTGAGGAAGGGGCGGTCATTGGTGGCGTTGGCAAGGAAGGAGGGGAATGGGAGAGAGACCGGTACGCTGGGCTGCGCTCTGATTTTTTATTTTATTTAGATTTAACGCCGTTAGGTTTGGTTGAGTGAATGGACAGATGTAAAATTTGTACGAAAGTCACATAGAGGTCACATGCATAAATAGATGCATGAGATTTGAACTTATTAGTTGAATACCATAAGTTTTCACTTAATGATACACTCTTGTAACATTCATCTTCCTTGATAAGTGAAACGTCTAGTTTCGATTCATGTCAAAAACGAATTTGAATTATATTATTGCTAGCATATTAAGAAAAATGTCTAGTTTCGATTTTTATCAAAAGTGAATTTGAAATATATTATTGTTAACTTATTGTGAGTCTTAATCGACTCTTCCACTCTTTTAATGTAAATAATATTTTTTGTTAAAAAAAATATCAATAGTTGAATATCGCGGGTTATCAAAACCCGATAACTTAAGTATATAATTTAAATGGTTTTGGTTTATTGAAAAAATAAATCTTAAATCTTAAAAAGGAATCTTGAAAAAAAAAACGTGGGTTATCAAAATGAATCTTAAAAAGGAATCAAAATTCGAAGAAGAAAACTACTTGGAGAAAAAATCATGCAATCATTTTGCTATAAAAATAACAGAGAAAGTACCTCCCCATTACTGAAAAGTCTCGGTGGTCCACCAACTTCATCCTCCAAAACGATTTCGTTGGCTTCTGTATCAACCATTAATTGCTTGTCTTTGGAAGAGAAACCAATAAGCTTTGGCAGATTTTGCAGTGTCAAAGATTTTAACTTTTGGAAAGGCCCGTCAATGAGTTGCCCATAACATACAGTTTCCAAATTCACAAGGCTTTCAAGAGAGAGAAATTCCAAGCTGGAGAAGGCATTATGAGAATAACTCCAATTGACGGAGTTAATGACATATTTAACTTCGTCGTTGTTTTGGACATGGGGATGCTTCAGTTGTTTAATAGCTTCACTGTCAAATAGATACGAAATAATATTCACACTCTCCATCCCATCCAAGTACAACTACTCACATTTCTTTACCAGCAACTTTATACCTCGATCGAATTGATTTCTCCTTGTAAGCTTGAGTTTTAGCATGTTCGAGGAGGTTCCATAGATGTCAGGACATTCCCAACAATCACCGACAAGTATGGTGTATCTTTCTAACTTATCAGAGAACAAGTTGGTTGGAAGAAGGTTAGCATCTGGAATATGTATGTCCAATGCGGATAGATGAGATAAGTGCTTCAGCTCTGAAACGCTAGCATTACTTCTTCTGTCATCGACCAAACCTTCAACCTCCCATTGCTTGAAGCTGTTTCTTCCCATCCTCAAGTCTTCTAGTCTTGTCAAGCTTGATATAACACCAGGTGAGATCATATTAAGTTCAGAGCAATCGGTCAAATCCAGTAATTGTAGTCGAGTCAATTGCCCTATTTCTTTGGGCAATTCTTTAACCTTGGAGTGTATCAGGCTAAGAATTTTCAAGCTTGTTTGCTGTCCAACAAGAGTTATGTCTACCAACTCGCATTGATCTAAACACAATGTCTGGAGATGCTTTAGGGATTGAAGAGATGCAGGTAGTGACTGAATACTGAATCCGGTTACATCCAACACTTTGAGTTCTTTCATCCCTTCAAAAAATTTGCTTGGGATTTCCTGGGAGTCGCCAATATAATCATAATTCTCCAAGACCAACAATTTTAATTCTGGGCATTCCCAAGGTATTTCAGGAAATCTGGGGATTTTGCAATAACTCAAGAAGATGGCAGTGTACTTTTTAAATAAATCCTCAGTGGGCCATTCTTTCACCTCATCTCCATCTGCTTTCGAAAAGGCCTTATGATCATCAGATGCAATCCGGACAACAACATCTCGTACAAGCTCATGCATTCTAACAGAGTCATCGTCATAACTGTCCAGCAATAGGCAAGAATTTTTTAGTTTTTTAACCATTCTATTCAATGAATTCCGTGCCTCTTCCACTGTCTCAACATTTTTTATCAAACCCAAACCCATACTATACTTTAACAAGTCACTGAGCAAATTGCTGCAACTCCCGCAAAGCAAGAACAATTGCTTAAGCTCATGATCCTCCAAGTGTTCGTAACTCCACTTTAGAGCCAAGAAGGCTTTTTCATTCATTTCTTTCTTGTCAAATCTTTTGAAACTTCTCAACGCATCTTTCCATTCCTCCAAACTACTTTCCCTTAAAGCACTTGCAACTGCAACAACCAAAACCGGCAAACCTCCACATTTCTTTGCTAGTTGGGTTGCTTCTTTCAGTATACGATTGTCCTTAACGACATTACCTGCCATCTTCTCAAACAAACTCCAACTTTCATTTTCTGTTAAAAATCCAAGTTGAAAATCCTTTTGAATATGCATACCATAGAATAAAACATTTCTTTCTCTAGATGTCAACAATAACTTACAGTGCGGCACACCGACGAGTCCCACAGCCTCGAAGTTAATTCTTTCCAAGACATCGTCTAAAATGACAAGAGTCTTCCCCTCGTTTATCCTAGCCCGTAGGAGATTTGCCCTTTTTCCCATATCATCAGATTCATCAATGTCCATCCCCAACTTTTCGGTAATTGCTTTTTGAATTTTTTCGTTGTCTTTTTTTTCTTTTACATTTAGAATTATAACCACATCATCAAATAACTTCTCTTCCATATCTTCTCTGTAAACCTCTTTGGCAAGTGTTGTCTTCCCAACGCCCGGTAATCCGTACACACCAATCTTGTTAATATCAGGTTTTTTCAGTTCCGTAATGATATTCTTCACCATTGAAGTCCTTGTTTCAAAGGCCATGTACTCGTCGGAGGCTATGGCAGATATGTCTTCCACGGCATCATTGTAATAAATATTGGCAAACTCTTTTTTATTTTCATGTTCTTCAATCTTTCTCACCAATTTAGTTGATTTTCTGCTGAGCCGATGATAGGATATCAGGTTAGGACATATATAGAGACACTTTGTCTTTGCACGGCCTTCATCATCCAATAATGCTTCTGCCTCTCGAGAGATCTCATCTGCTTCTGTCTGCCAGTTCCGGACATCAGCTTCGACTTTTTGATTAACTTTTTTTTTAACTTCTTCAACCGCATGGTTCATCCTTTGTTTGGCAGCATCAAAATGCTTCAATGTACTCCTTAGATCTTTAAGGTTGCTTTGTAGAAAATGACATAACTCACTTGGCGTCCAAGTGGTCTAACTGTGTAGTCAATTATTGTAGGAATAATTGCAGTGATTATCTCCATCGCCTTGGCACCTTCAGCTTACCAATTCGTCTTCTTTTTCTATCTGTTGAATATATACGAATCCAAACAAAAATTTTAGGAAGCGAGAAAGGTATCTTTTTTTTTTTATAATTTTTTTTATTTTTTATTTTTGATCTTTTTATCAAAGCAGATGAAATTTGAAAAATGAAACAATAGGTCATACCTTAACTCATGATCAAGACTAGGCTTGAAGAAAAACAGAGCAGTAAGCAAATCTTTTGGTTTTCTTTTGCTTTTGGAGAAATCTGCATAGTAAAAGCAAAAAGAAGGTTATACCACACTTGCAAAGTAGAAGTCGAGACTATGAACAAGTTTTCATATACAATTATTATACTAATAAAACTTGCTTGGTACAAAACTTAAGCAACTGTTTTCAAATCTTAAAAACTATGAAATCATGTATAATCTGCTATGACTGTCACTGAGACATTTTAACAAACATCATATCTGCACACTTTAAGCTGGTGCAAACGATTTGCTCGTTGAACATTGTACCACAGAGTTACTGAGCTGGATGGTACGATGGAGTTGACCCCCGATTCTCGCAAGCTGACCGAGTTAACTCTGCCAAGGCTCGACGAGTTCCAAAGGCTTATGACGAGCTCTAGTTTACGAAAGAAATCTGAGGCCATCAACTGCGAAATCCTGGCAGCCATGAGCTCGAGCATGGTAAGCCACTTGTGTTTTCCACGTCTCCTCATGTTCCTGAAGAACAATCCAAGTCCCATGAGGACACGCCTCCTGTTGCTGAAATGTACAACGATTGGCTCGAAGGTGAGCTCTAGGATGCCCCGAATCCCTATCCTCCTGGCCGCCTCTCGGCCTCTCGTTCCACTGAGAGTTGGGCGTTGTCATCGTCGTCGTTAACGGGGATCGACAAAACGTAGGCGCCTTGTCGGTGCCGCAGTAGAGGTCTGTCGAAGGTGACGGAGGTGAGGGACCAATTGCAGCCCATGAAAACATTTCCCAGCTGAAAATTTGAACTTTTTCTAGATTCTGTGTAAGAATTTCAAAAATCCAATCGTTTAATTTGGTTTTACTGGGTTTTATGCTTTGTTTTTAGTATCGTTTTTCGCATTCTCTTCTCTACAGAGCATGAAAGTTCAAAGATTTTATAATTTTTGGGATGTTTTCAATGAAAGCTCATATCTAGATCTGAGAAAATATCCCACCTTTTTCTTTTACATTTCTGCAGATTTCTCCGTCTTTTTATTTTTATTTTTATTTTTTATTTTTTGACTCTTGAGAGTCTCAAGAGGCTAAAAGCTCTGTAAACTCCATTTTAGATTGTTATGAACCCAAAATGTAATTGAGGTTTATGCTTTAATTGAATTGTTAAGAATTTTTAAATATGCCAGCTAGCGTAATAAGAAGTAGAGTCTGTATAAAAGGAGCCCAACTCCCTCAAATGGGTAGATCATAATTTACAAACAGAAATACAAAACCAAAAAACAACCCAAGAGCTTTACTCTCTCTCTCTCTCCCTTCCCTCTCCCTCTCTATCCTTTGTGACTTGTAGGTTGATTAAGGGGTTAGAGATTTGGAGCTTATCATTGGTATCATCCTTCTCAAATCTTGGTTTCCCTCCTGTGTACGCCCACTTGACCCGTCTTCCTGTTATGGATGCACGCCTCTCTACTGCAATCGACTCATTTGAAGCTTCGATACATGCTGCGATCCGTGATTCAGTCCGCGAAGCTATGGATTCTACACTCACCGACATTCACAAGGCTGTGAATCATATACTCGTAGAAATCCGCAGTGACCTTGCTCAGTTACGCCGTGACTCGGCTCTCGGCGTCGAGGGAGATTCTAATCCAGCCTCGATGTGTTCTTAGGAAGCTGAATTGATCGAGGTCGGTCACCAAAAACCTCACACCGGAGACGGCAACCCACTATGAATTCCGTAGACAATCCACGACCATTCCATTCCGCCATTGCTCTCATCTTCATCGATGTTGCGCACACTGGCAACTTCGGCCGTCAAGCCACAATCGAACAATTCTGCTACAATCTTAATTTCTCTATCGGAATCGAAGAGAGTGATTCATGCTTCAACGATGACCTCTGCTTCATAGCTACTTCGTAAGCACTTCTTCTTTGATACTACGAAAACTGGAGCTGAGGTAGTTCTCTATTTGCATTTCATTATAACAACTTCGGAAGCTATATTTCCTTCTTTTTTGATTGATAACTATAGTGCATTTCGAAATGATAAATATGGTTGGATAAATTGGTATCTTGTGGGTAAATTTGTGAAGAAGAATTTGTTTGCATTGCATTTGTTTGATGAATTGCCTAAGAGATGGAGAGAAAACAATATGGCAATAACTGAGTTGATGAAGGAAAGGTTTTCCAATAAATACTTCCCATTTGATCTTTCCAACAACCATTCAATCCCACAAACCATTTTGTTATTGCGAAAATTATGTTGAACAAATCGTGGAGAGCAGTGGAGAGTTGCTGCCAACACCTATTGTCATCTGCTTCTTTCTCAAATTGACAACAATGTGAAGCTTATTGTTCTTGATTGGCTGACTGAGCTAAAGTCTTCTCATAGAGAAGTTGTAGCTGATATGTTCATGGACGTGCTGAATCTTAACATCAGGAGGAAGACCCTAGACATTGTTCTTAGCTTGGTTACTTGCACAAACATCAATGAGCTTGTTCTTATTTTGGAAAGGGAAGTTGTCAAGACTCATACTGGAGAGCTAGAAAAGAATGGTGAATAGGCAGATGCTTATTCGGGCTATTCACTCTTGTGCAATAAAGTTCCCAGAGGTAGGGAGCATAGTGGTACATCTGTTGATGGATTTCTAAGGAGGCAACAATGTTGCTTCTGTTGTTGATATGACTGTTTTTATCCGAGAAATAATAGAAACCAACCCTAGAGTAAAGGTATCTATAATAACAAAGCTGGTTGACACTTTCTACCAAATCCAAGCATCATGGGTTTGTTCTTCCGACCCTTGGATTTTTGCAACATGTTGCACATCACTTCCTGAATTTAAGGGTGGAACTGCATCAATTAAACGGTGCCTAAGCAAATTGCCTTTTCTCTCGGTTTCAGAAGAACAAACTAATGATTCTTCACAAAAGGTTCATCAAGTAAACTCCATGACCGTGTCTTTTAAAAGACCTACTATTCTTGCTGATGGAACTTATGCCACACATCATACGGCATATGGAATTGTTTTCTCTCCTCCTACCCTTTTTCAAGGATCCGTGGCATCTAGGAACTTGAGATCCCTGCTTCTCACTGGTGACTTTTTCCTTGGGACAGTTGTTGCATACCCTATGACCAAGCTTGCCCTAAGATTGGAAGGGGTCTAACCAACAAAAGTTGAAGTGAATAAAGCATTTTCGCAAGCACTGTTGATTGTTGTTTCTATGTTGCAATTAGGACAATCTCCAATTATTCCACATCCAATTGACAATGATTCTTTTGCAGGGATGGTCCTCTGCATAAGATTGCTATGCAATATTGGTGATGAGGTCAGAAAAATATGGTTAAAATCTTGTTGTCAAAGTTTTGTTGACATGCTTTCAAAAAAACAATTAAGGGAGACAGAGGCGATAAAAGCAACGGCTCAAATTTCTCAAGCACAACCGGTTCGATTATTACTACATGGAGCTATTTCAGGTGCGCTTTATGCAGGACACATTCATAGCTTGTTACAGAGGGAATGCATCACTGAATCATTTCTTCAAGGTTTGTCATGGTTGCTCCGATTCATTGATAAATGGATACATAGCATGGATCTTGAAAATCATAAGCTCAATCATCGTATTGAACACTATGGATGCATTCTGGATCTTCTTAGTCGTGCTAATCTGTTAAATGTGGCAAAAAAGTTCATCAGAGATATGCCTACTCAACTTGATGTGGTTATATAGGGATCTCTGCTGTTTACATGTAGGTTTTATGGGAACATAGAATTGGCAGAGTTGGTTGACAAAATGACTGAGGTGTTTGAACCCCAGGGCTCTTACACCAAGAGACGCTGGAAGTCCCTTAATTTGGGATGTTGGTCATGGTCACCAAGATGCAGTGGGAGTTCTGTTACAAAACAATGCTAATCTTGTTGCTGAAAATAATGACACTATTACACCTTTGCAGTCATCTGTTTTGGTTGGTTCACTACCATGCTTAGAATTGTTGGTTCGTATTGATCATCCAAATATGCGTATCACCCCTTGAGAAGTTGCACTGATATTGGGACAATGGGTTTCTGATATTAAAAAGGACACAAAAATGCCAGTTTATTATGCTTTGATCGAATTGCTATAGGACAAGGACCTATCTGTAAGGTTGGTAGCTTGTAGGTCTCTCTGTTTGCATAGTGAAGATGCTAATTTTTCAAAAAGAGAATTCATCAATCTTCTCCTTATCTATTGGAATTCATGCCTTAAGTTGATTAAGGAAGTTCAGGAGCTTGACTCGAAGAAGGCTTGGGAGGAATCTGCTAATGAGTGCCTTCTACAAATTCAACTTCTTGTTGCTTTAAGGACAACAGCTAACTGGGAGGACTTTCACAATTCCAACAAAGAACAAGTGCAACATTCAAAATCCTTCAAATCAGCACACAAATCTGTCTTGCGCAAACTCTCGCTTATGTGAAACCTTTCAAACATTTGTTTTTCCCACCAACAAATCTTCAGTTTGGAAAAACAGTACCGTGAAGACAACCGGCGATATCTTCAGTTTGGATAAACATCATTAGAGTTGTAGAATTAGGCAATTGAGGATCACCTTTAGTTTGGATAAATAGCACTGCTTCGATGCAGATTGGTTATCTATCCAAGTCTCGGTCAATAAGGAATCTTTGAATCCTTGTTGGAACTAGTCACTTCATTAGGTTTTCGGTGAGTAAAGTGTTACCAGATTGCTTAATATTCAGCACATTGAAATCCGAATCTATCTTGAACTTTATAGTAACTAGCAACCTTCAGTTCTAAAACCCAAAGGTCGAGACGTGTTCTTTCCTTGGCCGTAGTCGCAAGATTAAGAAGTCATCATCGCCCCTAATGCCACAACAACATTCATTTACTCCCCGGTTGAGCTCGGTCGACGAGCTGGTACGCCATGCATTCAACCGAATGACATTGTTAACTTATTAGCTATTCGACATGCGTGCTACATAGGCTAAGTAGTTTTTAAGGTCAACAACAATGCGGTGCCTACATGATCGATGATTGTGCAGTGACTTGTTGTTGTGGTGCATAATTTTTTTTTTTTTTTTTGACAAATTCAAAATAAAAATTAAAAATTAAAACGTTGGGATATGGGATCGACGGAGCCTCAAAGTCTCATCCTTTTCCCTCTTCAGAAATCGGATTGTGGAGTCTGATTTAAGACCAAAAGAGACTGAAATTTTTGGAGTAGGATTTTCTTCCCTCCTAATCTATCTTCCCTTCTATCACCTCATATTTAAACGGTTGCGATTATGTCACGTTTACATCTTGTTTTGAAGTTTTTATATAAAGAAAAAGACAAAAAGAAAAGTACGAGAAGAGGGGATGAAAGAGGATGATAATAAGAGGGCAGAGAATCCTACTCCGAAATTTTAACACTTTTCTTTGATGAAAGTGTGAAATAGAGGAGGCGATACATAAAACCAAAGTTTGTGGAATTTGGAGGTTTAGGTTGAGATTTTGAGTCCAAATTGGATTGGGGGAACTGAAAACCAGAAGGTTATTAGGGATCTATGATAAGATCCAAATCTCTAACCCCTTAATCAACCTGCAAGTCACAGAGGATAGAGATGGAGAGGGAAGAGAGAGAGAGAGAGAGAGAGAGAGAGAGAGAGAGAGAGAGAGAGAGAGAGAGAGCAAAGCTCTTGAGATGTTTTTTGGTTATGTATTTCTGTTTGTAAATTATGATCTACCCATTTGAGGGAGCTGGGCTCCTTTTATACAAACTCTACTTCTTAAAACGCTAGCTGGCATCAATTCTTAACAATTCAATTAAAGCATAAACCTCAATTACATTTTGGGTTCATAACAATATTCCCCCCTTGAAAACTGAAGGGTGTTTAGAGAAAAAAGTTGGTGTATACATAATTAATTATAAATTTAATGACCACGGGGTGACTCAATAATTCGAGACGAATTCCACATTCGTAATCCACACAGCACGTCCTGAGTTTGATTCTTGGTGCTGGTGAATAATCAGCCTAATGCTGTCGTTTACTGGTTTAGTTTTTCAGTTATGCTTTTAATTAAGTTGTAACAATTGTGTTTATATCGAAACTTGGATGTTTATGTGCGCTTGTGCATCTACCAAGCCAGATGATTACTAGGAGTGATTTAGTTGTGTCGTCAATTTGTTTTTGTCAAATGTTATGAAATCCTTACTGGATTCATTTATTTAATCGAGTCAAATGATTTAATACTAGTAATGTATGTTTAGGATCATAACTGAGTCAACAAATAACTCTTGAATTAAAAACTCAAAGGCTACCATACTACAAAATACCTTGTCACATACTTAACATAAGTGAGCACATTATACACTAATATCATTCAGTCTAAGTGGCACTCAGTCTCGATATTGTTGGATGTCCTGAGCTTACATGTTCATGGATGATAATGGTCAATTAATTGAAAGAAAAGGTAAGAACTTGACACTTTTAGGGGCACCATTAGTACCATGTGGAACTTGCAAGGTTATAAGGTTGACACTTACTTTATGCTAAAATCGCTTTTACAAATACATTTTACCAAACACCTAACTTATATATAAGGTTGACACATGCTTTATGCTAAAATCACTTTTACAAATACATTTTAACAAATGCATATTTGAATTTATTAATTTTGTTTAACTTCCTCCAATTATATCCTTATAGATGTACCTAAATGAGAAAACATTGAAAAAATATAATAATGTCACATAAGAAACATGTAAATATATAAGTGTACCGACAATATACTAAAAGGAATTGATGTACCTAAATGTCTGTACAGAAATATAAGATGTACCTAAATGTTGTACTGAAATGTATTATATTAAATTAAGGTACTTAAATGTCTGTACCGAAATGACTATACTAAGATATATTAAATGAATTAATCTACCTTGGTTATCGCACTTTCTAGGTTAAGCTGCATGCCAGGCTCCAATAAAGTGCCTCCACCTCCTCCTACATTCAAATACATAAAATAAAGATGATCATATAAAATGTGAAATATTTGATGGGATCCATTTTGGAAACGTAGAATACTGAAAATATATTAAAATGAATTGATGTATCTAAATGTCTATATTGAAATATAAGATGTACCTAAATATCTGTATCGAAATGTATTATAATAAATTAATGTACCTGAATGTCTATACCGAAATGACTATACTAAAATATATTAAATGAATTAATCTACTTAAATGCAGAACTAAAAGTGTATTGAAATATAGTTTACTAAATAACTATAACAAAATAAAATATCAGAATATAATTAAATGTAGAAGAAAAAGAAAAAGAATATAATTATGAGATTACTAAATGTATGAACGGACTAAATTTGATTTTAACCTTACACAAGATTTTAGTTTAAAAGTAATATTTTTGAAGGATTAGAATGCAATTTTGTATTTTAAATATGTTATTGTTGATACTATATGTGACTTGCAGAAACTTATGCATGTGAACCTGAAGTTCGTAGACTTTGATCAAAGATATTAGGGTTGAGGACCCTAGGGATATCGCTTTAACCAAAGGGTTGACTATCTATCAGCTTTCCCCATAGCATCCTAGCATGTCATAGCCAACATATTCAATTCAGATTTGACAGTTGTTCGACTTGATCTCAACTTGACTGGTAAAGCAATAATATAGGTTAAACAAAACAAACAAATTCGCACAAACAACTAAAAAAAACTCATAAAGAGCAAAGGAGTGAAACAAAAGACAGGGAAAAATCAAAAGACGTACCTCCTTATATCTTGTCTCTCCAAATTCCTTTGCCTATAGAACACTGGAGCACAAGCTGTTTGTTTATAAAGCTGAATTGAGTATGTATGCCTTTTTCCCCTTTCTAAGTAACACCGAGTGATGGGAAATTGAAATTGTCAGAAAATAAAATCAAGAGGCACAGGAAACAACGAAATTGATAGAACGTAATTTTTTTTTTTTTTTTCGGCTTTTGATTTTGGGATTCAGCTTTTCAAATTTATAGGTAAAGAAAAGTAAATTAAGCAAAAGAAGGTTGTTGTGATGAAGAAACCAAAACCAGACAAGTGTCTGTAATTAGAAGATGGAGCAAATAATGAGATGGGCAATGGCAAGAACAACTTTCTTAGCAGAAGAAGATGAGACAAATAATGCATGAGAGAGATAACGTGGTGTGATAGAGAAATGCAATTAAAAAAGACTAAACTTGAGGACTTATTCTGGTATTTGGTAGGTTAGAAATGGCTATATTAGTTGACGTCAATTAAATTATAACTTAATTTTCATGGCAATTATTTAGCACTTTGGAGTGGGAATCTACGCCAACTCCTAAATTAACAATATTTTCTCGTATTATAATATTAATCAGGTGATGTTCTGCATAAAGAAAACCTCACAGCAAGACTATGGAGAAGGGCGGGTCAACGTTGTATTGAATTAAAAAAGACTAAAGCTAGGACTTATTGTGGCATTTGATTCCTCGATGAAATTGTACTGGCTGTATTAGCTATGAAAATAATTTTATGTTATTCTACTATGTTGGGGTTTGAATCTAAATCAAGTAACCACTTGATCAGTAAGCCTTTTAAGTTGATCAGTAAGCTTTAGGAGGTTGCATGATCACTTGATCAGTAAGCCTTTGTTAGCTATCCACTCATTACTGAATTTTAAGTTAATCTATCAATAATCAGCCTAATGCTGTCTTCTACTGGTTTAGTTTTTCAGTTACGCTTTTAATTAAGTTGTTCCAATTGTGTATATATCGAAACTTGGATGTTTATGTGCGCTTGTGCATCTACCAAGCCAGATAATTACTGGGAGTGATTCAATTGTGTCATCAATTTCTTTCTGTCAAATGTTACGAAATCCTTACTGGATTCGTTTATTTAATTGAGTGAGATGATTTAATAATAGTAATGTATGTTTAGGATCATAAATTAGTCAACAAATAACTCATGAATTAAAAACTCAAAGGCTACCATACTATGAAATACCTTGTCAAATACTTAACATAAGCAAGCACATTATACACTAATACCATTCAGTCTGAGTGGTACTCAATCTCGATATTGTTGGACGTCCTGGGCTTACATGTTCATGGATGACAATGGTCGATTAAGCAAAAGAAATGGTAAAAACATGACACTTTTAGGGGCACCGTTAGTATCATCTGCAACTTGCAAGGTTATAATAAGGTTGACACTTGCTTTATGCTAAAATCGCTTTTACAATACATTTTACCAAACACCTAACGCGCGTTAATCTCTCCGTTGCCCCATATATGTTCATATTTCAAACACAAAATGTGAAATTGAAGTAAAATTGAAATGATTATCAACATGATCTTAGAGATTTGCGTAAAATTAAGCTTAATCATATTTCATCAATGTGGAGGGCAAGGGCAATTAATTATTAACTCTAAAAGGTAATTTCCTTTGTGCAAGTTCGCCTATTTGGAAGAAGGAAGAGCAAGAACAAGGGCGTTACTATTCACAAATATATATATTTTAATATTCACAAATATATATATTTTAATATTTCTTCGTCTTATTCCCATATGTCATTATCGCCGTAGATTTTTATTTAATTTGCAAGTGTTATGAACTTTGTAAGATTTTTGAAGTGTTAACTTTTTAAGTTTTTTAAATTTTCTAATGATTTTTCTAGATGGTAATTTTTTAGATTTTTTTTCTATTTTTCAGGGTTGGATTAGTCCTAACCTTTGAAATTTTCAATTTTTAAAATTTGACGCGCAACAAAGCGCCATGTGGTGCATAGCCCTAAAATTATTTTTTTTTTTTATTTAACCGTTGGAATCCAACGGCTGTTGCTGCCTCAAATTCGAGTCGTTTGGCTCAGTTGGCCCCCCTTTGTCTACTACATTTCCTGGCCTAAAGCCCTTGCAATAATTGACGGGGCAGCTACTTTTCTGCCAATTGCCCCATGTTTTTCAAACCGCTGGAATTGATTTCAAAACCCATAGGCAGTTTCGCCCAATTCACAGGACAATCCCACCACTGGTGGAGATTCTCTTATAAAGGTAGGGGTGGACGTTGGAACCGAAAATCAAAACCGAAACATGAACTAAATCGGACCGCACCAAACAGTTTTGAAATTGCACCGTAGTGTAGGAAAACGTTTTGGTTTCGGTTTTGACTTTTGAAAACCGCACCGAATCTCATACCACACTTCAAATTAAATGTCATTTTTAATTGGTTGTTTGGTAGAGTCCATACATTTAGTATGAACTCAACCACACTAGAATATCATCTTTCTTTAGTCTTCGACAGTCTGCTCAGAGGCAGCTCTCGCCTCTCGATTTCAATTCTTATCACTCATCAATCTCTCTCTCTCTCTCTCTCAAAATTCATCTGATTCATCTATTTTGGCAATTGACCATTTCAACTTTATAATGTTGTTGATTGCTGATAACGAGCATTTCGTATTTTGGAGATTGCATTTTATTAAATGTGATGTGTAAGTTTATGATCCAAAACCCATTGATGACATTAGTAGAATGCAGCAATGCAAGCTCTATAGAATTATTTTGTTGTGGATGGCTGGATGTGAATTTTGAATGCAAAGTGCAAATTGTATAAAACACAAGATGATAAGTATTTTCTTGTAGCAGCTTTGGATTATATTAAATGAACATTTTTGGTTCAAATTATTTTACATCATAAATACCTTGCTATGGCTTCATCATTGAGTTGGCTTGAGACGTCATCTTCGGATTGGGCCATACGGTCAATTTAGTGTCGGCTAGCACATTACAACCTCGTAACTTGTGTTATTGAGGTCGGAGTGTGTCACTTATGCAACGTTAAATCTTGACATCACATAGATCAAATGATGATAAATGTGCTTAAGTTATAAATCTAATCAAATGGAGCTGCATTTTGTTCATTCTCTGGAGCTGCATTCCCTTCCCCAGACGGAGCCGAGTGCATCCACAGAAACCCAACTCCTCAAAGATCCCCAAATGCATCCCTTTCCAGACTTACCTAAGTCCACCCCCATGCCACTTTATTCTTATCCCTTTCCCATCCCAGATAATTTTTTTACTTTCTCCATCCACTAATCTCTTGTTTGACTTCTGACTTTCACTCTCTTTCACTCCAATTTCTTCTATTCCATTGATTAAATTTTTTTTTTTTTTTTTTTTTTTTTTTTGCAATTTTTTTATCAAGGTCCTCAGGTTTTAATAAACGTCATTATTTCAATAATAAAATGTTTGCATATCAACATAGTTAAATTTTATTTCTAAAATATATTCATTTAGTGTTAAAAACGTTACATTCGATAAATTTATATTCATGGCTAAACTTTATATCAAATATTTATATTTTTAATTTGTGCCCCATTTTAATTTGCAACCTTTTTTTTTTTTTTTTTTTTTTTTACTAATTTTCTTTTTAGTTTTAATTGGACCCATATATTAATTTATTTTTGTGCCCATATTTTTTAAAACTTCATTTGTACTCATTTTGTTTTGAATCTTATATTTGTACCCATAATTTACTTATAATGTATCCATTCTTCTTTATAAACTTACCACTTTGTTATATGTAAAATGTGCCAAATTTTTTTGTGAAATTTTATATTTAAAATGTACCAAGTTTTAACACTATGGATACATTCTTTTGCCATTTGTTATTTTGTATTTTTACATTGTTTTTATCCATTTATTCAATCAATTTTATTGAAATTTTTGTATTGCAGCAGTTTCTAATAGTAATAAATGAAGGATTTTAAATCTGAGATTTATATGCCATATATATACACACACACACATATATACACATGAATTATGCGATTATAAATATCATAAAATGTCAAATAATTAATGTCAAACATATAGAAATATTACAGATTAATAGTAATTTCATGAGGTGTACCAAGTTAAGGGACTTTGATAAAAATTTGAATACAATTAAGGTTTTAGACAAAGAGTGTCAGTGACTAGGGACTGGATCCAAGTCTCCCTTAATTCAATTTCCAATTCATATTTTGTTTTGTTTTAATATTCAATGTGTATAATATTCATTGTCTCCTATCAAATATTTGAATTTATTAATATACATATTTGAATTTATTAATTTTGTTTAACTTGCTCCAATTATATCCTTATAATGTACCCAAATGAGAAAACATTAAAAAAAAAAAAAAGGACACATAAGAAACATGTAAATACATAAGTGTACCAAAAATATTTTTAAAATTAATGAATTGATGTACCTAAATCATGGATGGAGCCAATGAAGGCTCACTAGGGGTAGATGCCCCTACTCAAGTAATTCGTTGGTTAAGCTGCATACTGCAATTATATATATCCATGTGTTATTTTTGAAGAAAATACATGTGCCTAATATCAAGCATACCATACTACTTCTACTCTATATCAAATATAATATGAGCAAAAGTGCTCTTGCTCTGTCATTCAAACCAAAAACCCCCTCATCCGCCTATCATGTATTAATATTTTTCTCATCAATTTGCCACTTTCAACTGGTACTAAATTTTTTATAACATTGCAATTGTGATACATCGTCATATGAAATCATCTCCAATATCATATTTGGTATAAGCCATACTATAATAATGTCTTTTAGTTGTTTTTCAAGTTGCCCCCGCTAGAAGAAATCTAGTTTCGTCCCTGACCTAAATGTTTGTACCGAAATATATTATAATGAATTAATGTACCTAAATGTTTGTACGAAAATGTTTGTGCTAAATGATATTATATTGAATTAATGTACTTAAATGCCTCCATCGAAATGCACATACCAAAATGTATTAATATACCTAGATGAATAACATGAAGTGTATTGGGATATTATGTAAATGAAATTATTTTACCTATGTCTGTAACAAAATAAAATATCATAATATTATTTGTGGAACCCCAAGATGTTATTGGGATATTATTCCTTGTTCTTATAATGGAGTGGCACTCGGTCTTGCCAAGTTAAGTTTACGTAATTGTTCTAATGTAGTTTGGTTTGAGGAACCCCCATATGTTGTTTGGGAAGTTCTCAACCAAGATATGTTACTCCCTTGAGTTTATGAATAAAAACTATCGTATTCTATTCAAAAAAGAATATAATTAAATGTAGTTAATATTAACATTAGGAAAAATAAACATGAAAATGTAATTATGAGGTTATTAAATGTATTAAGGGACTAAATTAGATTTTAATCTTAAGCTAGAATTTAGTTTAAAAGTCATATTTTTTAAGAACTAAAATGCAGTTTTCTATTTGAAATATGTTATCGTTGGTGCTTTGTGTGACTTGCATAAACTTACATTTGTGAACCTGAAGTTTGTCGACTTTAGATTAAAGATTTTAGGGTTCCAAAGGGTTGACTTTCCCATCAACATTCACCGTAGCACGCTATCAATATCATAGCCAATGTATACGACTTAGACTTGATAGTTGTTCGACTTGAATCTCAACTTGACTGGTAAAGCAATAATTTGGGTTAAACAAAACGGGCAAATCCGCACAGACAGCTAGAAAACCCATAAAGAGCAGAGGAATGGAATAAAAACACGTACCATATACCTTATCTCTCTATATTCCGTTGCTTACATAACCCCGAAGCACAATCGGTTGGTAAATGAAGCTGAACAAAATATGTATACCTTTTTTTTTCTTTTCAGGTAAAACCGAGCGACAAGAAGTTGAAATTGGTAGAAAATGAAATCAGGAAACACAGGAAAGCAACGAAATTGATTTTTCACTTTTAGAAGTAAAGCAAAGTAGATTAAGCTGAAGAAGGTTGCTGTGATGAAGAAACCAAAACGAGACAAGTGTGTGTAATTAGAAGATGGGGCAAATAATGAGAAAGGGATGGGAAGAAAAGCTCTCTTAGCAGAAGAAGATGAGACAATGAATGCATGAGAGAGAGAACGTGGTAGGATAGAGACGCTCAACGTTGTATGCAATTAAAAAAGAGTAAGGTAAGAAAATGGCTGTATTAGTTGACGTATTGAGAAATGTGACAACGAACGTGGTACGATAGAGAAGCCCAATGTAGTATGCAGTTGAAAAAGACTAAATGAGGACTCATTCCGGCAGGCATTTCCGACTTCCTAGGAAAGAAAATGGATGTATTAGTTGGCGTATTGAGAAATGTGAGAGACAACGTAGGGTGAGATTTTTCAACCCATGAAACCCGGAAATCTGAATAAAAATTCTGATTCCATCTCTCAAACCATGAAAGGGTCATGGCTCCTAAGTTATAAAAACTCCATTAAAAACTCATCAACCAAATTCACTATCTCATAATCCACAAAATATACAATTATTCACGGTTCCAGAACATGTATCTAACATCCACAAATTTCCGATGGAAAACTTTTGAGGAAAAAAAAAAGGTGTAGGGAGAAACCCTTAGAAAAATTAATAACTTTGGAAAACAAGGGGAGACAAATTCAAATTGTAGATTTACCTCCGGACTTCTTTCAGTTTCAAAATTCTTGGGTTTACAGATTCAAATCCTGGGTTTGCCCGGTATAGTTCGATGAATATTTGAAAATTGACAACCACGATTACCGATTCATAGTGTGAGAGGATAGCTGAAAATTTTGAGAAGAGAGTAAGGCTTTTACAATGCTTCTGGCTTCATCGGGAATATGAAAGGGTGAAGAACAGCAAGTGGAGAGAAATATAATTTTAAATAGGGTTTTTGAACATTAGTCCTTGCAAAATATTAAAATTATATATATAAAAAAAAACCTGATGCTAGATTACATATTCAATTTAATCCCTTAAAGTGTACTTTTATCAAAAATTACATTCAATTTTTGTTATTTAATGTGTATTTTTATATAATCTCTCCGCATTAAATTTTAATTTTATTAAAATGCACATATTTAGTTTTTTTTTAATTATAAATGAATGTAAATGAGAAAATATTAAAAGAAATTTGTGATGCAAAAATATATAAATACAGAAGTGTACAAAAATGATTGTGCCGAGATATATAAAATTGAATTTTTTGTACAGAAATATTTGTACCTACATGATTGTACCGACATATATTATAATGAACCTAAATGTATGTACCGAAATGTATTATATTTAATTAATGTACCTAAATGTCAATACCGAAATGTATGTACCAAAATGTACGTATTGAAATGTCAATACCGAAATATATATACCAAAATGTATGTAACTAAATGTTTATGCCGAAATGTATGCACCAAAATATACATACCTAAATGTATGTACCAAAATATAATATATTGAATTAATGTACCTAAAAGTCAATACTCAAATGTGTGTACCAAAATGTACATAACGGAATGCATTATATTGAATCAATGTACCTATATGTTTGTACCGATGGATATATCGAAATATTCAAATGTATTAATGTACCTAAATGAAGAACATACAAAATTATTATCGGAATATATATTATAAAAAAATTAGTTGCCTAAATGTAGACATTAAAATATATTATGATGAATGAAATAAAAATTAAATTTAAATGTAATTAATACATTAAAATAAAAATAAACAGATAAATAAAACATCAAAATATAACTAATAAATGATATGATTAAATGTACTAAGGACTAAAATTAGATTTTAATCTTACACAAGATTATAGTCTAAAACTTATCTTTTTTAAGGATTAAAATGAAGTTTTCTAATTTTAAATTACTATTTTCTTAAGTTATATTAACAGTGGAACTGAAGGAGTACTAACAACACGTGCTGGGCCAGTCCGGCTGGACTCCCTTTTGGCGCGAGTCCCGCTAGCATTCTCCTTGATTTAAAGTCTACGAACTTCAACTTCACAAACGTAAGTAATAAGGTGTATGTTACGTTTATTAACACTTCAGCAATAATTCAATTATCAACAATCACATAATATAATTTATAAAATATGATTTAAATTAATAGTTTCTCTAACAATATGGTACCTTAACACACGGTGAATGTTCTTCATGAAGAAAACCTCACAATAAGACCGAAGCTTCCTAAATGGTTCTTTTTCCCAACTTTGCAATACTAAAACTTAGCACCTCAGTTTTACTATATCTCCAGAAATTGTTTACCAACAACAACAAGAAGAACAAGAAAGCCTTTTTTCATTAAGTGAGGTTGGTTGTATGAATCCTAGAACACCATTCCGCTCGGTTGAAATGAATCGAATAGAATATTTGTAACAAAAATAATTGATTTTTAAAATTGTTCAAATTTGGTAATTTAGTATGCTTTTTATGTGCAGTTCTAGTTTGGTTCTTATTTGAAATGAATTGAATCAAATTATATGCGCATTTCTGATTTAGTCCATTATTCTAACATATGCAATATTTATAATTCTTCACCACTTCAAATGCATCAATGTTTACAGAAATCACACAAGCATTATTTCCCAAACACCAAAACCAAAAATATAGCGAATAAAGCTCCAAATACAAATCACACTATTACGACGAAACACACAAGTCAATACAAGCATAACATGTCGTGGAATATGATTCAGTGCCTTCTCAAATTGCACAGAGAATAGTTAGAGCAAGTAACGAGGAAAATCAGAGTGCCTTCCAGTCTGCTCTCCAGGCTAATATTTCTTCCTTGAAAAGGAAAAACAAAAAGGAAAAACAAAAGGAAGAGGAAAATAACGAACAAACACGCAATTGCACACAATCGGAAAACCTTAACACGCTAGGCAAAAGATGAGGATTC
This sequence comes from Pyrus x bretschneideri, assembly GCF_019419815.1. Classification (NCBI taxonomy): domain Eukaryota; kingdom Viridiplantae; phylum Streptophyta; class Magnoliopsida; order Rosales; family Rosaceae; genus Pyrus; species Pyrus x bretschneideri. Next base: position 1,120,218 of record NW_025999735.1, on the reverse strand, counting down.
CTTTTTGGCAGAGAGTCCTGCAATTGTAACATCTACATTTGAATCTGCAATCATCAGCTGCTCCTGTAGAAATATATATTTCGTTGACGAAATAAACACATAAATTGTTCAGTATGAAATCTGATTGAACAACTATGAATAAGATGAATAAATCAGACTTCTAAATTTTACGGTTCAAGGTTCAGAAAAAGCTGAAAAATTGGAGAGTGAAATTAATAGTTGTTTAATTAGTGAATGAAGTACTTACAGTTTGATCACGATCATTCTCCTCTGAATCACTTAGCTATTTGTAGTCTTCCTGGTCTTGGATCACTTTGGAGTAACCCATCAGAAGAAATCTTTAAGTCGATCAGCTGGCAGTCCTCGACAAACAAAGTTTTGAAGGATGGGACTTTGAAAATGCAATTTCCCCTGCAAAAGCCTTGCAAACTTGGTAGACCAGAAAGCTTCAAACATTGCAAGCAACTGAAAGTAATCTCATTTTCTGGATCATCTTCCTTGCTCGCTACTATTTCTACCATTCTTTGACAGAACACAACTTCCAACCTCACGAGTTGCTGCAAATTCTTAGCCACGGAATAAGGTATTAAGTATTGCAGTCCGTGACAACTCCGTATGGTCAAATAGATTAGATTCCGAAAGGGTATCAAAGTTGAAGCTAGATTCTCTAATCTACCACATTTTTCCAAACATAGAACTTCCAAGTTTGGAAAAACAGGGCCCCCTGGTTGGGAGTTTTCCATTCCTAGATGAATCAGCTCCGGCATTTCGTTGAGCTGCAAAACCTTTACACGTGGGAGGGTCTCAACTTCATGTGTTTCCCCTCTACTACTTCCTTGGTGGTCGTGGACAAATAATTCTTTCCAAGGAGCAGAGAGCACAACAAGCATTTCAATATTCTGTAAATTCTCAAAGAAAACATCTGACTTGGGATGTGAAGTAGCAAAACAAATTGTGTTTACATTGCTCAACAACTCTGTCGGGAATGGACCATACGGTTCATACCAAATCTCCATGTTCTCGTCCAATACCAACACTTCCAAGTTGAGGAATGACTTACCCTGAAATATAATCAACGATAAGAGCATGCTTTAAAATATTTTGAAAAACTGGACAACGCATAATAACTTTAATATTAAAAACATAATAAATGTATTTACTTGATGGTGCATGTTTAACTAGTATGTAAAAATTACATAAAATTTCGAATATCAAAAAAGTTGTGTACAAGTATGGTTACCTTCTCAATTAAAAAGAAAGGTTGTTCCGTTGGTATTGGGTGGCCCAACTTAAACTTGTCTTGATATGTTGAAAATTCAGCAGCAAAAATCTCCACACCACCACATTTAATGAACTTCAATATGTTGAGTGATGGCCAATTAGAAACATGCAGTCCTGGATAGAAACTCCGAAGTTGGGGCATATTATCAAATATCATAGTTGTTACTTTAGGGAACTCAAACTCCTCGTATGCCATTTGTGGTCCTTCTTCCTTCACAACAATTTCCTCCATTAAACCACAATTCTTGACGCTGAACTCATTTAGTTGCTTAAGATCTTTGGCCACTGAGGCGAGAAATACATTTTTCAAACTCTCACATGAGTCTATCCAAACTGAATTTAGATTTGGGCACTCAAAACCATTCAACTGAGTGGTAGATGATGAGTCATATACCACTTGTAGTGACTGGCACTGCTCTATTTGTAATCTCTCTAGAGCATTCAATCTTCCCATGATACTTGGCCCAAAGATATTAATCAGACTGTGGCATCTACGAACATCCATAATTCTGAGCTTGCCAAAAGAATCTGAATGAAGTTGGTTGTGGAATATTGTCTTCAACTTAGGTAAGTCCCATATGCACAACATCTCCAAGCTAGGAAATCCTACCTGTCACACATTCATTTTAGAACTTGTGAACAAACCTTTTTTTTCACAAGAGGGGGATGCATGCATAAGTTGGAAATAAAAGCATAAAGAAAAGAAGTGACGTTATAACTCACCTTTTCATCAAAGAGCTCAATATCTCTTTCTTCTTTGTTGGTTGTAATATTTTCACTCTTAGCATCAAAGATGAATGTCTCCAGTTTAGTACAATCGTCTAGATCTAAATACCCCAAAGACGGAAATTTAATGTAACTTCCTGAGCTAAATCTAACGAGGTTTGGAAGATGGTGTAGCTCTAGATGGCGTAGCTTATCAAACATGTCATTTGTATTCTCCTCATTTCCCACTATCTCTTCCATGATTTGACAATTGGATATCTTGAGGATTTTGAGTTGTCTAAGACATTTAGCCATAGAACTTGAAAACAAGAATCTTAAACTATCACATTGATGCACAATCAAAGTTGTTAAGTTGGCCATCATAACCTGCATCGCACATAACAAAATTCATGTTTATATTAGGAAATTACAATTTACATTGTTGTTAGCCGTATATATTCAAAATGTGTAGATATAAAGTAAATATCATATATTTAAAAAGTAAGCTACCATGCTACTAGACGGATGTAGTCCTTGTACTTTCATTAATTCGCAAAGAACAAATTAGAGTAAAAACTATGGTTTGACGGTATTCCTCTTCACTTGGGAGGGAGAGGTCTTAGGTTGAATCTTGTAGATGACGAATTCGATACTAAATTAAATTGCTCATTCTATGGCTTAATCGAACTCTCTCTCTCCTTAATATCTAAATATCAACTAAAAAAAAAAAAAAAAACTCTCTTTTATGACGCGTCTCAATACTTGACAGTGTCCACAGACTTCACCCTAACATAACTCTATCAACTCCCAATAAAATTAAATAAAAATAAAAGCAAAAGTTAAGAAAACGGAGCCGCTCGTCCTCTTCCTCTCTCTCTCACTTCCCGAAACACCACAGCAGCAATATCAATTGCGTCTCCTTCACACTTTAAATCCATAAATCAAAACCCAAAAGCCTCGCCCTTCAATTTAATTGCTCCTTCGAACAATAGGGGACTACTAAATTTGGGAAGATTGAAGAATAAATCCCTTTTGGTGCAAAATTCGTTGAATTTACACCCTTGTCGGTCGAGAATGATCTCGACGTCACAATCGACGATCTCCTATTGCAAATCCTTGGGGTCCTTGCCGTTCACCGTGCAGCCCAGCGTATCGCAGGTTCCGAGAATCTCCTTCACCGTTCCCGCGAGCTCCTCCGGCCATGGATCTGTTCCTCATAACCTTGGCGATCTCGATGACGTCATCAAGGGAGATGCTGCCGCTGTGCTTTAAGAGGTGGTGGTCCGTGAGGGAATGGTGGCGTTGGGAAGGAAGGGGAATGGGAAAGGTACCCAGTACTCTGAGCTACGCTCTGCTGTTTTTATTTTTTTTTCCTTTATTTTAATATCAAGTTGAATATCATGAGTTATCAAATCCTAAAAATAAAAAAATAAAAATAAAAAACTGTGGGTTATCAGAATCTGATAACTTAATAAATCATTTAAATGGTTTTGACTTATTGAAAAAAACGAAAGAATTATATGGTCGAAATAACAGAGAAAGTACCTTCTCATTACTGAAAAGTCTCGGTGGTCCACCAACTTCTTCCTCCAAAACGATTTCGTCGGCATCTGTACCAATCGTTCGCTTGTCTTTGGAAAAGAAACCAATAAGCTTCGGTAGATTCCGAAGTGTCAAAGTTTTTAACTTTTGAAAGGGCTCACCTACAAGTTGCCCATAACATACACTTTCCAAAGTCACAAGGTCTTCAAGAGTTAGAGATTCCAGGTTGGGGAAGGTATTATGAGAATAACTCCAACTGACAAAGTTAATGACATATGTAATTCCGTCGTTGTTTTGAACATGGAGACACTTCAGTTGTTCCACAGCATCACTGTCAAATAGAAAGGAAATAACATTCCCACTCTCCTTCCCGTCCAAGTACAATTGCTCACATCTCTTTACCAGCAACTTTATACCTCGGTCGAATTGATTTCTCCTGGTGAGCTTGAGTTTTAGCATGTTAGAGGAGGTTCCGTACGTGTCAGGATACTCCCAACAATCACCAATAAGTATGGTGTACCTTTCTAACTTATCGGAGAACAAGTTGGCCGGAAGAAGGTTAGCATCTGGAACATGTATGTCTAATGCAGTTAGTTCAGCCAAGTGCTTCAGCTCTGAAACAGTAGCATTACTTCCTCCGCTAGTGGGACCTTCACCCTCCCATTGCTTAAAGCTTTTTATTCCCACCCTCAAGTCTTCTAGTTTTGTCAAGCTTGATATAACGCCAGGCAAGATCAGAGCAAGTTCAGAGCAACCGGTCAAATCCAATAATTGTAGACGAGTCAATTGCCCTATTTCTTTGGGCAACTCTTTAATCCTGGACTTTAGGAGGCTAAGAATTTTCAAGTTTGTTAGCTGTCCAACAAGAATTATGTCTACCAACTCGCACCGATCTAAACACAATGTCTGGAGAAGCTTTAGGGATAGAAGAGACGGAGGTAGCGACGGAATACGGATTCCACTGACATCCAACACTTTGAGTTCTTTCATCCCTTCAAAAAAATTGTTTGGGATTTCCTGGGAGTCGCCCATATTATTAGTGGACAAGATTAACAAATTTAATTCTGGGCATTCCCAAGGTACTTCAGGAAACTTGGGGATCTTGCAACTTCTTAAGGACATCGTTGTGCATTTTTCAAAGAAATCCTCAGTTGGCCATTGTTTCACCTCATCTCCAAATGCTCTTGAAAAGGCTTTTTGATCATCAGTTGCAATCCGGACTGCAACATCTTGTAAAAGTTCATGCATTCTAACAGTTCTATCGTCGATGTCCTGCAATAGGCAAGAATTTTTTAATTTTTTAACCATTACATTCAATGTAGTCCGTGCCTCTTCCACTGTCTCAACATTTTTTATCAAACCCAAACCCATACTATACTTGAACAAGTCACTGAGAAAATTGCTGCTACTCCCGCAAAGCAAGAACAATTGCTTAAGCTCTTGATCCTCCAATTTTTCGTAACTCCACTTTAGAGCCAATAATGCTTTTTCATTTAACTCTTTCTTGTCAAATCTTTTGAAACTTCTCAACGCATCTTTCCATTCCTCCAAACTACTTTCCCTTAAAGCACTTGCAACTGCAACAACCAAAAGCGGCAAACCTCCACATTTCTTTGCTAGCTGGCTTGCTTCTTTCAGTATACGGTTGTCTTTAACGACATTACCCGCCATCTTCTCAAACAAACTCCAACTTTCGTTTTCTTTTAAAAATCCAATTTCAAAATTTTTTTGTGTACGCATATCATGGAATAAAACTTGTCTTTCTCTAGATATCAACAATAACTTACAGTTCGGCACACCGATGAGTCCCACGGCCTCAAAGTCAATTTTTTCCAAAACATCGTCTAAAATGACAAGAGGCTTCCCCTCTTTTATCCTGGCCCGTAGGAGATTCGCCCTTGTTCCCATATCCACAGATTCATCAACATCCATCCTCAACTTTTTGGTAATTGCCTTTTGAATTGTTTCGTTGTCTTTTTTTTCTTTTACATTTAGAATTATAACCACGTCATCAAATAACTTCTCTTTCACAGCTTCTCTGTAAACCTCTTTGGCAAGTGTTGTCTTCCCAATGCCCCCTAATCCGTACACACCAATCCTGTTGATATCAGGTTTTTTCAATTCCGTAATGATATCCTTCACCATAGAAATCCTTGATTCAAAGACCACGTACTCGTCCGAGGCTATGGCAGATATGTCTTCTACGGCAGCTTTGTAAGTAACATTGGAAAACTCTTTTTTTATATTTTCATGTTCTTCAATCTTTTTCATCAGTTTTGTTGCCTTCCTGCTACGTTGATGATAGGATATCAGATTAGGACATATAATGAGACACTTTGTCTTTGCACGGCCTTCATCATGCAAGAGTGCTTCTGCCTCCAGAGTGGTCTTCTTCGCATCTGACTGCCATTTCTGGACATCAGCTTCCACTTTTTGATCAACTTTTCTTCCGACTTCCTCAACTTCATGCTTCATCTTTTGTTGGACAAAATCAAAATCCTCCAATTTACTCTTTAGATCTTCAAGGTTGCATTTGTAGAAAATGATATAACCCACTTGGCGTGCAACTGGTCTAATTGTGTAGTCAATTATTGTAGGAATAATTGCAGTGAGTATCTCCATCGCCATGGCACCTTCAGCTTACCAATTCGTCTGCTTCTCCGATCTGTTGAATGTATACGAATCCAAAATAAAAATTCAAGATAAGAGAAAGAAATCCTTATTTTTAAAGCAGATGAATAAAAGAATGAAACAATAGGTCATACCTTAGCTCATGATCGATACTACGCTTGAAGAAAAACATAGCAGTATGCAAATCATTTTGTTTTCTTTTGCATCTTTTGGAGAAATCTGCATAATAAAAGCAAAAACAAGGTTATATCACACTTGCAAATAGACGTCGAGACCATGAACAAGTTTCCACGTACAATTATTATACTAAAAAAAACTTTCTTGGTACGGAATTTAGGCAGCTGTTTTCAAATCTTAAAAACTATGAAAAAGGTATATAATCTGCTTTGAATTTCAGTGAGACATTTTAACAAACACCATATCTGCACGCTTAAAGCCGGTGCATGAGGCAGAGAACGAAATGTAGAACGATTTGCTCGTTGAAGACCACCACTTGAAGTTTGTACCACAGAGCTACTGATCTAGATGGTACGATGGAGCTACTGAAATCCAGGCAGTCATGAGCTCGAGCAACGCGAGGTTAGGAACAGAGACAACCTCGCTCTGAAAGGTCGAGCAGAGCTAGGAGGCTGCCGAGTGTCTAATTTTGTTCATCTTGAAGAGAATTCAATTTTTTATGTATTTACAAGTATGATAATGGTAGCCATGGTGATTGGTCCTAGACGAAGGGAGATGGAGGAAAAAGGGTGAAAATGTTGCAGGGAGGAACAAAGGAGCTGTTTGGTTGCGTGTTTAAAAGGTGTTTGGTTGTGTGTTGAAAGAACCATATAACTAGATAATGTATATGTTAGATTAATTTAATAATGATTTTTTTTAAAGAAAATATGAAAATGTGATAGCAATAATTTTTTGTTTGATAGTAATATCTTTGTAATGTATAAGATAATGGCAGTGTTGGTGGAGATGGTGGTTATGACAAGAGTGGTGCTGGAAGCAATTGTGGTTAGGTTGGTGGTAATAGTGATGGGGGCACGCCCATTGGATGGTGACAGTTGGAGTTGTGGTGGTGATGACTGTTGAAATTGTATCCTAAAAATTAATAGCGCTATGTTGGATATCATAAAACAACTCTATTATAACTATGAAATTCCGTATTTTGAAAATATATTTGGTATTATTATTTTAAAAGAGCTATTTTGAAATGTTTTTACATTACATTTATTTATGTGTGTGTTTAGGTTTGCGTTGTTTGCACCACCTGGTGATACTTTGTTCCATAGGATAGGACCAAAAATAGTTTTATGTTATGTTATTAGAATCTTGTTTGCCGCCCACACCACCCAATGGTATTCTTGTATGTTGTCGTCTTCTCCTAATATATGAGAGATTTTTCAGTATAATCGGTACACGAGGTGGTACATCATGTGTCACTATACAAATAATGGATTGAAAAGTTATTAACTTAAAAAAAAAAAAATTCTCACCCAATGGCAGGGCCACTTGAGGACTAGGTGAGGCATGTGCCTATCCTGAAGTTTCTCACCTTTAGTTTTTGTTTGTATGTTTTTAGTTGGATACTTTGTAATCTTTTACTTATGTACTTTTCCTCCCAACTAGCTTTATTTTATTTCAAAAAAAATGTGTTTTACAATAATATTGTTATGAAACCAAATCCTTATATCAACTAGCCTTCCTTAGTTAGTCACCCTTTTGCATGATTTGTTGAATAGTGAAACCACGCATATGTGGCATAGAGGAAGAATTTATCTTCATAGTTGCAGTAATTTTTGTTCAATTTCAATCTAGGAATTTATAAAGAAGTTTGGTGCTTATTATATAATTATCTCAATCTTCTTCTTTTTTCACGACTTAATTCTTTTCACGACTTAATTCCTCTCTTTCGATTAAAATTTTCCATTATGCTACAAAAATGAACTTTTCTCGCATTAGTTATATTATTTTTTGTCCAATTTCTTTCATACGGCTTAGTGTACAGATGGAGAGATAAATGAACTTTTCTCGCATTAGTTATAGTCTGGTTCCGCTACTATTCTCACCACTTATATAAAAAACACAATGAAAATTTTCGCCTAATATATAGATAGAGAGATCCACTAATAGTAGTAGCTAGAGACGGCATGCATGCAAATGATAGTTCATTTGCATGGGAAAAGAAGAACATAAAAGGAAGGCCTTTCAAATAAAACTCTCCCCAAACACCCACTTATCTTTTTCTCTTTACTAGTATCCAAACATCCATCTTCTCGGTTTACCAAAAAAAAATCATCCATCTTCTCTCTCACTAAAGGCTGCCATACCTCCACCAACCACCTCCCTCCCCTTTCTCCTGAAGCCATGGCAGCTCCATCCCCTAAATTTCATCACCCATGACAGATCATATTCATCTTACTAACCTTATGAAGGAAATTTCACCCAGAAGAAAAATCACAAAGGAGTTTGAAATTATTTGGGGAAATTTGGGCTTCTATGTTACCGTGAATTCCATGACGGAGAAGTCCAACGACAACGACGGAGTGCTACCATGGCTTTCACTATAAAGAATAGGATGATTTTGGGGTGGGGTCGTTGACAAAGAAAGGTTGGAGGATAAGTGGGTGGCACCAATGGAGGAGACGAGGTTACCGGAAATGTTGAATATATGGTAGTTGCTGAAACTATAAAGGAGGCCATTTGAATACATGGACATATTAGAGACTTGGGGGTTGATCAGAAGTAGGTGGAGGTGCATTGTTATAGTCCGAGTGCCATTTATTTTGCTAAGTATCAAGTTCATCATGTGAAAACTAAGCACATAGATGTGTTTTACAACTTTGGCTTGAAGTCATTGGTGAAGGGGAGATCATTCTCCAGAAGATTCCAACAAAAGACAACCCCGCTAATATGTTAACAAATGTTGTTAGTGTAGTTCATTGTTTGAACTTGGCTCACATTTTGCCTATATAAAGATGGTGTTAAGCAATAGAAGTTTTAGAGCATTTGGCTCGGCATGAGTTATTCTCTTGCTAGCATTTAGGAGTGGTTATGTATTGATTGTTGATTATTTTGATTTGGCTCGTCATGGCACTTTCAAAATATGGCCAAGGTAGAGATTGTTGAATATGTGGCCAAATTATTGTGGGCCTTTATTTGTAAGCCGAACAACCCACTGAAAGAGCCTTTTTTTATTGGCCCACGTGATAGCCACGTGAGGTTGCTAGGGTTTTAATTAGCAGCAAATCCTACCTTTTGAAATCATCAAAAAAAAAAAAAAAAAAAGAGGAAAATTAAGAGGAGCTGACAATCCCATTATTGGAGAAGAAAAGAGAGCTACTCCATTTTTTTTTTTTTTTTTTTTGAGTCGAGTGATAGCGTTAGTAAGTTAGATGTTAGATTAGCCACTGGCAGGGTTCGAACTCACACCATCATGCAAGGCACAACATCTTTCCACAACTATGGTAAAAGGTCATTTGCAGCTGCTACCCTATTTGGTTAGCAATCATCCATCAAATTAGTTGTTGTTGTAATAGCTTTGAGCTTCGTATAGAGAAGAAATTACTCACTATATTTCCTTCTCTATTTGGTTCTTTGGTGTGTAAGAGCTAAAGGGTGTATTGGGGTTTTGGGTTGTGAGATTGTCAAACACTTTATAAACACTCCTATTTGATTGATAGTGGATTATTGGTGAGCTCCTACTGCTGCAATGACGTACTCTAGTTACACTGACTGTTGAGGAACCTCGTTAAATCTTGATGTCTTTTCTATTTTTATTCTTATATTTCAATTGATATATTTCCTGTGAGTTGGCTTGAGTTGGTTTCCAATTAGTTTGGTGTTATCTTAGCACAACCCAAAGCCTATCAAGGCTCTAAAAACTCCATTTCAGATCCCCAATAACCTTCTGGTTTTTAGTTCCCACAATCCAATTTGGACTCAAATTCTCAACAAAACCCTCCAAATTCCACAAACTTTGGTTTTAAATTTCACCTCCTCTATTTCACACTTTCATCAAAGAAAAGAGTTAAAATTTTAGACTACTTTGGTCTCAAATCAGACTTCACAGTCTGATTTCTGAAGAGGGAGAAGGATGAGACTTTGGGGCTCCGTTGATTCCACATCCCAATGTTTTACTTTTTAAATTTTATTTTGCTTTAGCCAAAAAAAAAAAAAATTATGCACGACCATCATCCATGTAGGCCACAGCGACAAGTCACTGCACAGTCACCGTCCACGTAGGCACCACATTACGCTTTAACTAACATTCGGATGGCCAGACTAACAAAAGTATGAAAGTGTCACAAAATTTGAACTTTAGGTACACGACTAAGATGAAAAAACTTATATATGAGAGTTTGAAAATCACGATACTTCAAGGTAGTAAAGTGAGAACTACCCTTCTATAAATGATATTTGGAAAATAGTATTGCAAACAAAAAAGACAGGAGGCTCAAAAGACAAATACAATTTTGCGTTTTTTGAGTCGAGCGATAGCGTTAGTAAGTTAACTGTCGAGATTTGAACCCACGCCGTTATGCAAGGACATAACATCTTTCCATCACTGTGATAAATGGCCACTTGCAATTTTGCATTTTTATAACTACATAATGCACGAGTTAGTTTAATTTTATAATCTCTACTAATTAATAAAACACTCATTGTCAACCAAAATTCTATAAAATTACCAATTTAACCCTCCAATTAAAACAGAACATGAATAAAAAATATGGAGCATAAATGTAATTTCACACAACCAAATTTTGCCATTTTTTTTTCAAAGCCTTACCTACATGTAATCCTAACATATCCCTAATTTAAAAATAAAAAAAATAAAAAAACTCCCACTCCCACATTCTCTATCACTCTCTTCCTCTCTCCTTCTATTTCAAAAACAAAATTAAAAAAAAATTCTCACACACTTTGTGTGTGCCCATATACTAGTAAATTTTTAGTAAAATATTGAAAGCATGTCTAGTATTCATATATACTAGATAAAAGTACAGTTTAAAAAAGAATTGGAATTTTAATAAGAAAAAAGAATTGAAATTAAAATTAAAAAGGGGAAAAGTAGGGAATGGAAGAGAAAAAGTGTAGGAGTAAAACTATGGTTATTTGCAAGTGGCTCTTTACCATAGTGGTGGAAAGGCGTTGACTGTTGAGTCCTTACATAATGGCGTGAGTTCAAATTCCGTCGGTGGTTAATCTAACAAAATCTATCGTTTGACAAAAAAAAAAAAAAAAACTATGGTTATTTGTGGTGAAGAAAAAAAAAAAACTTGTTTGTGTGAATTACTTTAATGCCTATATATATTTTTTCTAATCTAATATCAATTATGTACACTAGGGTATATTAGTAATTTTATTAATTTTTGGTTGACAAATAAAGTTATATTAATATGCAGCTTAGAGACATATATAATGAAAAGTAATGATTTTGTCTTTGGTAGTAATGTTTTTGTAATGTATAAGATAGCGGCGGTATCAGTGGACATGGTGGTTGCAACAACAGTTTGAAGTGCAAACAAAATTTTCAAAAGAAAATAACATTTCCCAAATGAAATTAAAATTTTGGACAGTTTAATTTTTAGAGTGCAAATGATAATTTTCTAAATGAAATTATACAAGGAAATAAAGTACATACCGGAGCTCCGGATCGACTGCAACTCTTTTCGTTTTGTTTATGCCTTCTAATAAGCTTTCTTTTGGAGACTGCATAGCAAAAGCAAAAGGAATGTCAAATTATTTCGAGATCATCAATGTACGTACGATTTACAAGTCCATCGCAATTTTCCTAACAGTGCAGATGAACTTTTGATTGATTTTAAGAGAAATAGTAATTAAATTATGGAGCGCCACGTGAAAAGGGTATGATTAATACGGATGGGTTCAAAAAACCGAAAAAAACCGGGAACTTAAAAAAATCGAGAACCGAACCAAAATTGAAAAAAACCTAACCAAACAAAAAAATCGAACCGAACCGAAATGTTGTAAAAAATGACATCGTTTTATATGTAATACTAGAAAACGGCGTGTTGTTCTGAAGGTTTGTATTCGTATTGGTCGATGACGTTCTTCAGTCTGAAACCCTAAAGCTAAACACCGATCCCTCAATCCTCATTCCTTTAGAGCAACTCCATCAAGACTTCTAGTCCGATGGACCGGCGACTTTTGCAACCTAATAGCCAGAGCTGCAAGCTCCAGGGCATGCGGGTGTGTGGATGAGGGGGGACCCGATTGAGAGGCCCGACTCGAATCGGTGGCTCGAGAGCCCGAGGGCCAGTGACGCCAAGCTGACGTCAGGGCGACGTCAGCCACAATATAAAATATTAATAAAAAAATGTAAAAAGTTAATTAAAATATGTAAAAAAAATTAAAAAAAATGTAAAACCTAGCAGGCTTCGAACTCAACGGCTTTCGTCGAAGTTCGTCGCCGAGGCTGATGATACACCCACATACAAATGGCAGAGACTAAACCTAAGGGTTTCAACTCGAAACACATAAAAAACTAGAGAATAAATCAAGCAATTGAAGTAGGGCAATAACCTCACCTGGGTTTGAGCAATGGAAACTTGAAGCTCTCGGCTTCAATGGTGGATCACCCAAATGGTGCTCTGATGATGCATGCAAAGATATATTCAAGTTCCTCTTAGCCAGGGGATTGAGATTTCAGAGTTTGTTAGTTTGATTTGCTTCGGTTTCGAAGAAGAGGAAGGATGAGAGCTCTCGGAGCTGTAGAAAGAGAATGAGAGTGTCGAGAGATTAAAGAGAGAGAGAGGTTTGAAAAATGAGGGGAAAGGGTTGCGTCGGTAGAGAGGGAGCTAGAGAGATGTGGGAATTGACTAACATGGGAAATAATTTGAATAAAAAATCCGAAAAGAAATTAAAATTAAAAAAAAAAAAAGATTTAATTTTTTCTATAAATATGTTATCATTATCTTCCAACTTACACCATAATTTTATATTTTCTCAAATACTTTAGGTTGTAATTTCTTATTTAATGATACGTGGTACAACGAGACCGATTAAAAATCCTATCCGAAATAATTGGACGTGGAATTTATTTTTCTTCCTTCTTTCAGAGAGATTTTTCAGTGTAACCAGTATATAGAATGGTACACCACATCTTACTATACAAATTATGGGATATATGTGCTAAAAATTTAATAACTTAAATAATACAATTTCCCACCACTTATATAAAAAAACGTGATGTACCACTCGTGTTCCGATCACAATAAATATTTCTGCTCTGTTTGAAGTGTTATTTCTCCTTTCACAGTACCACATAATAATTATGTACATCTGGAGCTCCAATTATCGTACTCTTCTTCCAGCTACACTTTCTGTACAGAACAGGCCAAAACCACAAAAAAAAAAAAAAAAAAAAAAAAAAAAAAAAAAAAAAAAAAGCCAAATTGCAAAGAAACTGATTGCCTTTTTCATACAGGAGTAGGGATTTCCTTTTTCAGTACCGGAATATTAGATGAATGAGCCAACCAAATCTTCAATCGCACAAATCCAGCAATATCTTTCAAAAAGTGATGAGGAATATTTCCAGAAATTTTCATTCAGATTTCGCAGAGAGGAGAGAGCAGCATGAGAAGGAGAGCAAAGGAATATTTCTAATTAAAATTATCAAGTGACCAATAGAACACTTCCCATGAATATTATACGGAAAATCTAAAGACGCACCAACCCTTGAATTAACAGTTAACATAGAATGAAATCAAAGAAGGAAACGGAAGGACATACCTAATTTTTTTTGTTAAGCTTGAGCAAGTAAGAACATGCTGCAAGTAAACAAGAACGGAGGCGGGTGCGTAACTCTTTATTTTCTTCTAACAAGCTGCAATTAAAATCAGAGAACATAAAAACGCAAGTGTGAAAAGAATTATGGAGCAGGAATACAGGAAATCTGAAGGCGAAAGTAACCTTTCATGGTCTTGGAATAACAGTTGAAAACATCAGACAAACACATGCAGGCAGAAGGAGCTGTTATCTTTCTTTGAAGCTACTTTGCGGTAGCTTCAAGCTTGGCTTGGAAATGTAAGTCAAGCAATGCTCTAAATAGTCCATTTGTTAAAGTCTAGCAAATTAGAAAGCAATGCTCACAATAATTGAAGGAAAATACTAGTGGTGCAACGCGCGTCCAATTTTGTAAAAGACAAAGACTATTTTTGGAATTTCATACGAATAGAGGAACGTACTGATTTAGTAACTAAATTATTATCAAAGTAAATATTAGGTCCTTAAACTATGTTTTTAGAAAAATTAGTCCTTAAATTAATTAAAATTTGCTAATTACATCCTAATATTATGTGGAAAACTAATGAAAATGACCTCAAATATTTACATTTTAATAAAAAAAACTATATACTAATTTTATTTAATAATAAGGATAAAAGAATAAAAAATAAATAAAACATAAAAAACACCTCTTGCTGGGCGCGTGTACCCCCCACACCCCCTGCCCCCTTTCCACTGTTTTTTTCTCTTGTTGCCAGCTATCATTAAGAGATTTCTTTTTCTTTTTTGGCTTAGAATAAGAGAAAGACTTCAAATTGAATTACATTTCTCAGTTTTATCTTTGTGGTGTTGTTTCTCAATAGTTGTCAAGATGACGAGATATTTTTCAATGTACCCAGAAATCGAGTTGTACATCACGTGTCTCTATACAAGTGGTGAGATTCTTGTGTTAAAAAAAATTAATAACATAAAAAATAAAATTTCCTTACATAATAACACGTGATACCGCTTGTGTTATGGGCACAAGGAAAAATTTCTCAAAGATGAAATCCATGCTAAAGAAATTGGATGGAGAACTACATGTAATTATTGTAGGTATGTAAAAAATGTGAGGGAATTTTAATTTGGTAGTTAAAAACATATTTTTAAATATAATTATTGAGGACATAATCTTTTCAAGGTTTTAATCTAAATGATCACTTCTGGGTTCATTATTTTGGGCAGTAGGGTATAAGTTTCAAACCTTGAGAAACTGAACTAAGAATTATACACTATTTATAAAGCTTGACCAATAAGTAGACACTATTTATGAAACTGAACCAATAAGTAGACACTATTTATGAAACGAAACTAAGAATTAGGCACTATTTCTAAAACTAAAGCAATAGGTGAAAACATTTATGAATGTGGACTATACACTATTTATGAAACTGGACAAAAAACTAGACACTATTTATGAAATATGACCAAGAACTAGGCACTATTTATGAAAGTGGACCAATAATTAGACACTATTTATGAAACCCAACCAAGAAAGAGAAACTATTTATGAAACTGTACCAATTACTTTACTCTATTTATGAAACTGGACCCAATAACTAGGCACTATTTGCAAAACATGACTAGGAACTAGACATTATTTATGAAACTAGACCAATAAATAGTGTAGTACCGTTCAATTTTATAAATAATGTTCAGTTTCATAAATAGTGTATGTGATGGATGCACGGGTCTCACGTGTCAGTTTTTTTTTTTTTTTCATAAATAAATTTTTTGTATTAAAATTATGTCATTTTCCATTGCAGACGAGTCTCACACGTCAGTTCTTTTTTTTTTAAATAAATTTTTTGCATTAAAATTATGTCCTTTTCATTAAAATTTAAGTTATTTTGTCATTTTTATTAAAATTTAAGGGTTTTTCATTAATATTTAATTCTTTTTTATCAAATAAAGTTATAGCATGATTTTTTTTTTAAATAAAATTAGGTCTAGCCCTTTTCTTGAAAGCTCCCAATATTATATGCGAAGCTATTCTATTCAGTTTTTCGTCAATTTAAATTACGTAACTTGCATGTGATACACTTGGTCAAATTTTGTCAATTCATTTTATTTTACCCAAAAAATAATTTAAGTATCCAATTTTTACTCAAGTGATAATTCAGGAACTGAGTCGACAATTCACCCTAATGAAAATAAAACTCGAGTATAATTGAAATAACATTGCCACTAGTTTTTACCAATATTTGTCTAAATTTAGACTGGAAATATATGCACTGGTTCCTCGATAGAAATTAAAGATTTGTTGGAGGTTTCTCGACTAATTGGGTACTTTTATCCGCTAACTGAAGCTTTTCTCTGAAAGGAAAAATTTGTGCTCACCATCCTCAAGTGAGGATGATGCTCATCATTTTTTCTGTAGCGTTAGATGTGTTTAATTTGAAAGTATTTATAGTAGACATACATAAACCTCAAAATTTTAAATTCATTCAACACTGATAAATAGAATAATGAATATTACCACAACTTAAAAATGGCGAGAAAAAATGCACTTGTTTCTTTAATATGGCGTCAACTTAAAGATGAAGAGCAAAAATGCACTTGTTTCTCTAATATGGCGTGGAAGAAGAAACTTGACTGTTAAGTGCACTTGTGCTGTAACTCAATTAGTGGAGAACCACACCTTTATCTTCGGCCTTGTAAATTAATGTGGGGCCATTGACCCCACTGGTTTAAGTAGATTTATATGGAATCTAATATTCTTGAAGGGAACTGGATCCCCTCCGGATCCAAGGGATCTAAGCCACTGAACAATGCATTCAGACTATTGAAATTTGATCCAATGACTAAAAATAGGGGGCCCCTATAAAGTTATAATAATTGTAACCGTTGGATCAAATTTCAATGGTCCGGATACATTGCTTTGTGGGCTCAAATCTATTTGAATCCAAAGGGGATCCAGTTACTTCTTGAATGACACTTTCAGAAATTATGAAATGTTGTGACGTTTAAGAGGGATTTACATTACATGTCCTTGAAGGTGACATAAAAAAATAAGACCTCTCACCAAACTTTATAACTTTTAGTTTCTAGCTTTTTCGAATCATGTAATTTTAAATTCTTGTCTTAATCTCACTTTGCTAAAGAGATTAAAACTTTGAAATTCATGTTTTGTTCTTTCTTGCAATTGAATTTGTAGGACACATATTAAATACATGTCCAACAAGTCTCTGATGTGATGATAGGTCATCAGTGCAACTCTCATCATTTTTTACATGGGACAAGTTTTGTTCCATGAGAAATGACGTTGGTTTAGCACCAAGAAAGCGCGCATCCTATAGGATCTACAATGTGTATTTCGTTTGTGAAAGAACATTTCTCCTGATCTAGCCACCGCAATAATGCCAAAATCGAAAAGGTCCAAGCAGTCATACACAAACATAATATAACCAAGGCTTGAATTGAGCCAACAGAAACCACACTACCTAGGCTTCTCCCTTGAGGCGGAAGCTTGCAAGGTTAAATCCGATAAGCGGTTGCGGAAGATTATAATGGTGCCCATCTTGTTCTTGGAATTATGACTAATAGTCATAGCACGACTTCAAGTAGCATATTTGTCTCCATCCAAGAATTTGGACGCACATAAGATCTCTTACTTATGAGTGAAGAAGAATACTAATAGATCGCAGTACTAAGTAGCTGTAAAGACTATTTTTAGAATTTCATTATAACAAAAAGAGTAATATCCCGATTTTGCAACTAATTGTTATCAGAGTGAAAATTAAGCTTTAAAATTATTTTTTTAGAAAAGTCAGTACTTAAACTTATTAAAACCTATCAATTACATTTCTAATACTAGATGCAAAGATGCAAAACCATTTTGTTTAATTTGTTGTCAATTTAAGTTACGTAACTTTCATGTGATACACTTGATCAATTTTTCGTCAATTCATCTTATTTTATTTGAAAAAATAATTGAAGGATCTAATTCTTACTCAAATGTTAATTTAGGAATTAAGCAGACAATTCATCTTAACGAAAATGAAACTCAAAATATAATTCAAAGACCATTACTATAGTAAAGCCTTTATAATTTTTACCAATATTTGTCTAAATTTAGAGTGGAAATTTATGCAATGGTTCCTCGATCGAAATTAAAGCTAGGTTGGAGGTTTCTCAGCTAATTTGAGTATTTGATCCACTAATTGAAGCTTTTCTCTAATATGGCGTGGAAGAAGAAAGTTGACTGTTATGTCCACTTGTGCTGTCTAACTCAACTAGTGGAGAACCACTTTGCACAAAGTTAAGGAGAATCAGACCTTTATCTCCAGCTTTATAAATTAAATGTCGGCTGTTAGTGATTCACTGACTCATATGGGGCCATTGACCCCATTGACTCTTCTATGATCACACACGGTAGCGTCACTGAAACACTCTAAATTGAATCACTATAATACCCCGGTGTTCAATGTAAGGCCTTTATAGGCCTGACAATTTCTGACACGTTTCGTTAATCTGACATGATAAGATATTAAATTTATAAGTTATCAGATTGACTCGATAATAAATCGGGTTGTTATCGGATAACCTGATAAGCACATGTTAAGATAACGGGTTAGTCCGAGTATACATGTGGATAATCTGATACACGATAATCAAAATATTAATTTAATAAATTTCTACCACTGAAAATACTATAATAATTATATATATATATATATTAAATTAAATTTAGAAAATTTGGAAAAAAAAAATGAGGTAATATATTTTTATATGGTATAATACTATTGTTTTATTTCTTTTTATAATTATTTTGGTAAACTTCTTATAAATTAAATGGTTTATAATGTTTGGTTTTTCTATACTTAGTTTATGCACAAGATAGTTCTGATGTGGAAAAACCTTACTGAAAACATCATCAACATAACTTCTGAGAAAGGCTTGACAATTTTGAAAAGAAAAAATCATTCATTTTGCATATCATTGCACATTTGATATTTTGTAGTAGACTAGTACTGCATTGGTCCTTTTTTATTAGGTTCTTATTTTGAATTGTAGATGTAATACTTAACAACGAATGTGTTTTTTTATGTTTTGAAGTAAAATTTATGTGGCAATGTGGTATGTACAAATTTAAGGAAAAGAATAATGTTTTTCTTAATGGGTCATACTGGGTCAAGTCATTTTACCTATTGGATAAAATGACCCGACCTATTAAGGATCCGTTAAGATAACGGGTGTGACACAACATGACCTTTTAGGATAATAGGTGTTATACAAAAACGACACGAAACACGGCAAACACAACCCGTTTTCCATGCCTAGTCCTTCCTAACATTCCACCTTATAGAAAAAAATTTCAAACCTAACATATAAAAATAAAAAAAAATGGGAATTGTTATTAGCACTCAAAAAATCTCATTCTACACTCCAAATTTTCTATATTAGGAAAGAAAAATACACTTGTGAGGAGTGTAGAATGAGATTTTTAGAGTGCCAATAACACTTCCTAAAAAAATTACATAAATAACTATTCAATATTTAGAGTGATTCCAAATAGATTTATATATTTTAAATAGCTATATAACGTTTAAAAAGTGGTCACTCGTTAGCTCACCAACATTCAATGATGACGTCACAGCCATTAATTTAGGATGTCATTAATATTAAGTGATAGTATGAAGAGATACTGAAGCTAATTTTTACTAACACTTCATTTATAGAGTTATGATGAATCCCAAATGGACTCTTCCTTGTCTAGCTAAAAGGAATTGGTTTCGAGAACAATATTCTTCTTTTGCTGAAGATCGCTACACTGTCGTATTTTCTTAGTTTTTCAAGACACTAGTTACTTTCCAAAAATTCTACATTATCTAGTGGTACAACATCTAATGTCTCGACACCTTGCCAACTGAATCACACAACTTATGCTTCTCCCTTGAGGCAGAAGCTTGCAAGCTTAAATCCGATAAGGCGGTTGCTGACGAGTATAGTGGTGCCCATCTTGGTCTTGGAACTACGACTAATAGTCACAGCACGACTGCAAGTAGCATAGTTGTCTCCATCCAAAAATTTGGACACATCAATGTGATTTTTGGGAATGTGTTATGTGGTCCAACAGATAAGAGAGCCTTCAAGTCTACTCTCTAGGTTGATATTTCTTCCTTTAAAAGGAAGAACAAAATTGTTGGCAATGTATGCAAATAATATAAAGGAATTCGATTCGGAACAGATCAGAGAGCCATCCTGTTCCTACGAATCGTTGCATGAACTACAAATAAGGGTGTCACTAAAGAAAGTATTCGGTTGCATCTAGCCGAGCTAGATTGCCTACGTACCTTGTGCATTCTCAAACAGTTGTAGTTCTTAGTAGCATCCTAGGGCCAAAGTGATACCCTAGAGGCTAAACTAAGAGAGAAAAAGATTCCTAAGAGTTGAGAGCTTATTCTCTCCTCTTTAGAGCAAACAGAATTGTTTCTCTTGGTGTGTTTTCGCCTTTCCCCAAGATCATCTTTATATAGCGGCTAGGAGGGGAAGAGAAAATGATATCAATAGCACACCCTATATTGGGTGGAATAATATTGTCTTTTATGTAATACATGATTATATAAATCATACATCTCCTACTCACCCACATAGGGTGTTGACATCATCTCAATTAGCTCATCCAATTCTCATTTGTTATGGTTTACCTCCTCATACAGAATAAGGGACGTGCGACCTTGTGAACACACTTATCTAGAAGAGCTATCATTAACCTATCACCAAACTTAACAAGAGTGCATCACTTGGAAGTTCATTGCTTTATACCCTAGACAATTCTTCATACACCAAACTTGACATTCTTTCTCCCTCATCATGATATAAAAAGCAATGTTATGTTCCACAAGTATCATGTATATATGTCTTACGTTTGACAACAAATATCAAACAGACGTTGGCCAACTAATGAATCACATGACATAATGTAGTCATCTAACTATTTTCCCTAAGCTCTCATATCAGTCTAACTCGGTTTAATTGTTTGCCTAGACATGCGTCTTGAAACAGTAGCTAACTAGACCATCTTAGATAGACGTGTCAAAGTAGCGATCATTAAACCTCATCTTTTTTACATCATGTAGTGATTTAAAGCAAGGACCAATTCATCACTCCCACTATCTAACGCAACTAGCACATACAATATGAAATGTATGCTATGGTGCATTCTCAATTTAATAAGTGTGTAACATGTCCATTGGACATACACCATATAGATCTTAGTCTAAGTGTTACACAAACACCTAACTTGAGCATCTAACCTAGTCACCATCTCAGCGCCTACCTAGTTACTCACGTCCTACTTAACAAGTTGGCCTCGCACTCCAATGCGTTTCAGAGACATATGTCTTATCCCACTTGCTACCTAAGCACTAGGGCGAATCATTTTGTGCGAGTGAAACCGATTCTAGCTTGGTGACACTCGTATAAATGTGCATCATAACGTTCTATGAAAATGTTAATCCCAGTGAATCTCTTGTAGCTCTTATACCTAGGAGTGTGACATATCATAACTATTGCTAGCGTTGAATCTTAAGACTCCTCATTTTGTGCAAATGCAAGTAATCATGAACAAATTTATGTTCCTTCCAATTTAGGGACTTCTTTTGCATAGATCAGGGAAGACTCACATAAAATATCTATAGTTAATATAAAAACATCTCCAAAATTGTTCCATAAGGAGCTCTTATGTTTTCACAAGTGGGTGGGTTCTTTCAATTCCATATCAAGTAAATGTAAGTATATTTTCATCACTCTATTGAGAAAATATTTCAACCATGAGTAAACATGGAATTACTTGCACCTTAAACAATCGTTTTTCAACGAAGGATCTTATGTCAACCCTATGATGATATAATAACCAAAATGATGTTTTATGGACATCAAAAACCTCTTTATTTCTCTAAGTTTAGCATTGATTTATGAATACTTTAAAAAATGGCTTGGTTTGGACATGAATAAACTACACATCAATGCTTTGTGAATAAACTATGCATCAATGCTTTGTGAATAACGGGCATACACCATTTTATCAAGAAGACTAATGATTTTATCTATATGAACACCTCAAAACTTGTATTTATACCATTCCTTATTCATAGACGTGTGTCATACATGCCACTACTTAATTAGCACGTATATGAACGAGAAGTTCATGTCCAATATATCGATGTCCAATATATTGCATACTCAATTACAGACAAACCAACGTCATATTTATTGCACTTTTAAATGAATAATTTGAATTATTAATTATTTTCAATACCATGCATGATTAAAAATTCATAATAATAAATTTATAAATATAAAAAATATAAAAAGTTTATGCAACGTTTGGGATTGCATATTGTCTGCTTTTCTAAAAAATCAGTGTCTAATTTCAAGGTTCATAAGTGATTTAGATGTTATTTTCATAAACTTTCATGAGTTGTTACAAGTATTTATATACATTCATCATGAGTCATAATTAGTGTATCACAATATTGATCAGTGCTATGACACACATATACATTCTAAATCTCACATCCCAGACTAGCTCCACTGTAGCACGATATTGTCCGCTTTGGGCCACGCCCCCACAGTTTTGTTTTTGGGAACTCACACGAGAACTTCCCACTGGGTCACCCATCCTAGGAATGCTCTCGCGCAAACTCGCTTAACTTCGAAGTTCCGATGGAATCTGAAGCCAGTGAGTTCCCAAAAGGCTTTGTACTATTTGGAGGTGGGCATGTACATATAAGACACATCACCCCCTCTCTATTAGTAGATGTGGGATGTTACAATCCACCCCCCCTTAGGGGCCAGACGTCCTCGTCGGCATACTCGCACCACACGGCAGAGTGGCTCTGATACTATTTTGTCACATCCTAGATCGGCTCTGCCATAGCATAATATTGTCCGCTTTGAGCCACGCCCTCATGGTTTTGTTTCTGGGAACTCACATGAGAACTTCCCAATGAGTCACCCATCCTATGATTGCTCTTGCCTGAACTCGCTTAACTACAGAGTTTTGATGGAATCCGAAGCCAGTGAGTTCCCAAAAGGCCTCATACTATATGGAGGTGAGCATGTACATATAAGGTACATCACCCCCTCTCCATTGATTGATGTGGGATGTTACACTAAAACAAACAACTTTGGCCACAACAAACCCAAAGTTCATCTCCCTACAAAGTTAACACATCTTGTTTAAAAAAAAAGGAAACGCCGCAAATGACTTTTCAAAATGTTCTTAGTGGTTCATCGAGCATATATTCGTAAAAATCGTCTAACACTTATCAACTTCCAGCTGCCACATCACTGTTACTGTTTTTAGTTGGTTATGAAGTTGGCACAAGGTGAACATTTTCAATTGTATTGTAGAAGAGAAGCTGGAGTTGGAGGAGGCTGAATATAAACTTTTTCTTTGAAAGAATATTCTTGAAGGTAATTTACTTGCTTACTGTGAAGCGCTAGGGATACATCGAGTCTTTTGGATTTCATAGCATATCATTGGGTACAACACCGGCAACAGTGCTCATCACGCCCCAATACTGAAATACGTCCAGAATCGACACATGATATCACCACGTACCTATTCATCTATCATGCCTTGCCTCCAAGACATGACCAAAAATAAAACAATGGTTCAACAATGCATTAACTTTTTCTTTTATATCATGACTACATCTAACCTGTGTTAGACTGCTTACGTATCTTAAGACAAGATCAAACCATTCGTAGTTCATCATTTTGTTTAACTCTGACATTTTTCATAATATTTCTAGCAGAAAAACTGGGTTCCAAAATCACTCAATGGAATCTACAAGCATGACTCACTAGATTCTAGACTACGTAACGAACCATATAATAACTAGGAATTTCATTTTGCCTTTCACATCTCAAAATGTTTTCCAACCACAATTCCACATTCATAACAAATTATTGATTTCATGAATCAAAGATGCACAATATTAACATTTAACTATGTTGATCAACCAACAATATCATATATCACTTCACTAATTTTAATAAGGACAACCTTTATAAGGTTTGCCTTATTTCCTAACTTGAAACCAAAGTAATAGCACTGTAACCCTACGTTACCAACACAAACATAAACATAAACTTGGGCAACTTCTATGCATAATAATCTAGGGTTCTAGACCACTCAACAAAACCAAATAGGGATAGGGATTCCAAACCACTTAACGAAATCCATCTCTAGAATGTGTATGGTCCCCTAATGCAGATTAACCACGCATGACCATATGCATTTATCGATAGCATGATCCCCCAATGCGGATTAACTAGGCACGACTACTAGATATAATGTGACCACGTAGGCAGTGACCCCCAATGCGAATTAATCAGGCGAAGCCACCCCTAGAATGCCTATGGTCCCCAATGCGGATTAATCAGGAGAACCATAAGCAAGTATCGCCACCCCTAGAATGCCTATGGTCCCGCAATGCGAATCATTCAGGAAAACCATAAGCAAGTATCCAATAGTGTGATCCCCCAATGCAAATTAACATGGTATGACCACTTATGGAGGTAATGTAACCAAGGAAGCAGTGACCCCCCAATATAGATTAACTAGGCATAGTCAACCGTATAGTGCACTTGGTACCTTAATGCAGAATAACCAGGCAAGACTATTGGTATGCCTCCATATTGTGGTTCCCCAATGCGGATTAACCAAGCTAAACCACTTATGGAAATAATGTAACCAGGTAAGCAGTGACCCCCTAATGCTGATTAACCCCAGGCAAGACCAACCTAATCACACATACGTACAAGCTCTACGGAATAATTCTAATATGGTCCTGGACTTATCACTTCATACTAGTAGTTGCACATTATCATGTTATCTAGAAGTTCAAAACACACATAAATCTTAGCATGCCATTTGCACGCAAAACGAGATACACATCTTCCGAGATGGCTCATTGACCAAGATAGGCCCACTAGCCTTTATCAGGTCTCTGGCAATACTAATTTCAATATTTAAGAACGATTCGAGACTTTTGATCAAGAGTCAACTCTTCATATGAGAAATTCAACATACACCGCCTAAACATATAGATATCATTCTTAGTAGAAATGAATGTGTCACCTAACCACGAAATAAAGTGGCAATGGGTAGAATCTGCCCTTATTCTTTCCACTTTCTTTCTTTCATCGTAAAGCATACAATATTTCCTTCGACACCTCACTTCTAAACCAATTTGAAATTAATTATGTCTGTCGTAATGGAATTCACACTTTGCCTACATAAACAAACTCACTTAAAAATTCCAAATAAAAATTCCATTAACTAAAGGATACATTTTTCGCATCAATCAAATTTCTGAGTTGTCCATGGAAACCCTCTATAAACAATGTATGTGAAGGAGTATATCTAATATTTCCTTCTACACCTCACTTCTAAACCAATTTCAAATTAATTATGCCTTTTGTAATGGAATTCCCATTTTGCCTACATAAACAAACTCACTTAAAAATTCCAAATAAAAATTCCATTAACTAAAAGATACATTTTTCGCACCAATCAAATTTCTAAATTGTCCATGGAAACCCTCTATAAACAATGTATGTGAAGGAGTATATCTAATAACAAATTTAGGCCTACTGATGTCCCATGCAAAATATCTAATTTGTCATATTCTGAACATTCACGTAGAACTTGAAACAAATCCTTTTAGTTTTTCTGTTCCGAGTAATTGGATTGTTCATTCGTATTTGAAAACAATAGTTTGGAGACTGATACTTAATATTCCCAAAAAAGAATCCACTTCGTGTTCAAACTTATGGTGCTGAACTGATATCAAAATTCCCACTGACCAATGAATCCATTATGCTTTGACAAGGGATCAACAATATTAAAATCCAAACTTCATCTATAAAAAAATTAAAATGTAAACAAAATAACTAACATTTGGCTGTTAATGGAATTTAATT
This sequence comes from Pyrus x bretschneideri, assembly GCF_019419815.1. Lineage (NCBI taxonomy): Eukaryota > Viridiplantae > Streptophyta > Magnoliopsida > Rosales > Rosaceae > Pyrus > Pyrus x bretschneideri. The sequence goes on along the minus strand of NW_025999735.1, from coordinate 1,094,340 downwards.
AAGTTTGTGTTTTAAGTAGTAATGATGGCAAAAAGGCTACTTAGCTTCACAATTACTTGTTTAAGGCTAAATAGCGAAAATGGTCTCTGAGATTTGCATAACTCATCATTTTGGTCCCTGAGATTTCAAATCAATAGAAGTGGTCCCTGAGATTGTCCACCATTCATCATTTTGGTCATTCTGTTAATGTCCCGTAGCTCTTGGCCGGAAGTTTGGGCAATTTTCAAAGCTTTGTAACTCAATCGTTTCTTAACCAAATTCGACCCATAATATATCAAAATGAAGATAGAAAAGTGTAGAATAAGATTATATCTATTTGGAAGCCCGATGGTTTCCAGAGATGGCCGGAAAATAGCCTCAAAGTTGACTGGTTCGAGAGAAAACTGGAAAACTCGCCGAGATTGGGTAAACTTTAAACATTCATATACCTTCCTCATATTCACGGGTAGTCCAATATGATTTTAAAAAATACATCCAAATCTAAATGTAGTGAGAATGTTAAGGATATACTAGGATTTTAATGTATGAGGGATTTTGAAGGATTTAAGAATGAGTGGTATAAATACCAAATGTCATAAACAATCCAACCTTTCCCCTCTAATTTGTGTTCACGCCAACCATAGAAATAGAACCTGCCAACCCCTTCATCTTCCTCTATACCTTCCTCATATTCAGAACATATCTCAGTGTCCTCTTCAATTTCAACCTTCTTCATCCTCATCCATCCTGGATTTACCCCTCATCTTTGTCCTTCACTCCAACGCAAGAAAGTGCCTTCAACTTTCTGCGAGTTGGGTTTTTCTAATTTCGTATCCGGAACCTGTAATTTCCTTTCTTCGATTCAATTTCTTGTTTTCGGAAACTGGGTAGCTGTAAGTTTCTCCTTGTGAATTGGGTTTTTCGAAAAAGTTGGATAATTTGCATTCCTTTGTTTAATTGTTATTTACTCGTTTTAGCTTCCATGGAAGTGAAGTTTCCTTTTTTTTTTTTTCTTCCCCTGAAGTAGATTCCTTGTTTGTTTGAACTCATGAATCTGTTCTTCAGAATTTGTACAACATTGATTGTGGGTCTGTTTCGATGCCTTGTAGAACTTGATACTTTCGACAATTTTCGATTGTATTATTTATCATCCAAAATAAGGATACTATGGCCTATAGAGTGTAGATAATGGAATGATTCAATGGCTATGAATTTTGTTCAAGTTTTTCACTTACCTGGGATTTTCCATGGGCAAGAATTTTGTTCAGAGTGAAGGAAGATTTGAAGAGAGATATCCTAGCAGCCTTTGCGTTGGAGGGTGGTGTGTGGCCAATTGTTCAGATTACGAATTTCCGATATGTTTATGTGAGGTACCAACTCCTCTGTGTAAACATCTTCTGCCTGTTGGACAGTGCCTTTTTGACATGGGTCGAGCAGCGAGGGATGCCACTTGGAAGCAGCGGTTCACACACGCGCATATATATATATATATATATATATATATATATATATATATATATATATATATATATATATATATAGACTTTGGATGTTGTTCCTATTTATCAACGTTTTTCATTGAAACTTTGTTGGTTTTCGATTTTTTATTGAAGTCCTTGAAATTAATGCCAATAATGCATTTCTATGCAGGTTATTATAATTATTAAATTAAAATTTGATATTTGTAGTTATTTATATTAATGAGATTTTAAATAAAATCCATAATTTGTTGAAAATATTTATAAAAAAAATACTTAAATAAAACACATGATTTGTCATTACTTATATTAATGACATTTTACATACAAAAAGTTGGTAATTTTTATATGATACATATTACATACAAAAACTTGGTACGTTTTATACAAAAAAAAGTGATACATTTTATATAATGGGTACATTTCATATAAAAAATAACAATGCGTACGTTTTACACAAAAGAGATGGTACTTACATAAAAAAAAAAAAAAAGGGTACATTTTACATATAACAAAGTGGTACATTTTTAAAGACAAATGGGTTAATAAATTATGGGTACAAATAAAAGGTCAAAAAAATATGAGTGAAAATGAAAGTTTGAAAAATATGGACACAAAAAGAAATTAATATATGGTTGACACACCCCGACCGAAATCAGGGCGTTTTGGGCGTCACGTGAGAGTGACGTAACCATGTGCACAGTGCGGAAGCTAAGAATAATAATAAAAGTACGAATAAATAAAAAACCAAGCTATACACTAAGTAGATAATAAACATGTGCAAGCGTAAGTGTGAAAAACAATATTCAGAGCACAGAAGACCTAGTGCAGTCCAGGGGAACAAACACTAAATAAGCACACCTAGAGGTGGTCCTACATTGGTGATAATCTGTCAGATATGCCGAGAATTCCTCGAGAGCCACCAAAAGAGCAATCCAAACTAGAACCTGGAGGGGCACAAAACAGAAAGTGTGAGTAGGCAAAAACAAAGCTTTTCAAAATCATTTCATTAACAAAAGTTCTAACCCCTCGTCGTAAAACCTGTATAGTTTCCCAGAAAATAGAAAATAAACACATACAGAAAATAGAAAATAAACACATATAGAAAACATGCTCAAAAATATGCCATGTCGAATGCCTCTACATAAAATGTAAGTACTCAGGTAATGCCAATCAATGCAATGTAAATAGTCAGCCGGAGTCACCTAACGTGACCTGTACGGCTGAATCTAGAGCTCAAATCTCCAACTCACTAACTATACTTGCACACGAGTCAGAACCACCTAAAGTGGTCTGTACGACAGGACTGGGTGTAAATAAGTACGCTCAAGTGCTACGATCACGTGAAGACTGGGCGAATAATCGCAGGTCACCTACAAGTCGAAACCACCTATAATGGTCTGTATGACAAGACTGTGCACCTAACTTGGATCCAAGATGAGCGTGTGGTGCGGGAGGTGAACATCATGTGAAGGACTGTGCCCTACTCTGGGCGGGAGCACTAACACCGTGGTTGCAGGTTATGAGCTCTCTATGCATCTCACATCACTACTAATCACAAACATAATCCATAACTTACCTGACACTTACCTGTGCGTCTGCAACACCAAACATACATATATGCAACTACTAATGCATAATTAAATAGGCAAACGCAATGCATGGCATTTAAAACATATAAATGTTTCATTTCATTTTCTGGGAAAATCACAAGTATATAGGTATATACGGAAAACCAAAAGTCCACTCACTGGTATGTAGAAGGGTCGTAACCCCCTTGCCTCGAGTGACTGCGCTCGTCCTCGGGATAGGTCTCACCTATATGCCAAACAACTATAAAAATGTTAATTTAAAGCACATAACCAAAACTAGGTAATAACTTCTCATAAAATACTCAAATGGGGTGTATGAATACATCAACGTGATCCACTCAACCTCACGAACATCCCCATATTTTAAAAATAATTTTCTGACGTCTCACGTGTCGGCCGAGGCACGGCCACACCCGCCGCCCACGAGTAGGCACGTGCCTGGCACACTGACGAAGTCAGGAATATTCCGTTAAAACTAACAGATTCTGTTAAAGTTAACCTAACACTGTTAGGAATATTCCGTCCAAACTGACGGAATATTCCATCGTCTTCTCCGGCCAACCTCTGGCGCCGTCGCCGTCGCCGGAAAACTGAAAAAACTTCTAAACTTCATTTCTCACTCATTTTTCAACCAAAATCCACTTACCAAAATGAAGCTTACAACTAGAAGAACAAAACATTACCACTTCCAAGCGCTAAAACCAATGGAATCTCGTCGGAAAACTTCCCAAAATCCGGCCAAACCTGCAACTCACGATCACGACGTCCAAAACCTTCAAACAAACCACCCCGAGCCTTTTAAGGACCTCACCAAGCTTCCTACAACCCTGAAATTCCCAAAAATGCAAGATTTTACGTGTGCATAAATAGTGACCAAATCGGGAATCTCGAGTTCGACGTGAAAACAAAGGTTTCCTTACCTGAAATGGGTATGGTTGAACTCGTATGAAGCTCACGAACACAAAGGTATAAGTCTCCACCACGATCTACAACGTTTTCGAAGGATTTGGTCTTGTCCGTACACAAGTATAGAAGAAGAAAGAGAGAGAGACTTCGGGATAGAGAGAGTCAACGGGAGAGGGTGATGGAAATGAAGATAGATGTGTGGCTGAGATGCAACCAACCAAGCACCCAAAACAACCACACAAACAACAATTATCCACTAGGGGCAAAACCGTCATTTTACCCCTGCAGTAAGAATAATCCGGGACCGGCTGTCACATGGGTACAAACTAAAACTAAATAAAAAATTGGCACAATTTAAAAAAAAAGGGTTGCAAATTAAAATGGGTACAAAATAAAAATAAAAATATATGATACAAAATTTAGCCATAAATATAAATATATCAAATGTAATGTTTCTAACACTAAATGAGTAATTTAGAAATAAAATTTAATTACCTTGATATGTAAAATATTTTATTATTGAAATAATTAATGATGTTTATTAAAACCAAGGGACCTTGATTAAAAATTGAAAAGAAATAAGGTTTCAATCAATGGACTTGAAAAAAGATGGATGAGAACCAAATTTTTCCTATATATAAGGGATAAAGATTTTGACAAATATTTTTACACTTCTTTACAACCTTTAGACCTTGTAACATTCAACGGTCTTGATTAAGAGTTATGTAGAGAATTTTAAACATTAAATGAGGTATAAATTTATAATTAAGAAATTAATAAAAGTTAAAAATAAGAAAAGAATAAAAATAATCCTGTAAACATAAGGAAGAAGCGAAAATGGCTGTCTTTGATGAAAATGCAGACGCACGACCATCCGAATTGCTTCGTCCAACCCCAACACCTCGAATTCCTATCATTCACGCTGTCAAAGTTGGTATCGTTCAATTGATCGATACAAAATTCCAATATAAAAGCAAATCATTCTCCATAGGGGTGAGGTAGGTTGTGCCTACAACATCGGGACGAACAAAGAGAGGAGATTGATTGATGTGGCTAGGAAAATTGCCAACACTTCTCTTTGAACCCAGATGCACATATTAAGTTTGTGCAGGATAGGCCTTTTCATGATAAGAGATATTTCATAGATTACGAGAAGCTGAAAGCCTTGGGATGGTCCCAACAGACGTCGGGAGGATGGATTGAAAAAGACATTGGACTGGTACGTGAAGAATCCCGACTGGTGGGGGGATGTTTCTGGAACACTAGTTGCTCGCCCAAGGAAAAACTAACAAGGTTTTGAAGAACTAAATTTAATCATCCTGCAGATATGAATAGTAATATAGGATTTTATTTTGCTTACCTAATGAAGATTTAAGAGACCAATAAGTAATAGCTTGATTTGTTGTAGAGGGCATTAGAATTCCGTATCAATCCAAGGCATGGAGTTGCATACCTCATCGGCAAAGAGGAATACGATTTAATGGAGTTCACGCTTATAGGGTTTCTTCCCTTTAAATTTTATATTTATAAATTTCCTTATAGATTTTATGTTTTTTTTCAGTTTTATTTTATTTTTAATATTAGCTAAAATTCACATAAGCAACCATGTCATTTAATGAATAAATAAGGACTCTTGGATGTCATATAATCTAAAGGCTTAAAAAGAGTAAAAGTATTTGTCAAAATATTTGTTTCTTGATCCTATTCTATATATAGACAGACCTTTTATGCAAAGCAATCCCCATTTTTTGAAAAAAATGGAGATTAGGTGTGAGGCTCACATTGGCTGTCCTTCTACGAAATGGATGTTTCTTAATCATCAAACAACAAAAACTAAATAGAGGATGAATGACTTTCGGAAAACAATTTTTATAATCCAAAAACTTGCTTGGTATTAGAAACATGCAAACATGTATAATTCGCTTTGAATTTCATTGAGACATTTTAACAAACACCTTATCTGCACATTTTAAGCCCTGAAGAAAACGAAATGAAGAACAATTCGCTTGTTGAAGATTGCCAAAGCTCATTGAAAATGTGTCTAGTGCCCATATCTAAAATGTCAAAAAGTAGTAAATTTGTGTTTGGTAGTAAAGTTTTGTAATATAAATTTTAAGATAGCAATATGGTGTTTGCGGCTAGAATGGTGTTGGTAGCAAGGTGGTTGAGGTGGTGGTAGAGGGCTGTTAGTACCATTATTGGTGAGATCTGCACATTGGGTGGCGGCAAGGGTAGGGTGGTGAGGGGAAAATAATGGTAGGTGACGATGGTGATGCTGGCGCAGGAGGTGGAGCTTGTGGTGGCTATGATAGCAGGGTGATGGCGATAGAGATAGTGGTGATGGTGGCGTGGGTGGTGGGAGATAGTGGTGACTGGCATTGCCATATCTCCAAGGGGTCGTAGATTATTCAATCTTCCCATAAAGAAAAAGAAATGCATAAATAATATACCTTCTCATCGAAAGGAAAATATTTTAGGGAGTTTTAACGAAAAGCTTGTGGTATTATTCACTTTAACGAAAAATCACATTTTTACACTAAAAAGTCAATCCTAGTATTATTCACTTTACCCTTTATTTTGTCCTTATCATTAAAACTCAAAGTTTTCAAATTATTTTCATTAGTTTTCCTAATACTTTACAGCAGTCTCAAGATTCTCCTTCCACCCCTTCTCTTCGGTTTCTTTGTGTATTGTAATACTTTCACTCTTACCATCAAATATGAATGCCCTCAGTTTAAGACAATCTTCTAGATGCAACAGCTTCAAAGACGGAAGTTCAATAAATATAACTTCCTGAGCAGAATCTAGCAGGAGATATTGCAGTTGTAGATGTTTTAGCTTGCAAAACCTGTTATCTGTATTTACATCACTATATTCTTTGTTTGCTGCTCTCTTCCATTTTCTGACATTTGGATACCTCAAGATGTTTGAGTTGTCAAGACGTCTAGCCATGGAACAAGAATCTAAAACCATCAAGGTTGTTAAGTTGGGCATCAGAACCTGTATATAATGCACCATGTATTTGTAAATAGGAAGAATGACAATTTTCGTGGTTATTAATTAATTGTATATATTCCAAATATATAGACAAAAAAAGATAAGTAGACATAAAGTAAAGGTGTAATATGAAACAACTAGTAACCCATTGCTAGTATGTTTTTTATTCTTTTGTTAACAGAGAAAAATGGAGAAAAACTGTCTGGAAAAAAAAAAAAAAAATGATCCCAATATTTCTGTGTATGGAATCCAAAACATCAATGCTTTAGAAGAAGTCCATTTTGTTGGAAGAAGTCCATTTTGTTGGAAGAAGTTCGTTTCCATGAATAGAACAAACATACCCCCTTCATGAAAAGTTTCGTAAGCCCGCCAGTTTCATTCTCCATAACGATTTATTCGGCTTTTGTATATGTTGTTAGTTGCTTTTGAGTCCTTGCAGTTACAACAGAGGTGCTGCTGTTGGAGAAGAAACCAATAAACTTCGGTAGATTCCACAACGTCAGAGATCGTAATTTTCAAAACTAACAAGGTTATAAAGAGATAGTGGCTCCAAATTTGGAAAGATATAGCCAACAATCACCAACATGGATGGTGTATCTTTCCAACTTATTCGAGAACAAGTTGTTCGGAAGAAGGTTAACATCTGGAACATGTATGTTTAATGCAGTTAGCTGAGACAAGTGCTTCAGCATCAGGATCATTATTTCTTCCTTCTATCAGACCTTCCACCCTCCTATTGGTCAATGCTGTTTATTCCCAATCTCAAGTCTTCTAGTCTTTTCAAGCTTGATGAAACATTAGGTGGAATCAGTACAATCTCAGAGCAACCACTCAAATCTAACCGTAGACGAGTCAGTTGCCCTGTTTCATCGTGCAACTCTTTGAACTCTTTCATCTCTCCGCCATTCTTCTTTGCAAAGTCAAGCTGAAAATCTTTTTGGGTATATGCATCTCAGAGTGTAAAACTTTTCGCTCTCTAGATGTCAAAAGTAAATTACAAGTCGGTGCCCGTCGAAGTCCTACAAGTTCCAAATGAATTCTTCCCAAAGCATCATCTAAAATAACAAGTGTTCTTGTCTTTTATCCTGTCCCATAAACAATTTGCCCTTACGGCCATACTCTGAGATTCATCAATGTGCATACCGAACTTTTCGGCAATTTGTTTCTGAATTTTTTCCAGGTCTTCTTTTTCCTTGACATTCAGTATTACAACCACATCATCATATAACTTATCTCATGCAGCTTGTCTGAAAACTTGTTTGGCATCAAAGTAGAGGACAAATGAAGCATAAGTTCTTCATGTGACTCCTTAGGTTTGAAGGTTGCTTTTGTAGTGAATTAGGTATCCCACTTGACGTCCAACTGGAACAACTGTGTACTCAATTATTTTCCGATGACCTTGGGAATAATTGAAGGTAAGAATCTCGACCCCACTTTCAGTTAGTAATATATTTGTTGAACATAAAGGAAGCCAAAAACATGGAAAAGATCTAGAAATTTATGCAACAAAATAAAATGAAAAATGGAAAGACAAGAATAAAATGTGATTGAAATTGAATAATGAAACAAAAGACATACCTTAGCTCGTGAGAGTGAGACGAACGGCAAAGGAGAAGAGAGAATGTAACTCGTGATGCTCAATATTCATCTCATTTCTGCACCCCGAGTCCAATGTGAGATAACTTGCATAAGAATCTTTTTTTGTCAAGCTCTCAATATTACTCCTCCCCTCCATTGTAGAAAGATGGTGATGGTCGAGACTAAACAAGAGAAGTTGCGCCTGTGAATTTTGGTTCTTTTCCGAAATAATATTTTTTGAGGGAGGTCATAAAGATCGTACGGTCAAACAAACTGATTAAGGTATGGATGACGAGGATTTGATGAGGAGGCAAGAAAGTGGCTATCAAAATTGAAACATGAGTGGTGTATTTTTTAGAAATTATACCTATACTAAAACCGAGTTCAAAAACACCATTCACCAACAGTAAAAAGACGAAAAACTGAGTTAAAAAACACTTAATGGACAAAAGGCCCCTAAGTTGCTCTCCATTTCTTATTATTTTTTTTTTCCAGTTTAATTACACAATCATCCCCTGAGGTTTATCGAATTTTCACGAAACCCCCTCTTGTTTGAGACATTACACAAACACCCCCTCACGTTTTAATTCTCTTTCATATAATCCTTTGAGTCAAAATTTGACTTATAAATCTACTAATTTACCCGTATTAATTACTTGAAACTAATAAAACAACTTTATAATTATATAAAATAAATTATACAACATTAAACACTTAAAAAACAAGAAGAAGACCATGTGGACAAAACAAATTAAGAGAAAAAAAAATTAATTATTACTTTGAAAATAATATTTTATTAAAAAAGAGGTTGTTCATCTTCTTCATTCCCTCTCACTTGATCGAGCAACCACCTTCATCTTCATGTCCTCATTCTTCCTCCATCACCATCACCAATTCAAACTTTCAACAAACCAAAAAACGATCATTGTCTAATAAAATAATAATTTGGTAATCAGGATCAAATCCCTACTATTTGATTCCGCACTAAATTAGGAAGAACAAATCATAGAAACAGCGGAGACGAATTTGTGGAAGCGAGTGAAGTAGAGGGACTGGATGACTTTGGAGGGGGATTGGAAATGGGAGGGGAGATTTTGGGGATTGAGAGGGGTTGGGGGTAACTTGTCCACATGGTGTTTTTTTTAAGTAATTACACTTTGTTTGGATGAAGAAATTTAAGATTACTAAGAAATTTTAAAATGACGGAAATTGAAATAACGAGATTTTATTTTCTAGAATTTTTTAATTTTCTTATTTGGTTAACTTAAAAGAACAATAAAATTAAATATGGAATTTATTATTTTTAGACTCTCAATCATAGAAATTGGAAAATGACATTTATTTACATGAAATTTAAACTTGGGAATTTGAGGTCCCAAATTCCAAGTTTTTTTTTTCACCGAAAATTCTAAATTTCTATGCGTATGAATCCAAACAAGGGAATTGGTGCATGCCAATTTATAAATTCTGACTTTTATTCAAATTTAAAGTTTATTTTCTTCATCCAAACATAGTGTTAATGTTTATAACTTTTTTATATAATTATAAAATATTTTTTTTATCAGTTATAATTAATAAGAGTAAATTAGTAAATTTATAAACAAAATGCTGACTGAGGGGTTGTATGAAGGAAAATTAAAATCTGAAGAGATGTTAGTATAATGTTTTAAATGTGAGAAATTTTGTGAAAACTTGATAAACATCAGGAAATAAGTGTAACTAATCCTTCCAATTCGTAACTGGTACCATGAAATTACGAAATTGCCCATGCTGTCTACGCGGTGATCTGATTCTACAAAATCTCATCTATTCCTTCCATTGTCAGGACTCCAATACTGCTTCATCTCACAGAAGTCCGCCTAAGAGCAAAGAAGATCATGTTCAAACTCAATTCCCTCAACTCGCTGCCAGCTCTGAGGCACCTCCACGCCTCCCAATCTTGCGGCGTCAGAGTGCTCACCACCTGTTCGTCATTAATCCTCAAACAGCGGAACCCACAATCTGCATGCCGTTCGAAACTTCTAGAGCATCCGTGATTTCAGGTAATTTACTCTTTTGTGTGTATTGGGTTGGTGGGTTATCGTTAAAATCTGAAATGACATGCAGATTTGATTTGGATTTTGCGTGTTTGTGGTTTTTGAAATTATGATTTGTTTTAGGGATTGGAATTTGGGATTTTAGGGATTTTATGTGAGGTCAGTGGTGAAATTTGGATTCCAGTGAAGTCGGTCGTGAAATCCCTGGAATGCCAAAACCGAAAAGAGGTGTTCATCAACTTGTGACATTGGCTAATTTTTCCCCTCAACTTTAATTTTAGCTAATTTCTCTCCTCAACTCTCATAATTAGTCAATTTCTCCCCTTAACTCTCAAAATTAGTCAATTTGCACCTTACTGTTAATTTTTTTTATTTTTAATTTTCCATCTATTCTTTTCTTAATTTTCAATCTTTCTAATAACTTCCAACAAAGTACTAAAATTAACATAAACTCACCTGCATAATATAGGGTAAAATGTACAAAAATATAATACAATTAGTATGTGATATGGGTTGATTATAAGAAAAAGTTATGAATTGGGTTTAAAGCATGTAGAAGAAGAAATAATAACAAAAAGAAATAATAATCCTAAACTCATAGATCAGACCTATTTCAATAAAATGAATTATTCGGAGTCGAAAATTATGAATAAACTAGCCATTTTTTCATTAAAGTTCGATTCTCCGTAATTTACTTGAACTTAGCTTTCATTTTTATAAAGAAAATTGTATTCACATACAAAAATTTACACATCAATCATTTTCGTTATCAATTTTGTATAGTCAAAAATCAAATAAAATTACTTCATATTGATTTATCATGACTAATAATACTATCTATGATAAATTGTAAAATTCTAAATTTTAATCTATTTGTAATAGGATAAAGATATAGGAACATGATTAACATACATCTTATTTAGTTTCTTACACACACTTGTTTAATTATGATCAAATTAAAAAATTAACAGTAGGGTGTAAATTGATTAATTATAAGAGTTGAAGGGGGAAATTGACTAAATTAAAGTTGAGGGGGGAAATTGACTAATTATAAGAGTTGAGGAGCAAATTGGCTAAATTAAAGTTGAGGGGGGAAATTGACTAATTATGAGAGTTGAGAGGCAAATTGGCCAAAATTAAAGTTGAGGGGGAAATTGGCTAATAATAACAAGTTCAAGAAAGAAATTGATGAATACCTCCACCGAAAAACCTCGAGATCGTTCAAGTTCTGCTGCCGTTATGCAGGTAAAGCTTCAATTTCCATTTAAATTTTTCCCTGTTGAGGTCAACTCTCTGCTAAAAGCTTCTAACTCATCCTTTATTTCTTTTTTCATCTGGGCAAAATTTTTAATGGATTTATGTATTTTTTTTTTCCGTTGAATTCGAACTCGAATCTGAATTATGGATTCAGAAAAAACAAATTGATGAATTTTTTATTTGCGTGTATGTCGGTCCTGTCACCGAATGATTTGATAATCCGACCGTGAAGCTGATCGTTTCTGCATGTTTTTGGGGTTGCAGACCTGGACTGTCGAATGGAGAGGATGAAAAACAACTGCAGGAAAGCAGCAATGGAAACCCGGCAGCAGCATATTCAAGTCGATCTGGGTAATTTCATGGTCTCTAAGTTATTTTTCTTTACTTATTCAATATATCTCTATTTTTTGGTAATATTTTTGTGTACTTCTGGGCTTTTTGAAATGATTGCTTATGAGAGATTAATTGAAAATTTACTTTTGGAAATTGGGATTTTATTTGGATTAATCCCATCAGTGAAATGGCAGTCTTTAAGTGAAATAGTGAAATTTTCACGCTATGCTGATGGGTTTTTGTTCAGTGGGGGAAATTCTGATTTTTTTTATTTATTATTTATTATTTTTATGGTATTTAGGGAGGAATTAGTGAAGGAATGAATAACGAAAGGGACCGAGTTGGTTTAAGCTATTGCGAATAGTCTTTTCAACTCACATTCAACTGAAGACATAAACGGTCCCATTGTGCAGTTGTTTGCTTCCTGAAACTAAACTGCCAGGATAGAAGCATGTACGTCATTCCTCTTAGTTTACGATTCTCAAACAATGTTTTTTGATAGGTTAGATCATGTTTATGAGCATTTGATAGTGAATACATGTATAGTGCTTCACAATTGAAAACAAGTGGAATGGTAGTTTCAGGTAACTGTTGAGATTTTTGTTGATCCCCTTTTGTTGTGCTGCCAATTTACGGTTCCTATCATGTAAATTGGTTGACTAAAATGTTAGTGTATGCAAAAAGGCTGTTGATGATGCTGTTTTTTTTATTTTTTCTGTAACCGATTTAAGAGTTGCTATTGTATTCTTAGCATAAAGGTCTGACTGCCAATGACATATTCTTTTGTTTTCTACGGCCACCAGTGCTCCAACAAAATGGGAAACTTTTGCCAAAATAAAGGGTAAACCATTACTGACACTGTAGGAGTCGAACAGTACCTTTCTTCCGTTTTTTTTCTTTCTTCTCCCCCCCTTTAAGGCTCTGTTTTGGTTTCTCATATGTGGACATTTGGGCGTTGAGAAATGTAGTTGGATTTAAGATTGTGAGCAATTGGAATATTCTCTAGGAAAATGACACAATTTGGGATTGGACCTGTCAAGTTGTTATAAGAAAAGTCATAGGTGGATACACTCACCATTTTTATAACTGTTGTAGGGATTTCCCCTGAGAGATGGTTGTGTGAGACATTGAGAACCTATAAAATTGTGAGCTGTTCCAAGTCTGAAGGTATCACTCTGGAGAGAGAATTGCTGCTAAGGTCCAAGTTGTAACCCAGGAGTAAGTTACCAATGTGTGCCGGTATTTCTCCAGTCAAGTGGTTCTGGCTCAAGTTTAGAAGCTACTGTTCTGTCATTTGTCCGAGCTCAGGTGGGATTGGACCCGAAATTTTATTCAACCCATACACATATATATAATGCTTATGCATTTTCCCACTGTGGTGAGAGTGTACCAACAAACCGGTTGTCATTAAAAGCAATGAATTCAAGACTGGGATGAACAGCAAATGCATTTATAATGTTCCCAGTAAATTGGTTCCCATCAAACTGGACTCTAGACAATGCCGAACAATTCCTCAAGCACTTTGGCAAATACCCTGTTAGATTGTTATTGTTCACATTGAAACTTGCAAATCGAATCTGCTGCACAACTCCGGTGATGGTTACAAAACCAAGCTCAAAAGCGATTGAAGAGTTTAAGGAATTCTCACCAAGATCCAGGTAATGAAGCTTCCTGAGTTCGCCTATTTCGATGGAATTTTCCCTTAAAAGGGAATTTTGAGCGAGGTCAATATGTTGCACCAAATCTTAAGGGATTTAGCCACAAATGTGTATTTGTCCTTGGTAGACTTTAAAAGGTCTCATCTTTATGTTCTTGGTTCAAGTCTGTCTCCGTATTGTTTTGTTTGTTGTCTTCTGAGAGGATGGTTGTGTGATGTTTTGCAGAATTCATAGATATAGATTTGGCATGGGCTCCATGCATGTAACTGTGTAAGACAACTCTCTTCGTTTCATTTAAAATGGTCTACGATGAGGTTTGATTATTGATGTTGATTGTTATCGTAGAGCCGAAGAAATCTCTCTGTTTTTGGCATGGCTGCTGATGGTATTTTCCTCCACATAGTCTTTCTCTGAATTATTGCTCTTTGATTTATTTTGAGGATCCAACCAATTGCTCAAATTGTTGAAATTTTGTTATTTAGTGACTTTTTGTGTAGCATTTTTGGTTTGGTTCTTATTTAAAATGAATAAAATTGAATATTTATAACCAAAATAATTGATTTTTCTAATTGCCCAAATTAGTCAAATTTGGTAATTCAATGAGCTTTTAAGTGCATTTTTGGGTCGGTTCTTATTTGAAATGAATCTATTTGCATCGAATTGAATATTCAGTGAGCTTTTATGCATATTTCTGGTTTAGTCCATTATTTTAACACAAACAATATTTAGAATTCATTTGACATTCTTGCGGCAATGCACAGGCTAAAGCCACAGTAACTACTAGTCCTCTTTAAATTCTAGTTAGAAGCTCAATGTATATGAGATGCTCTTAAGAAGATGGTTGGAAATGATATTTTTTGCGTATCAGAGAAGCAAAATACAAGAAAGAAAAAAAGAAAAAAAAGAGGCAAAACATGGGAAGAAATAAAATGAGTATTTCATTAAGTTTAGTAGAGAGTAGGGCTGGGCACGGGCCGGGCCGGGCCCAATTTTGAAGGGACCGGACCGGACCTAAGTTCAAAGGGAACGGGGCGGGCCGGGCCGGGGATTACATTTTTTAATATAAGAACCGGACATTACCTGGCCCGGTTGAAACGGGCCGGTTCGGGCAGGGTCCACGGGTCCCTTTTTTTTTTTTTGGTTGTTTGAAAGAAAAAAAAAATTGTACAGAACTACAGATTCACCAGCACCAGGTGGTAAAGTCAGGTGGTAAAGTCAGATCACGATCACGATCAGTAAGATATCCAACTTTAAGATATGGTAAAGGAAGCTGTGAAGATTAGAAATTATCATGTCAGCAAACCAAAAATATAATCTCTCAACCAACGAGATTAAGCAGACATCAAGGTATGACCACTGAAAGAATTAGGAAAATTAAGTCTCTCTCACTGAAGGGATATCCTTTTCTCCATATAAATATCAAATCAAATTGGTTGAGAAAGAAAACTATGGGAACCTTACATTGTAATTTGGTTTCAAAGCATGAGCAGCTGCAATGTAGATAGCCGATTGACCATACAACTCATTAGGTGAAACTTCTTTGGGGTGTCCAGATCCCCCAGTTCTTAGTGTGTCCTCAGCCAATCCGTACTGCAAGTAAGAAAAAGACCAAGGTTTGGTAATTCAAGTTACGGGGGATTATTAGATAAGAGAACCAGTGGTTTCTTGTTATCCACTATAGAGGAAACTGAGAGTCCATTTAAATTATGAATGGAGTATCACATTATCCTAAAATTATTAAGATAAGTAACAAACTAACCAATACGGTTCCAAGATTGTAAATTGCTCAATGGAAATCAAACTGCAACTGAATAGCTGCGCGGAACTGCACCAGAAGAAAATGACATGAGTCATGACAGTATAAATGAGAAACAAACACTTCAAAGATGAAAATAATATTCTGGTTTCCCATCCACATTTATCCAATCATTCTGATATCTCCAATCATTCTGGTACCTTACTTATTGCAGATCTTACAATTGTTTGCTTTTCCCGTGCAGGAACAATTGCGCTGAGTTACTAAATTGCATAATTGATTAAAAAAAAAAAATCAATTTGGAGTTCATGACATGGAACATAATTATATGCCAAGAGAGAAGAAAAATAACCATCCAAATAACCAATTGTGTGCAGGCCAGTAACATGCAGCAACATGCATGCACTCACCATTCATGACATTTTACCAAAATGCTTTCTGATTGATAGCAAATAATCTACACATTAAGTCTAATGCCCCGAGAATTCCACCCTTAAACAAAAAGTACAAGGTAAAATTGGACAGGCAGGCAGCAGCCGCAGCACAATTAAACAGAGTGAACAAATATGACAATGAAAATAATTTGAAACCTCTGTTGTATCAGTATGCTTCTCAGATCCTAATTTGAAACCTTTAACAAATATGGCAATGAAAATAAATTAAAAATTTTAAAAATGAACAGAAATAGAATGGATGTCTCCGGATTGCAAATCAATATGCTTGGAAATACTTCAGATTCTTCAGAATATATGTGAAATACAAGGACTTCTACTCAACATTTGGATGTGAAAACAAGCTAAAAAATAAAAAAAATCCACCAAATTAGCAAGAACAAACATGAACATCCCAATATATTGAGCACAGAACAGATTACATACATCAGATCAGAGGTTAAAGAACCTATTAAAAAAAAAAAAAAAAAAAAGAGGTTAAAGAATTCACCTGATCGCGACGGCGGTGATGTCGTCGGGAAAGAGTGAACAAGAATCGGAAGATGGGTTGTGTGGGTGCCTGGGTCTAGGATGAGATGTCGAGGAGAACAATCAAGAAGAAGATCGAGATCGAGGTCGAGAGAGAGTAAAGACGGAGAGGTCGAGGTCGAGGTGAGGTCGGACTTCAGAGACGGAGAGGTCGAGGAGAACAATCAAGAAGAAAGACTCTCACATCAAAGACGGACTTCAGAGTTCAAAGTTCAGAGACGGAGAGGTCGAGGTCAGAGACAGAGAGGTCAAGGTCGATCGAGAGACTGCAAAGACTCTCACATCTCACTGAATCAATTAGGGTAAAACCAACGGTCATGATTGGAAGGTATGTTTATTTTCAATCTGGGCCGTCCATTTCAATTACAAACGGGCCGGTTCGGGGCCCCGTTTTTCTATAAATCTGGAACCGGCCCGACCCTAGAATGCCATTACCTAGGCCCGCCCCGCCCCGTTTCCCCTATTTAAAAACAGGACCTGCCCCGTACCCGCCCCGACCCGCCTATACCCGCCCCTACCCGCGGGCCCAGGACCCGTTTGCCCAACCCTAGTAGAGAGTGTGAAGAAAATATGGAAATTGAGGTGCATCCCAAAAACCAATTCAGAAATCACACAAGCATTATTTCCCAAACACCAAAACCGAAAATGTAGCGAACAAAGCTCCAAATACAAAACACACCCTTATGACGAAACACACAAGTCAATACAAGCATACATGACTTCCCAAATTGCACACAAGTTTCTGGGATAGCTTTCCATTGAGGCCGCAGCTTGCGGGCTAATATCAAACAAGATGCGATCGGCCACGGAAGCAAGGCTGGGCACAGACCATTGAGGGGGGAATAGAGAATAGTTTGAGCAAGTAAACAAGAAATATTGGAAATAAGTATACTGAAAGTAGCAACCACAATAACGCCAAAGCCAAGATAGCGTGCATCCTCAATAACCCCAAAGCCAAAAGGGTCCAAGCAATCATACATAAACATAATATGGCCAACAGAAATCACACAAGGCGGAAGCTTGAAAGCTTAAATCCGATAAGCGGTCGCTGATGATTAGAGTGGTGCTCATCTTGTTCTTGGAATATGACAAATAGTGGTCTCCATCTAAAAATATGAGCACACCAATGTGATTTGTGGGGAATGCGTAGTGTGGTCCAACAGATCAGAGTGCCTTCCAGTCTGCTTTCCAAGCTGAAATTTCTTCCTTTAAAAGGAAGAGGAAAATAACACACAAACACGCTATCGCACACAATTGGAAAACCTTAACACACCGCGAAAATTGAGGATTCCTTTTTGGCAGAGAGTCATGCAAATGTAACATCTACATTTGAATCCACAATCATCCGCTGCTCCTGTAGAAATATGTATTTCATTGACGATTACATATAAACACAAACTGTTCAATATGAAATCTGACTGAACAACTATGAATAAGATGAATAAATCAGACTATTAAATTTGACGGTTCAAGGTTCAGAAAAAGCTGAAAATTGGAGAGTGAAATTAACAGATGCTTAATTAGTGAATGAAGAACTTACGGTTTGATCACGATCATTCTCCTCATCATCAGTTTCTTTTGCTATTTCTAGTCTTGGATCACTTTGGAGTAACCCATCAGGAGAAATCGTTAACTTGGTCAGGTGGCAGTCCTTGACAATAAAAGTTTCTAAATGTGGGACCTTGAAAATGCAATTTCCCGTGCAAAAGCCTTGCAGACTTGGTAGATCAGAAAGTTCAAGATGTTGCAAGCAACTGAAAGTAATCTCATTTTCTGGATCATCTCCGTTGCTCGCTACTATTTCTACCATTCTTTGGCAGGACTCAACTTCCAACTTCTTGAGTTGCTGCAAATTCTTAGCGACAGAATAAGGTATTAAGTATCGCAGTCCGTGACAACTCCATATATTCAAAATGGTTAGATTCTGAAAGGATATCAAAGTTGAAGCTAGATTCTCTAATCTGCCACATTTGTGCACGCATAGAACTTCCAAGTTTGGAAAAACAGGGTCCCCTGGTTGGAAGTTTTCCTTTCCTAGATGTATCAACTCTGGCATATCGATGAGCCACAAAAGCTTTACATATGGGAGGGTCTCAACTTCATGTATTTCCCCTCTACTACTTCCTTGGTGGTCGTGGACAATTAATTCTTTCCAAGGAGCAGAGAGCACACGAAGTTCTCCATGTTCTGTAAATTTTCAAAGAAAACATCTGATTTGGGATGTGACGTAGCAAACTCAATTGATTTGAGTTTCCTCAACCACTCCCCCAGGAGTGGACCATACAGTTCATACCAAATCTCCGTGTTCGCGTCCAACGTCAAGTATTCCAAGTCGAGAAATGACTTGCCCTGAAATATTATCAACGGTAACGGCATGCTTTAAAATATTTTGAAAAACTGGACACCACATAATAATTTTAATATTAAAAAGTTAATAAATGTATTTAGTTGATGGTGTATGTTTAACACTTTAACTAGTACGTAAAATCACATAAAATTTTGAATATCAAAAGAATTGTGTACAAGTATGGTTACCTTCTCAATTAAAAAGAAAGGCTGTTTCATTGGTGTCGAGTGGCCCAACTCAAGTTTGTCTTGATATGTTGAAAATTCGGCAGCAAAAATCTCCACACCACCACATTTCGTGAAATTTAATACGTTGAGTGATGGCCAATTAGAAACATGTAATGCTGGATAAAAACTCCGAAGTTGGGGTAGATTATTAAACATCATATAGGTTACTTTAGGGAACCTAAACTCCTTGTACATCGCTTGTGGTCCTTCGTCATTCGCGACAATTTCCTCCATTAAACCACAATTCTCAACATTCAACTTGCTTAGCTGCTTAAGCTCTTTGGCCATTGAAGAGGGAAAGACATTTTTCAAACTGTCACACAAGTCTATCTCAACTGAATGTAGATTTGGGCACTCAAAACCATTCAATTGAGTGGTAGATGATGTGTCATATACTGCTTGTAGTGCCTGACATTTGGATATCTTGAGATGTTTTAGTTGCCTGAGAGATTTAGCCATGGAACTCGAAAACAAGAATCTTAAACTATCACATTGATGCACAATCAGGGTTGTTAAGTTGGGCATCGTAGCCTGCATAGTACAGAACAAAATTTATGTTATTTTAGGAAATTACAGTTTACATTGCTGTTAGCCATACGTGCTCAAAATATTTAGATAGAAATTAAAGGTCATATATTAAAAAAGTAAGCAACTAGGCTACTAGACAGCTGTATGTCTTTGTCATTTCATTAACTAGCAAAGAACAAGAAGAAATATAGGGCCAAAATTATGTCAATTTAATCAAAATTTAAATTATTTTAATTGATACCAAAACATATTGTTGTGAAAGCAAGTTCAAATTTTATGCACACAAAATAAGTGTGACCTTTTTATAGCATGTCTCATTACTTAACACCCATCCACAAACTCAAGTAAGAAAAAGAAGCCGCTCATCCTCCTCCTCTCTCTCTCTCTCTTCCCCAAACACAACAGCAGCAATATCAATTGCATCTCCTTCACACTTTAAATCCATAAATCAAACCCAAAAGCCTCGCCCTTGAATTTAATTGCTCCTTCAAACAATAGGGGACGACCAATTTTGGAATTTTTTTTACTATCATAACCTAATAACATAATATATCATTTAAATGGTTTTTGCTTATTGGAAAAAAAAAATAAATCTTAAGCATTTATATCTTTTTTTCTTATTGAAAGAAAAAAAAGAAGAATTATATGTCGAAATTCGAAGAAGAAAGCTATTTGGAGAAAGAAACATGCAACCATTTTGCTAGAAAAAATAACTAAGAAAGTACCTCCCCATTATTGAACAGTCTCGATGGTCCACCAACTTCATCCACCGTAACGATTTCGTCGGCTTCTGTAGCAATCGTTAATTGCTTGCCTTTGGAAGAGAAACCAATAAGCTTTGGTAGATTCCGGAGTCTCAAAGATTTTAACTTTGGGAAAGGCTCGCCTATGAGTTGCCCATAACATACACTTTCCAAACTCACAAGGTCTTCAAGAGCTAGAGATTCCAGGTTGGAGAAGGCATTATGAGAATAACTCCAGCTGACGGAGTTAATGACATATTTAACTTTGTTGTTGTTTTGGACATGGAAATGCTTCAGTTGATTAACAGCTTCACTGTCCAATAGATAGGAAATAATATTCACAATCTCCATCCCATCCAAGTACAATTGCACACATTTCTTTACCAACAACTGCATACCTCGGTCGAACTGATTTCTCCTTGTAATCTTGAGTTTTAGCATGTTCGAGGAGGTTGGATGGATGTCAGGATGCCCAACAATCACCGATAAGTATGCTGTATCTTTCTAACTTGTCGGAGAACAAGTTGGCTGGAAGAAGGTTAGCATCTGGAACATGTATCTCTAATGCGGTTAGTTCAACCAAGTGCTTCAGCCCTGAAACAGTAGCATTACTTCCTCCACTAGTGGAACCATCACCCTCCCATTGCTTGAAGCTTTTTATTCCCATCCTCAACTCTTCTAGTCTTGTCAAGCTTGATATAACATCAGGTGAGATCAGAACAAGTTCAGAGCAACATGTCAAATCCAATAATTGTAGCTTAGTCAATTGCCCTATTTCTTTGGGCAACTCTTTAACCTTGGAGTATATCAGGCTAAGAATTTTCAAGTTTGTTAGCCGTCCAACAAGAGTTATGTCTTCCAACTCACATTGATCTAAACACAATGTCTGGAGATGCTTTAGGGATTGAAGAGATGGAGGTAATGACTGAATACTGAATGCAGTTACATCCAACCCTTTGAGTTCTTTCATCCCTTCAAAAAATTTGCTTGGGATTTCCTGGGAGTTGCCAATATCATCATTCACAAAGACCAACAATTTTAATTCTGGGCATTCCCAAGGTACTTCAGGAAGCCTGGGGATCTTGCAAACCCTCAAGGAGATGGCAGTGTAACTTTTAAATAAATCCTCAGTTGGCCATTCTTTCACCTCATCTCCATATGCTCTTGAAAAGGCCCTTTGATCATCAGATGCAATCCGGACAGCAACATCTCGTACAAGCTCATGCATTGTAACAGAGTCATCCTCATAACTGTCCAGCAATAGGCAATAATTTTTTAGTTTTTTAACCATTCTATTCAATGAATTCCGTGCATCTTCCATTGTCTCAACATTTTTTATCAAACCCAAACCCATACTATACTTTAGCAAGTCACTGAGATAATTGCTGCAACTCCCGCAAAGCAAGAACAACTGCTTAAGCTCTTGATCCTCCAATTGTTCGTAACTCCACTTTAGAGTCAAGAATGCTTTTTCATTCATTTCTTTCCTGTCAAATCTTTTGAAACTTCTCAACGCATCTTTCCATTCCTCCAAACTACTTTCCCTTAAAGCACTTGCAACTGCAACAACCAAAACCGGCAAACCTCCACATTTCTTTGCTAGCTGGGTTGCTTCTTTTAGTATACGGTTGTCTTTAACGACATTACCCGCCATCTTCTCAAACAAACTCCAACTTTCGTTTTCTTTTAAAAATCCAATTTCAAAATTTTTTTGTGTACGCATATCATGGAATAAAACTTGTCTATCTCTAGATGTCAACAATAACTTACAGTTCGGCACACCGACGAGTCCCACGGCCACAAAGTCAATTCTTTCCAAAACATCGTCTAAAATGACAAGAGCCTTCCCCTCTTTTATCCTGGCCCGTAGGAGATTCGCCCTTGTTCCCATATCCACAGATTCATCATCATCCATCCTCAACTTTTTGGTAATTGCTTTTTGAATTGTTTCATTGTCTTTTTTTTCTTTTACGTTTAGAATTATAACCACATCATCAAATAACTTCTCTTCCATAGCTTCTCTGTAAACCTCTTTGGCAAGTGTTGTCTTCCCAACGCCCCCTAATCCGTACACACCAATCTTGTTGATATCAGGTTTTTTCAATTGCGTAATGATATCCTTCACCATTGAAGTCCTTGATTCAAAGGCAATGTACTCGTCGGAGGCTATGGCAGATATGTCTTCCCCAGCAGCATTGTAAGAGATACTGGCAAACTCTTTTTTATTTTCATGTTCTTCAATCTTTCTGACCAATTTAGTTGATTTTCTGCTGAGCTGATGATAGGATATCAGGTTAGGACATACATAGAGACACTTTGTCTTTGCACAGCCTTCATTATCCAATAATGCTTCTGCCTCTCGAGAGATCACATCCGCTTCTGTCTGCCAGTTCCGGACATCAGCTTCCACTTTTTGATTAACTTTTCCTTCGACTTCTTCAACCGCATCGTTCATCCTTTGTTTGACAGCATCAAAATTCTTCAATGTACTCCTTAGATCTTTAAGGTTGCTTTTGTAGAAAATGACATAACTCACTTGGTGTCCAAGTGGTCTAATTGTTTAGTTAATTATTGTAGGAATAATTGCGGCGATTATCTTTATCGCCATGGCACCTTCAGCTTACCAATTTGTCTGCTTCTTCTATCTGTTGAATATATATGAATCCAAACAAAAATTTAAGGATACGAGAAAGGAATCATTTTTTTTCTTTCAAAGCAGATGAAATTAAAAAAATGAAACAAATGAAACAATGGGTCATACCTTAGCTCGTGATCGAAGAAAAACATAGCAGTATACAAATGAAACAAAAATAAAAGCAAAAAGAAGGTTACACCACACTTGCAAGAAGTCGAGATGATGGACAAGTTTTCATATACAATTATTATACTAAAATAAACTTGCTTGGTACGGAACTTAAGCAACTGTTTTCAAATCTTAAAAACAAAGAAAACATATATAATTTGCTTTGAATTTCACTGAGACATTTTAACAAACAACATATCTGCACGCTTAAAGCCGGTGCATGAGCACTCTGCTAAGGCTCGTTGAACACTGTACCACATAGCTACTGAGCTAGATGGTACGATGGAGTTGACCCCCGATTCTCGCGAGCTGACTGAGTCAACTCTGCTAAGGCTCGACAAGTTCCAGAGGCTCATGACGACCTCTAGTTTACGAAATAAATCTGAGGCCATCAACCGCGAAATCAGGATCAGAGATGGAAAGGTCGAGCAGAGCAAGGAGGCTGCCAAGCGTTTGAGTTTGTTCATCTTGAAGAGAATTCAATTTTTTTACTTAAAAGTATGATAATGGCAGCCATGATGATTGGTCCTAGACGAAGGAAGATGGAGGAAAAACAAGGTGAAAAAGTTGCGAGGAGGAAGAAAAGAGGAGTTATTGGCGTCTGAGTTTGTGTGTTTAAAAGAATTTTTGTAATACTTTTGGGAAGTGTTATTGGTACTCTAAAAATCTTATTCTACATTCCTCACAAGTATATTTTTCTTTCCCAATATAGAAAATTTGGGGTGTAGAATGAGATTTTTGGAGTACTAATAACAATTCCCTTTTGCATTTTTATGTTTAGATAATGTATATGTTAGTTGAATTTTATAATGATCTTTTTTTGAAAAAAAATATTGAAACGTGTATAGTATTCAGATACATATAGATAAGGGTAATGTTAGGGAGATCGAATTTGCAAATCGAATGATGTGTCACAAATAGAAAATTAGCACGTTAATCAACACTTGAGTTATATTCCAATTATCACATCCACATCATTTGGTTTACAATTTTTTTTTTTTTTTAATTTGGTCTCCCAAGCATTACGCTATAGATAATGTCAAAAGCCAATAATTTTGTGTTTGATAGTAATATCTTTGTAATGTATAAGAATAATGGCAGTGCTGGTGAGATGGTGCTTATGGCAAAAGTTGTGCTAGAAGCAATGGTGGTTAGGTTGGTTGTAGTAGTGATGGGGACACACCCATTGGATGGTGACAATAGTTGAGTGGGAAAAGGGTAATGGTAGACTGGTAGTAGGAATGATGGTGATGGTAGTCGAGGCAGAAGGTTGTTGTGGTAACAATGCTAGAAAGGAACAGTATCAACAACATTGATTGAGAGGTTGCGATGGTGATGATGACAAAGATGGTAGAGGTTGTGGTGGCAATGGTGGTAGTAGTGATAATGACATCAACTGTGAAATCTCGGCCCCGAATTTCACTATTTAAACTTACGTATTTTGTATTCTTAGTTTTGATGCCTTTATATTTGTGGCGTATAATTTTTTTTAATAAGTAAAAGGATGAAAACGCCCTTAATGAATTAAATGGATTTTTTGAGGACGTATTTAATTCCTATATGTTTTGTCACTTTATTTATATTTGGATAGTACTCGTTGATACGAACGCGTGGGCGCAAACGAAATGTAATTTGGAGTTATAACAAAAGAGTTATAAACGAACAAAGTTAAGGGCAAAATGGTCATTTGATCATAAATTTGGAAGGCTCCATATTTGTTGCACTAATTTTTGGTGTCATATGTGTGGCGATGATGGGAAGAAAATGAGAGAAAGGAGAGAAATGAGAGGGAAACAGGGCAATCAGGATGAGAAAAAATGAGGGAAAGGAAGGAAGAGAGAAGAATGGAACCTCGGCCCCCCTATCCGAACGGCGACTCGACCCAACTTCCGACATGCAATCCGATGCCTTCTCATATCATTTTCAGGTGAATTGTGACGGGGCAACACTTGAGAACGCATCATTGATCTCTTCGCTTCCATTTTCACCTAGAAATTGAAAGAATTGGGCCTCGGTTTCCTCTAGAACACGCCGACTAGCTCTGTGGGTGCACGACGGCGATCTGCTTTTCCTACATGAATCACCATAGAAAACCACCAACAATCAACTCCTTTTAGGCCTAGGAACAAACCCCAAACAAGTTTGGGGGCGGTGGAGCACCGAAGAAGATGAATCAAAGTGTACACATTTCAAGGGTTTCCGGCGGATCGAGGCGATTTCAGGTGTTTTCGGACCGAATTGGAATTTGGCCCAAGTATGAAAGTTCTTCCCCTTGATGAGTTCTACATTTCTGTAAAATTTGGTAACTTTTAGAGTTAGTCGGAAAATTGGGTTTCCGTTTGCTGGAAACCGCCACCTGCAGTGGCGAATGGCCCATGGACCGATGATTTTTTTAAGCTAAATTAGATGTCCTGATTTCATATTTGATATCCCCTTGATGTGATTTGATTGTTTGAACCCATTTTCATTATGGTACACCACTTGATCATTATATGAATCGATGATCCGACCGTTGGATTGTCACCAAACTTTAATGTGTTATAGTACGTAATATTTGAGGACTGTTGGAACTTACGGATCGGGCATATGACGTACGGATTTTCTGGAATTGAACTTCTAAATTTGTAAAACTAATTAGTGACGCCACCTAATTTTCGTGATTGGCAAAGATCCGACCGTTGGATCGTTCTGAAATTTTAGGATATTGTTCTAGAAGATTAATGAGACTCTTGGAAGTTACGGATCGATGATTCATGGGTGGATATTCCGGATCGAATTACGTAGGGTTGTCGACCCCACCGCTGATTGAGAGTTGACTTTTGGTCAACATGTCTTGAACCGTTTGAAATACTAAAATTATATTACTAGAGACTTAGTGAGGCTTTGTGGGCTTATCTCAGTGAGTGACTTTAATATATATGTGATATATTTATTACCCTGAAAACCTCTCATGCTAGTATACTTTATGGATACAACATGGATTTTTAAATTATGTTTTATGTTAAATAATTATTTTTATAAAGTTTGCCATCGATCTACTTTATGAAATGTTATGTGACTTGCCTATTTGAAATGTTTGTTAAACATGAGGGCTAGTAGAGGACCATTACCTTAGTGTCAAGGGGTTAGGTGACACCGAGTCCATACCATGTAGCAGTGGTACATGGATGGTTTTGCTTGGTTAATCCGCGATACGGGACCATACTATTTATGGATCATGCTTAGTTAATATGCGATGGGCGATCCTTATGGCCATACATACTTAGGGGTGATCATGTTTGGTTAATCTGCGATGGGTGATTACTGCCTAACAGTTTTATAGGTGTGACTATGTTTGCTTAATCTGAGATGGAGGGTCACTACCTACTAGGTCATCTTCTCAAAGGTGGTCATGCTTGGTTAATCTATGATAGGGGACCGTACAATTGTGCTTGGTTAATCTGTGATGGACGATCCTTATGGTTATACGTACTTAGGGGTAATCATGCTTGATTAATCCGTAATGGGTGATCACTGTTTAACAGTTTCGTAGTTATGACTCTACTTCGTTAATCCATGATGGGGGTCACTACCTACTTGGTTATCTTCTCAAAGGTGGTCATGCTTGGTTAATCTGTGATAGGGAACCATACAATTATGCTTGGTTAATCCGTGATGGGCGATCCTTATGGCCATACATACTTAAGGGTGATCATGCTTGGTTAATTAGCAATGGGTGATCACTGCCTAATGGTTCCGTAGGTGTGACTCTGCTTGGTTAATCCATGATGGGGGTCACTACCTACTTTGTTACCTTCTCAGGGGTGGCTCCGCTCAGTTAATCTGCTATGGGGGGGCCACTTCCTATTTGGCTACTTATGTAGGCTTCGGTCGAACTGCGTCCCTCTAACCCTAGTTTTTAATGTATTTATGAACGATAACTTTTGAGAATCTTTGTGGTTTGAATTAGAAAAGCCGTTGGATGTTTGGGTGACTCATTCGTAGTTTTTAATGACTTGACTATGATTTCATAAGTATGAATTTATATTTGAGGTTTATAAACTATCATCGATGGTTTTTTTTTTTTTTTTTTTTTTATTGATTATCACATAGGTTGTATTATTGTCACTCACACGAGTTTCGCAGCTTATCTGGGTTCTTGTTTACCTGGTGCACCATTCTCATGGTGTAGGCATTGATTGTACAGGTGGTAGGTCTGAAAAGATTACAAGAAGTTGCTTGGTATTTTGGTTTCGTTGAGTGGTCTAGAACTTGATAGTGTTGGATTTTGATGCATTATATGTGTTATTGATTGATGTGACTGTGGAATGGTGTTGGAAAACATATATGGGTGAATGGCATACCTATGTGTGTGGCAATATGACAATTGTTGTTTGGATTATGATTGATGTGTAGTGTGGTACTTTATGTTTTATGAAAAGTTCAGAGTTTGACAAAGGTGAACTACGAATGGCTTGATCCCTATTTGGGGTACATAGGCAGTTTAACGAGGAGGTTAGATGCAACCATAAAGTATACAAAATTTACTACGCAATCCGAATCTTGAGTAGTGCTTTGTCCATATCCTAGAGGCAGGGTATGTTAGATATAAGGGTACTTGGTGACGTCACGTGTCGATCCTGGAAGTATGTCGGGATCAGGGCGTGACAGCAACGATAGTGATTGAGCCTTCCTGGCCACTAGGCTTGTGATATCCCGTCTTGAATTTTAGTATTTTATTTCATTTTTAGAAGTATTTTGGAGATTTAATTGGAATTATTTTGTTAACTTCTCAGGTTTCAAGAAAGTGTTTTTGGTCATGTCGAATTTCCTCAACCCTTTCTATCAACTCTTTAGTTGTTTATGTAGGGTTTGAACCCACGAGCGCGTAGGGGCAAATAAGAAATTGCCTTATTTCATGGAAGAGCAAAAGTTAGAAAACGGTCTCTGTCGTCAGCGGAAGCAGAGTAGCGTTCTATGGCAGCAACGTGTTGTGAACTAGCATGGCTGCAATACTTGTTTCATGATTTGAGGATTAAAAATCAAGGGCCAGCTACCCTATTTTGTGATAACCAAGCAGCCCTCCATATCGCTGCCAACGAACTAGACACATTGAGATTGATTGTCATTTTGTTCGAGATTAGATTATGGAAGGAAATATCGTCACCAGATTCGTTCCATCCACATTAGGAAGGAGTTTTCGAGGTGCCATTCAAGGAGAAGGTCAAGCTCTTCCTCAAGGATGATTCCAAAAAAAAAAAGTAGTGCTTCAAGAGATTGAATCCAAATCTCTATCTTTTGTCTTTAACCCGCGAGCTTAGCCATCAACCTGCCTTTTCTCGGCGAAGCCGACTAGCGTCACCACCGCCAAAGTGAAGCATGCTATCCCAAAATAAAAACCTTATGAAGCACAGATATGGGAACGAGAGCTAGAATTTGGGACTTGGGAAAGGGGGTTCAACACTCCGTGAAAACTCAAACAATCCTAATTTTAAAATGGCAGAGATTCGCCCCGATCGTCAAACCACTGCAAGTCGCAAGGCGTGGACTAATAATTGTAGCATGTTCCAGTATCAATGAGTGGCCCTCTATCTTATGAACTTATTTCTACGATTGTTTTTCCAGATTCAAATGTTTGGTTGAAAAAATCGTAATTGACCGTGGTTCCATTTTTTTAACATGGCAATACAATCGTTGGATTGTCATAAATTTTAATTGAGGTTTCTGAACTTTAATAAATCGAAAAATTAATATTTAATTAAAAGCTGGTGTTAGGTTACATATTTATTTAGTTCTTAGATATGTACTTTAATTCATATTCTGTTTTTGTTTTAGTGTTTAATGTGTATAATATTCAATTAATGTCTCCCATTAAATATTTGAATTTGTTAATTTACACATTTTAATTTATTAATTTTGTTTAACTTCCTCCAATTATATCCTTATAAATGTACCTAAATGAGAAAATATTCAAAAAATAAAAATAATGACAAATAAGAAACATGTAAATATATAAGTGTACCGAAATATATTAAAAGGAATTGATGTATTTAAATGTTTATGACATACCTAAATGTCTATACTGAAATGTATTATATTAAATTAACGTACTTAAATATCAGTATCGAAATGACGATACTAAAATATATTAAATGAATTAATCTACCTTGATTCCCGCACTTCCCAGGTTGAGCTGCAGGGCCAGGCTCCAATAAGGGCATCCACCTCCTCCTACATTCAAATACCTAAAATAAAGATGATCATAGAAAATGTGAAATATTTGATAGGATCCATTTAGGAAACGTCGAATACCAAAAATATATTAAAATGAATTGATGTACCCAAATGTATGTATTGAAATATAAGATGTACTAAATGTCTATACCGAAATGTATTATATTAAATTAATATACCTAAATATCTGTACCGAAATGACTATACTAAAATATATTAAATGAATTAATCTACATAAATTGTAAGATCCCACATCGACCAACGGAGACGAGGTGATGTGCCTTATATGTACATATTCCCCTCCCTATAGTACAAGGCTTTTTGGGAACTCACTGGCTTCGGATTCCATCGGAACTCCGAAGTTAAGTGAGTTCGGGCGAGAGCAATCCTAGGATGGGTGTCCCCCAAAGACGTTCTCGTGCCGAAACCCAAAGACAAAATCGTGAAGGTGTGGCCCAAACCAGACAATATCGTGCTATGACGAAGCTGGTTTGGGATGTGGCATAATGGTATCAGAGCCACTCTGCCATTCGGTACGGATGTTCCGGTGAGGGCATCGGGTTCCCCTTAAATGGGGTGGATTGTAAGATCCCACATCGACCAACGGAGAGGGGGTGATGTGCCTTATATGTACATGCTCCCCTCCCTGTAGCACGAGGCCTTTTGGGAACTCACTAGCTTTGGATCCCATAAGAACTTCGAAGGTAAGCGAGTTTGGGTGAGAGCAATCCTAGGATGGGTGACCCCCCTGGGAAGTTCTCGTGCTGAAACCCAAAAACAAAACTATGAAGGCGTGGTCCAAAGCGGACAATATTGTGTTATAGACCAACCTGTCTAGGATGTGACATAAATGAAGAATAGAAAGTGTATTGAAATATAGTTAGGGATGACAATTTTAACCGCTAAACCCGATAACCGTGGATAACTGCCTGAATGGATTGGATTTGTATATGAAAATTCGGGTATGGTATGGATTTGGGGAAAAATCGTGAACTTTATTTGGTTATGGTTTTGGATATGGTTATAGGGATCCCCAATCCGTATCCGTCCCCGAATCCAACCTGAATATATATATATATATATATATATATAATTTTATTCAATTTACCGAACCCTCCCTATACTATCTTTATTATGCACCAAACATCATGCATGGGGCATACCAACAACCTCATCAATTCAATACTCTTATTGTTATACTCAACCAAATTAATTCATCGAATCATTTTATATATCAATTATCAAATATTACAAGTTTATCAGATTCATCTCTCTTCAAGAGTCTCACTGTCAAGAAATTGGTGCATGTTATCATAAACAACTTCAAATATATTGTTAGTTTTTTGTAATTGGATGTTGCTAATTAATGACGGAATTAGTATCTACTAAAATTTATAATGCGTCAATTAGATAAATATATATATATATATATATATATTTATTTGTTTTTTGACGAAGATGGATATAACCTATAACCGATTGAAATTCTGTTATCCGGTGGATATGGTTATGGATAATCTCCGATAGTTAATTTGCGGTTATGGATATGGTTAATTTTCGTGGTTATGGGGATGAATATAGTATTTTCGTCCCCAAACCGAACCGTTGCCATTCTTAAATATAGTTTACCTAAATAATGATAACAAAAAAAAAAATATATATATATATATCATAATACAATTAAATGAGGAAAAAGAAAAATAATATAATTATGAGGTTACTAAATGCATCAAGGGACTAAATTTGATTTTAATCTTACACAATGTTTTAGTTTAAAAGTTATATTTTTGAAGGATTAGAATGCAGTTTTGTATTTTAATTTGTTGTGTGTTGGTACTGTGTGTGACTTGCAGAAACTTACGTATGTAAACCTGAAGTTCGTAGACTTTAGATCAAAGATTTTAGGGTTTAGGACCCTGGGGGCGCCACTTTAACCAAATGGCTAACTATCTATCAGCGTTCCCCATTGCATCCTAGCATCTCGTAGCCAACATATACGATTCTGATTTGATTGTTGTTCCACTTGATCTCAAGTTGACTGGTAAAGCAATAATATGGGTTAAACAAAACGAACAAATTCACACAAACAACTAAAAACCTCATAAAGAGCAGAGGAATGAAACAAAAAACAAGGAAAAATCAAAAGACGCACCTTGTACCTTGTCTCTCCAGATTCCTTTGCCTATAGAACACTGGAGCACAAGTTGATTGTTTATAAAGCCAACTGCGTATATATGCCTTTTTTTCCCTTTCTAAGTAAAACCGAGTGATGGGAAATTGAAATTGTCAAAAAATGAAATCAAGAGGCACGGAAAAGAACGAAATTGACCGAACGTAATTTTTCTTTTTTCTTTTGGTTTTTGGATTCGACTTTTCACTTTTAAAAGTAAAGGAAAGTAGATTAAGCAAAAGAAGGTTGCTGTGATAAAGAAACCAAAACCAGACAAGAGAAGGGCAATGGGAAGAACAACTCTCTTAGCAGATAATGAGAAGGGCAATGGGAAGAACGACTCTCTTAGCAGAAGAAGATGAGATAAATAATGCATGAGAGAGATTACGTGGTACGACAAAGAAATGCAATTGAAAAAGACTAAAAGCGAGGACTTAGTGGTCCTTGGTAGGCAAGAAATAGCTGTATTAGTTGACGTCAATCTTAAATTATAACTTAATTTTCCTGGCAATTATTTAGCACTTTAGCGTGGGAATCTACACCAATTATTTAGCACATTTGATTCATCGACGAAATTGTACTGACTGTATTAGCTATGAAAATAATTTTATTTTATTCTATTATGTTGGGGTTTGAATCTGATTCAAGTAAGCACTTGACCAGTAAGCTTTTTAAGTTGATCAGTAAACCTTAGGAGGTCGCATGATCACTTGATCAGGAAGCTTTAAGAGGTCGCATGATCACTTGATCAGAAGTGCATATTAATTTTTTACTATCGTAAAATGACAATTATTTCCCCATTGTGTTTGTACATCATTTAAGATCGAACAATTAAAAATTACGTAATATAAAATATTTTGAAGTACCATATAATTTTTTGAACGAAAGAGCAATTACATATATTATGTTATGTATGTCGTCATCCAGAAAATAAGCAGGGTGTCATAATGATGTGAACTGTGAAGGGAGGCTTGATAAACTTGTAGATCCAGCTGTCATAACGCTAGAATATGTATATGAACAAATAATTCAACTCTTATGTCGCTATAAAGGAAATTAATAGAGAATTTTAGTCATTAAAAAATTAATAATTCAACTGCAAAATTAAAATATTAAATCTATACTAATACCCACTACTAGTGAACCAACACTTATTAATTTGAAGATTTGACATAATGTTAGAAAATGGATATGAAACCAATAATTCAACTCTTATCTAGGGATGGGCAAACAGGTAGAGGAACCGCGTGTCGGGACAGGTAATGTAGGTTCGGGACGGGTACGGGATAGTTCCAAATATTGTAAAGAGTAAACGGGCCACGCCGAGGCGGGGCAGGGTGCTGTCAAATACAGGGCGGGCCAGGTCCTAATCCTTAGAAAAAAGGACCCCAGACTGACCAATTTCTAATAATAATGAACGGTCGAGATTAAATGATACCCTATCATCTAATCTCAACCCTTAATTCCTACCCTAGTCGATGTCCCATGTGTCCACTGTCCAGGTTTCCACTTCCAGTTTCAGCTTTCAATCACTCACTCCAATCTCCATCGTCTTCTCGAATCTCGACGACATCACCCATCTAGCCTCACCGCTGTCGCAACGGATAACAGCACCACCTATCCAGCCATCCTCCTCGACGACATCCCAGAGAACCCAGGTCCCAGAACCACGACTCGATTTTCTCCTCTTGGACAACACCACCGCCGTTGCAACCACCATCACCCCATCGCCGCCATCGAGGACGCTGCTACCAACCATCATCCCTCTAAAATTTAGGTAATTTTGAATTAGGGATTTGTTATTAATTTGAATTTCGGGTATAGGGATTTTAGGGTTTTTAAATTAGAATTTGCGATTTTAGGGTTTTTGAACTAGGTTACTAGAGTTAATTTTGCAATAGATTGATGATTGATCTGTTTGCTTCTGAGAACCCAGAGGGCCTTTGATAATATTGAATGTTTGGATTGGACTATTAGAAATCCTGTTTGCAGTACATATGCAGCAACAACTTTGTTTGATGAATAAATCATGTCATATTGTTTGTTTTTGGTTCCGATTTGGACGCTACGAAATCCTCCTGGCAACCGGTCTAGACAACCTAAGGCGATTTGTGTTGGTTAATGCTTTAAAGTTCAATGTATCTGTCAATTTATTTAAAATGTTAATGCTTTAAGCCTTTTGATTACAAAGCCAAATTACTACTCTAAACTAGGAAGCAGGGGCTAGGGAGTAGGGACTAGGGAGGGTTCAAACCCCGAACAGTAAGCTTTATATCAAACCCCATATAAGGTTATGTAATTTTAAGAGAGCTGTTGCATAAATCATTTCTTCTGCTAAATCTGCACATTGACACCTCTGAGAGAATTTCAGAAAATAATGTCAAAGCATCAGATTAGACCAATCTTTGTCATTTGTATACGTATGATACGCTTTGAGTGGGGGAGTTCATGTTTGAATCTCAATATTTCATACTAGAATGCTACCGAAATGCAGGTTGAGGAATTGGCTTCTCTTGTTAAAGACAATCTTACTTGCAAGCATCTTATTCTCTCAGTGGAAAAGTCCTTGGTGGACTTGCTTTAGAGTGATACCTGGCATGTAAGACAAACTCCTAAATGTTATTAGCATTGCCATTTCTTATGAGATTAGTTTTAGAGTAAAATATTAAAATTATATGGAGCAGGAGTGATGTAATTCTTTGTGGTATATCTACAGTAAAACTGTGGCATCCCACATCGCCCAGGGAAGTGATCCTTATATGTATATTCTCATCCCTACCTAGCACAAAGTTTTTTGGGAGCTCACTGGCTTCGGGTTCCGTAGGAACTCTGAAGTTAAGCGAGAAGGAGGCTAGAGCAATCCCATGATGGGTGACCCACTGGGAAGTTGCTCGTGAGTTCCCAAAAAACAAAACCGTGAGGGAATGGTAAGCCCAAAGCGGACAATATTGTGTTGTCACATCTCGACCCGGGACGAATCACTTCTTGGGCCCACTCCACCACCATAGTACAATATTGTTCGTTTTGGGCTTACCATTCCCTCACGGTTTTGTTTTTTGGGAACTCACGAGCAACTTCCCAGTGGGTCACCCATCATGGGATTGCTCTAGCCCCCTTCTCGCTTAACTTCGGAGTTCCAACGGAACCTGAAGCCAGTGAGCTCCCAAAATGTCTCATGCTAGGTAGGGATGAGAATATACATATAAGGATCACTCCCCTGGGCGATGTGGGATGTCACAATCCACCCCCCTTAGGGGCCCGACGTCCTCGTCGGCACACACGGGGCTAGGGTTAGGTTCTGATACCAATTGTCACATCCTGACCCGGGACGGATCACTTTCCAGGCCCCCTCCATCATCGTAGCACAATATTGTCTGCTTTGGGCTTACCATTCAATTGTCACATCCCGGCCTGGGGCGAATCACTTCCCGGGCCCACTCCACCACCGTAGCACGATATTGTCCGCTTTGGGCTTACCATTCCTTCACGGTTTTGTTTTTTGGGAACTCACGAGCAACTTCCCAGTGCGTCACCCATCATAGGATTGCTCTAGCCCCCTTCTAGCTTAACTTCGGAGTTCCTACGGAACCCGAAGCCAGTGAGCTCTCAAAAGGCCTTGTGCTAAGTAGGGATGAGAATATACATATAAGGATCACTCCCCTGGACGATGTGGGATGTCACAAAAACTGGAGAAGTCATTTAGTTTCGATTGGTGTTCTGTAGCATCTGGTTGTGAGTTACAGATGTTTTCGTCTTTTTTTTTCTGTTCTTTTTCTGTTGATTGGAGTATAGTCTTGTTTTGACGTAGAACTTAATATTAGTGGAAAGAGTTTCACTGGTTTGTTAAATAATTTGCAACCAAGAAACTTTTTTTTTTTCTTTTATTGTGGACAAGTTTCAACAGAGACTAATTTTTCCATATTCATTTATTGGAATCCTGATTCCTTATAGAAACATAACCTTCATGTGCTCTCTCTATTTTTTGAAATATGGGGTGTTGAAATTAAAGTGGGAACAAAACCTTCATGTGCTCTTCCTATTTTTTGAAATATCCGCAGGTAAAGTATGGCACTGAATTATAAATAGAACTATATATGTATGTATTGTTATGGTGGTAAAAAGAAGTGTTAAATAACGTGATATATTTGTGCAAATGTTAGTTTTTTTTTAATATATATATAACAAAAAAAAAAAAACCAAGGACCCGTGGACCTAACCCGTTTCAACTGGGTCAGGTTAGGTCCGGTTTCTATATTAGAATCTACTATCCCCGACCCAGCCCAGCCCGTGCCCACCCCTACTCTTATGTCGTTATATAGGAAATTAATTTAAAATTGTAGTTGTTGAAAATTTAATACTCAAGTGCAAATTACCAAAAAAAAAAACAAAAAACAAAGTGTTACTATGTCCACTCCTCTTTCTTATTTCCTCACCCCACTTATTTTGTCACCCACCATTCTAGACACATGATATTTTTGCCATTCACCATTAACAGTAAGAAAAATAAGAAATCATATTTTTACCACCTATTTGTATTATCTCTCTAATAGAGATAAAACCTACTTGGGTTAGCCGGCCTTACCTCTATTAGAGAGATAATACAAAAATGGTACAAATAAATGGTATGTAGTATTACTCAAGAAAAATAGAATACTATTTTTACGCCCAACATTATTCCTGAAATACACTGTTCTAAAAATCCCCACCTAGCGTCATCTAGGCCAGGTCTAGGTGCTAGGTTGTTGGCCTCCGCCCCGATTAATGCCCAGACGTTTGAAAATTAAGAAATGGCTCCTAGACTTATTGAGGCACCCTCATAGGTCGCCTAGGTGTCCACCTAGTTTGCCCAAACCCTTCTAGGTTGCAACTCACTTAAACATAAAATAGATAACTTTTATTTTGTATTTTAATTTTTCAATAAATTGTAAGAGACTTACTGAATACTTAAATGAACACACATTATATGCTTGTTCCCCATATTTTTTCTTCTATTCCAATACTTCATAATATATATATATATATATGTCATTCTATTTTGTAATTTATGATGAAATTATATATATTTTAAATATAAACAAACACTTATTTACCCAAAATATAATAGATCTACTTAAATCCGCCTAGTCAACCCGGGCGCCCGCGTAGCCGCATAGGTGCTAGGTCCCAGCTTGCCGTCTAACTAGTGCCTAGCGTTTTTTAGAACCTTGCTAAAATAAGATTATATATTAAAGCGTGAATTGCCAATTTAGTCCCTGAATTATCACCTGAGTGATTATTAGGTCCCTAAACTTTTTTTTTTTTCAAAAAAATATGTCTTTGAATTATAAAAATCTACCAATTACATTCTTAATATCATATTCGAAGTGACTATATTCAATTTTCCATCAATTTAAGTCACATTACTTGCATGTAATACACATTGGAAGCTAGATTGGTATTTTTCATAAAGAAATAGTGTATGAAGTTAACTTTGAAGGGTAAATTACATTAGATTCGCAATCTATATGAAATGTTAAGGGCTTATAGGCGAAAAAATGACAGTATTACACTCTAAAGTGTGTCAAGTGACTTAAATTGATGAAAATTTGAATAAACTAGCTTTGAATATAATAGTAGGGATGAAATTAACAATTTTTAATGAATCTAGAGATTTATTTTACCAAAAAATAATTCAGAGACCTAAATTTCACTGAGATGATAATTCAAGAACTAAATCGACATTTCATCCTAACCACATGTTGGAGTGTTCAGAAATCAGCCGCATAACGATTTCCCCAAATCCACCCACGCAACCACCCCCAACAACATAGCTGTGCCTTCCCACCAACATACAGAACCAACCCCAGTCCCAAATCTTAGAGGACCACCACTAGACTTGTAAACGGTCAGTTTTATTGGGTTCAGGTTAGTTTTAACCCAATCTGTTAAGTTAATGAGTCATTTAAATTTAACCTGTTAACCTGTTAAGCTAATAGGTCACCAAAACCTAACTCGCTAAGCTAATGACTCATCCTTTTAACCCATTTCACTCGTTAACAAATTTTTTATTTTACATTCTAATACTAATTACATGTATTTTGTACTGGGTTGCTAAAAAAAAAGCAAATGACAATCTCATTTTCCCACACTAGCCCACATTTTACATCCGTTTTTCAACTACCAAACAGAATAATAATAGGGAAATGGATCCTCTCCAAGGCAACCCCTCGGGATCCTTCTAACCAGTGTTAGTAGGCCTTTAGATTTTTATCCAACGGCTACAATTATTATAAATTTTAGAGGGTCTCCTGTTTGTAGCCGTTGGATAAAAATCCAACAGCCCACTAACACTGGTTAGGAGGATCCCGAGGGGTTGCCTCGGATCCATTTCCTAATAAGAGCATAACTTATTGACCATCGTTCATGGTCCTTCCTATGCCAGCTGTAAAGAGGAATCACATATGAGCATTCAAAAACCTTCAAGAGAAAAACAAAAATGAATTGTTATTAACACTCTAAAAATTTTATTTGCAATTCAAAACTTTTTATAATTCAAATGAAAAATACACTTGTGAGGAGTGTAGAATAAGATTTTTGGAATGCTAATAATAGTTTCCAAACAAAAACCCAAAACAAATATATGAAAAAAAAAACAATATAATCATAAAGAATTGAAAAAACAACCACGAGTTGGTGGTAAATGACGGATTTCGAGGCTTCCTTCAAACTAAAAATTAGAGGTTTCAGGTTCGAAACTCGTTGCTAGTGTAGGGTTCGAAACTCGCTGTTGGTGTGGAAGCTAGACTTGTGGCCAGGGAGAGGCTGAAATACCCCTGCAAGTCTTCTCAGCCTCCGAAAGGGATCGATAATCGTGACTTACCACCGGTTGTCTCTTTTTAAAAAAAAAAAAAATTCAAACATTTAAAATTTAGAAATGAAGAAGGTACCCACAAGATCAAACAGAGAGTATGAGAAGTACGAGAAGGATGGAATGGACATTGTGGGCCACCCAGAAAGGTATAGCCAACCCGAAGCCAGAAAGCAGGTGGACCACCAGTGCCTCGCTGTGGATATTGCTTTCGAGGAGGGTTTATCAGCTATCTCTTTGTTCTTCTGCTTCATTATTGCTTTTTGAAATAAGCTGCTTCTGCAAAAAGCAATCTCCTTTGATTGTTGGGTATTCGATTGTGTGTTTGTATTCGATTGTCTTATTCTTTATTAAATTTACACACACCAGCGTTAACAGATCTTGCGGTAGACACAAAATGCCCCGTTATTTAACTAGTGATTATGAGTTTTCTCCGTTAAAAACCCGACCGGTTGAGCATCCAAATAATAATTTTAATAGGTGGATTGGGTCGAGTTAATGGACTAGGTTTAAAATGCCAAGTCTAACCATCACGACTCCCCACGTCTCCTACCTCCACCCATCTAGGCCTTCTCTGTACATAATTTTTAGTCGTCGAATTCGAATCAATATAACAAGCTATTGTGTGAGAGAGATAGGAAACATGAAGTGCACAAAGAACTCCAACTCCATCATATCCAGCACAAGAACATGGCAGTCCCATGCTTAAATTAGCCTCAGGCGTCCTCAGCCAAGGCATCAAGCCAATGATGGGTTGGCTGGGAGCATGAACGGAGCCAATGAAGGCTTATTGGGGGCAGGTGCTTCCATTCAAGTAATTTGTTTGTTAAGTTACAGACTACAGTTATATACTATACACGCGTTATCTTTAAAAAGTATATATGTATATAATATCCAACATACTACTTATACTCTATATCAAATATTATATGAACAAAAGTACTCATATTTTGTCATTCAAATTGAAGAACTCCTCTTCCGTCCATCATGTATTAATATTTTTCTCATCACTTTTTCATTTTCCACTACTATATATAGAAATTTTTGTAACATAGAATTGCGATACATCATCATTTAAAATCATTCCTATTATCATATTGAATATAAATCATACTTTAATAAAGTTTTCTTAGTTAATTTTTTTATGCTCCCACTAAAAGTAAATTCTAGCTTTGTCCCTGGCTGGGAGGGAGAAGTTGGGTGATGGGTTGGCTGCCACGGTTGACTGTGGAGTTGACGAGCATTTGTTTCATTTTCAATTTTATGTAGAAGTCTTCATTTGTTAAAATAATATTTTGATTAGGTCCTTTAAAGTCATTTTATATGAGGTAAATTTATCAACAAAATATTCTTTTTAATTTAAAGTAGTGAGAAAATTATACAATGGGGTGGATTTAATCTCTCTCTTTAAAAAATAATCTCTTCGAATACCCACTACTATTGAACAACCACTTACTTATTTGAAGATTCGTCATTTCTTTATCTTTCTATTTAAAGTTGACAGCACAAGCGATTAAATTTTAAATTTCGACAGTCATTAAGGGAATGCTAGTTGTTATTTTTATAAGAGTTGAGTGTAACAAAGTTTTTTGAACTATACCATAAATTTAGTTTTGATCTCTAAACTCTAGTTATTGTTGCTTTCATTCTCGAATTGTCCCGTTCCCTGGGTTCCTGTTTGTAGCCGTTGGATCAAATTTCAATGGTCCAGATCCTCCGGACTTGATGGATTAGAAGGAATGGATCCATAGAGGATCCCTTTCTCATTAACCATTATGATGACATATATAGACTTTTTTTTTTTTTTTTTTAAACGATGTTATCTACATTAAAAGGGAGATGGTGTGCTTAGCCTCACAATGAACTAGTAATAATGTGGTTCAAACTCGCATTTGACGAGAATTGAACCTAAGACCTCTCACTTACAAGTGAAGAGGAACACCACTAGACCGTAGTACTAAGTGGTTGTGACATATATAGACTTTATCTCTACTATTATAAATTGTTTATATGCTTTTTCATAGATTTAAAAAATTCTTTTTTTTTTTTATGAGTTTAGAGACCAAAACTAAACTCAGTATAATTCAAGGATCTTTACTACAATTTAGCTTTTTATAAACTAGTTAATCCTTTTCCTAGTGAACGGTAAATGGAAGGACTTGTAAATGGCGTGCTGTAAGGCATGGGGCTCAATGGGTAATGAAATTGGAAGAAAATACAATAGGCGATGATCCAAAGATAGTTAGGGAAGTTCAAATTCGGCTTATTCACTTCATTTTGCTAGATGGATTGCTACTGTTTAATTTTAGGAAAATTTTATTTGACCTTATAACCTCTTTTTACATCTATCTTACTCTTTACAAGTAGTTCCTCGTTTCCTTCGTAGACAAACACTTCTTTCCAAGGAGTAGAAAGTACATAGACCTTTACAAGACTGTATAATTTCTAAAGGAAAACAACTGATAGAACCAAATAAATCTGCTGGCAGTGGACCATACATTTCATCCCAGATCTCTGTTTCCTCCGCCATTCTCATCTTAAGTTTTCAAATTTGTGAAATGAACCCTGAAATATTAGCAACTCACTTATTTAAAGATACTGCACCTCCAATGGACTCCTTAGGTGATCAGCTCATTACAATTGGCGGAAAAGAGAAAAATCGAACTCCAACCATGCTACCTATCTTGCTCCTAGAAGGCATGGTTGGTGTAGAAGTTCTATTCGTATTGGCTCCTTATCATTATGAATCCCTACATCAGAAGCTGTTGGATTATTAGATTGCCGAGCCTGCCCCATTCTAACGATGTTGATATTGTCTCCAACTTTACCACATACCAAATCTGTAAGGTGTGAGACTTTACCACAAAAAACTTCGGTATTAGTTAGAGTGGGGTAATCAATTTAAACCCCTTGGTTTTTTTTCCTATCACCGATGTGGGATTTTAACAGAAGCATGGTTGAAGTACAATTTTTATAAAGAGCTTCTAAAACGATTTTTTTAGTTAAAATTGACATAAAAACAGAGAGCGGGATTAGAT
Source organism: Pyrus x bretschneideri (assembly GCF_019419815.1). Classification (NCBI taxonomy): domain Eukaryota; kingdom Viridiplantae; phylum Streptophyta; class Magnoliopsida; order Rosales; family Rosaceae; genus Pyrus; species Pyrus x bretschneideri. The sequence goes on along the minus strand of NW_025999735.1, from coordinate 1,052,874 downwards.
ATGCTCTAACGGAACATTTTCAAAATTTTGAAGTCGATCTTTGTTTTATTGCTTTTTATTGCTTAGTCTTCTAAGTATATGTTAGCAAATCACAATGATGCATGGATATGGACACGGATAAGGGGATACGACAAGACACGATGCGGAGATACGTCAAATTTCTAAAAACGAGGACACGATACTTCAAGGATACGGCAATTAAAAATATGTATCAATAAAAATAAATAAATATATCCATACCACTACACAATAATATATTATAATATACAAAACACAATAATATTATAATAATACAAAAAGTTAAAAACAGAAAAGCAAAAGGCTTCATCAGATTTGAATGGACTATGGGGTAGTGGAATGGGTATTATAATATATTATTGTGGGTAGTGGTATGGATATAATAATATTAGTTTCAACTTTTAGAAAAACAAAAGGCTTTTTAATCAGATTAAGGGCTGATTTGGTATTGCTATGCTTTTAAAAAAAGCTGCTTCTGCTGTGCTGTGAGAATAAGCAGCTGTGAAATAAAGCAACAGAGTATTTGGTAAAATTTTTTGTAAAAGTGCTTTTGAAAAAAAAGCGGTATTATAGTATTTGGTAAACTTTTATGTAAAACAGATGTGAGGAAAATCAGGTTTTTCAAAGCTGAGTTTTGCAACTTCTTGTTTTTGGCTTTTTTTCACCAAAAACTGTGAAAAAAAGCTGAAGCCGAATATTTACCAAACACAAAAACAGCTCCCAACTTTTTTTTATACTAGTTTTTTCAAAATCACCTCAGTACCAAACCAGGCCTAAGCTTTTAGTTTCAGTTTCAGAGATGTGTTTTGTAACTTGTCCTCGGGGAATCAAATTAAGGCTTCGAATGGATTGAATCAGAGGAGTAAGATTAGGAAAACATCGGATTTGAAACTATTAACAAAGTGAAAACGACAGCTCACCACTCATCAGGAGTTGCAGACAGAGACGAAGGAGAAGATGGAGCAGTTGTAGACGGAGAAGATGGAGACAACGGTGCAGTTACATACGGAGACGACGGAACAGTTGCAGATGACGGTCAATGGTGATTCGTGAAAGTCTCCCAAGTAGAGTGATTTATGAGGTTCGAGATGTAAATCCGAATTTTTTTTTTTTACTTTTGATTATCCTTCGATTTTAGAGTGATATTAGTTAACTAAGTTCGATGAATCATGATTCTGTGCGGATTTATTGTGATTATTATTATTATTATTATTTTCTGATTATCCTCCTATTTTAGTTTCAAACGTATCCAAAAAGTAGGATACTTGTATCTGGACAATACGATACGCGTATCTCATCAGTCCTAAACGTATCCCTTCACTCTGATACGTATCAGGCGCATATCCATGCGTATCTTTCCTGTATCTGTATCCTCAGCGTGTCAGATACGGGATACGGTGACTTTCTCCCGTGTCCATAACCTCCGTCTATGGAGTTCGTGTAATAGATGCATAAAAAATTTGTCCAAGCTAGGAAATCCTACCTGCATATATATTTTTTAAAGAACTTGTCAACAAACCTTATTTCATAGAAGTAAGACGCATTAGTTGCAAATGAAAGCATACAGAAAGATAAAGGAAGGTATAAATCAGCTTTTCATCAAAAATATAGTATGGTACGAGAGTCTCAAATTTCTCCATTGAGTCAATCTCATAGGAACGTATAAACCACTGAAACCAACTCTAATGGTGGGCTAAAAGCCAAATTACCTCTCAAAATTTCCCCCCAAATCCACTTCAACCTAAAGAGAAATTTTGGGCTAAATGCTAAATGCTAAACCAATGCCAAATTCCCCCCAAAATTTAGCCCATAAATCTAAGTGGACTTCACTCAATATTTATCAGAATTTAAATTTTTTTAGATTAAAATGTTCATAAAATTAATTTACGATAGTCTCCATATTTATTTTTTTTAGAATTTAATTTAACAAAAAAAAATAGCCTAAGTTCATTCTTTAATAATCTCGGGCTAAAATTTTAGGCTAGAACGGTTGGAGCAAAAAAACTATTTCTGGGCTAAAAGCTAAATTTTCCCGACTAAAAAATTTGGCTTTTAACCCAACCATTGAAGATGGTTTGACCAAAAGCCTTGCAGACTTGGCAGATCAAAGTTCCAAACCAGCTGAAAGCAATCTTAATTAGTTCCTGAATCAAGGTAGCAGTACAATAAATTGTCATAGAGAGCTCGAATAAAAAGCATACTTGTAATACAAAACAGTTATGCACAAGTGAACCGTCTATCTGCACATGATCGGTTATTCATTGCTTTGTTGTAGGTGAGAATGTTATGCGAGTAAGCAAAGGAAATTCTAATGGGAGAAAGAAATGTTCAGGTGAAGATTTTGGTTTCTTTAGTCTCTTATTATATTTGTATTACAGTACATATTTCACTGTTATTTCATTTTGTATGGGGAAAAAACGTTATTACTGTCCTTCATTTGAATTGGTAACGCTGGTGTGGATCTTTCAAATTATATGGGCATACAGTTATTATTATTTATTTGCATATTCTTACAACCAATATTCATGGGCAATTTCACAACCTTCCCGGATCCATGTTTGCCCATCCTTCTCACGATTTTTATTTAGAGTAAATTATAGTAATAGTTCGTTAACTTTCACTTAATTGGAGCAATGATCTCTTAATTAAAAATTCATTATCAGTGCATTCAGTGCATTCAGTGCATTCACTTAATTGGCTCTTAATAATTGCTGCTCTGTTGCTTGGAATTATCAGTGCATTCAGTTCGACTTCAACAATACTATATGTGCATCTTGAAGTTATAGGAATATAATTTACATTTCAGAATTTAATTTATTTTAAGTCTTCTGCTAAAACACAAACTTTGAGACTTGGTGGTGGCTTGCACTTTGCAGCCACAACTAAGACCAAGGGGTTGATTTTTGTTTTCATTTCCTTACCAATTGGAATAAAAGTGCAACCCACCAGATAAGTAGTTAATTAGTTATACTACTAGAGTTACATAATGCCACTTAGCAGTTGGAAATTAACGAACTAGATTTCTTGACATGTCTTTTTGTATGACAACTTTTTAGGTGCTGCAGTTTTGTTTTGGTTTTTCATTCTTTCCCTGAATTTCAATTGTAGTAGGATTGAATCATTTAAATTGTGGGATTGTTTTGTTTGATGGGTTTCAATTGTGTTTTCATTTATATAGTACTAATGTAGTTAAGGTTGGTGCATTAAAGTCCCGCAACAACGCGGGGGCATATTTACCAGTGCTCTCTATTTTGTAGCGAAGTTTTAGCTAAAACTATACAAAAAAATCATTTTAGGAGCTCTCTGAAAAAATTGTACTCCAACCAATGAAATCTAGCTTTCTTTCCGAACGAAAAAGAAAAATATACACACGTACGCACATCTAGTTAAAAGATGCGATTCTATTGATCCGATTTTAATAAAGAATAAGCACTCTCTAGTACAAAGTAGTTTCGGTAGACAAGTGCATACAAGCACCACTTCAAATGCTTCAATGTTTACAGAAATCACACTAGCATTATTTCCCAAACAACCAATACCGAAAATGTAGTGAACAAAGCTAAGCTCCAAATACAAATCACACTTTTACCACTAAACACGAACAAGTCAACACAAGCATAACATGACTTGGAATATGTATCAGTGCCTACCCAAATCACACAAGTTTCTGGGATACCTTTTCAGTTGATGCCGTAGCTTGCAGGCTTATATCAAACAAGATGAGATCGGCCTCGGATACGAAGCTGGGCACAGACCGTTGAGGGGTGAACAGAGAATAGTCACAGCAACAAGAGAAATTAGAAAGAAGAATACTGAAAGTAGCAACCCAACTAGCAACCGCAATAACGCTAAAGGCAACATAGCCTGCATCTTCAGGATCTCCAATGCCCCTGATTCAACCACCACAGTAACGCCAAGGCCAAAAAGGTCCAAGCAATCATATAACCAAGGCTAGAACTGGCCTCTAGCCGACAGAAATCACATAACCAAGGCTTCTTCGTTGAGGCGGAAGCTTAGGCAGCTTAAATCCAATAGGCGGTCACTGACAATAAGAGTGGTGCCCATCTTGTTCTTGGAACTATGACCAACAGTCATAGCACGACATCAAGTAGCATAGTTCTCTCTATCCAAAAAATTTGGTCATACCAATGTGTTTTCTGGGGAATGTGTTGTGTGGTCCAATAGATCAGAGAGCCTTCCAGTCTGCTCCCCAGGATGATATTTCTTCCTTTAAAAGGAAAAACAAAAGAAAGAAGAATACAACACACAAACAAGCAATCACACACACCCGGAAAAACTTAACATGCCCTCCAAAAAATGAGGATTCTTCTTTGGTAGAGGGTGTTACAATTGTAACATCTAAATTCGTATCTGCAATCATCAGCTGGTCCTGTAAAAATATATATTTAGTTGACGATTACAAATAAACACGCAAACTGTTCAATAAGAAATCTGACTGAAGAACTACGAATAAGATGAATAAATCAAACTTTTAATTTTAACGGTTCAAGGTTCAGAAAAAGATGAAAAATTGGAGAGTGAAATTAGTAGATGCTTAATTAGTGAATAAAGAACTTACGGTTTGATCACGATCATTCTCCTTTGAATCACTTAGCTTTAGTACATCATCAGTTTCCTCTGCTATTTGTAGTCTTTCTGGTCTTGGATCACTTTGGAGTAACCCATCAGGAGAAATCTTTAACTGGATCAGCTGGCACTTCTTGACAATCAAATCCCTGGACAGTAAGGATGGGACTTTGAAAATGCAATTTCCCGTGCAAAATCCTTGCAGACTTGGTAGACCAGAAAGTTGCAAATGTTTCAAGCAACTGTAAGTAATGTCATTTTCTGAATCATCTCCGTTGCTTGCCACTATTTCTACCATTCTTTCACAATACCGAACATCCAACTCCCGGAGTTGCTGCAAATCCTTAGCCACAGAATAAGGTATTAAGTATTGCAGTCCGTGACAGCTCCATATGGTCAAAGCGGTTAGATTCCGAAAGGATATCAAAGTTGAAGCTAGATTCTCTAATCTGCCACATTTTTCTAGGCATAGAAATTCCAAGTTTGGAAAAACAGGGCCCCCTGGTTGGGAGTTCTCCTTTCCTAGATGTATCAGCTCCGGCATATTGCCGAGCCACAAACCCTTTACACGTGGGAGGGTCTTAACTTCATGTATTTCCCCGCTACTACTTCCTTGGTGGTTGTGGACAATTAATTCTTTCCAAGGAGCAGAGAACACACGGAGATTTTCAATATTCTGTAAATTCTCAAAGAAATCATCTGACTTGGGATGTGAAGTAGCAAAACCAATTACTTTTAGTTTTCTCAGCAACTCTGCCAGGAGTGGACCATACAAAATATCCGTGTTCTCGTCCAAAACCAAGTATTCCAAGTTGAGGAGTGACTTATCCTGAAATATAATCAACAGTAATGACATGCTTTAAAATATTTTGAAAAATTGAACATCACATAATAACTTTAACATTAAAAACATAATAAATGTATTTACTTGATGGTCTATGTTTAATTAGTATGTAAAAATCACATAAAATTTTGAATATCAAAAGAATTGTGGACAAGTATGGTTACCTTCTCAATTAAAAAGAAAGGTTGTTTCGTTGACCTTGGGTGGCCCAACTCAAGCTTGTCTTGATATGTTAAAAATTCGACGGGCAAAATCTCCACAACACCACATTTCATGAACTTTAAGATGTTGAGTGATGGCCAATTAGAAATATGCAGCCCTGGATAGAAACTCCCAAGTTGGGGTAGATTATGAAATTCCAGAAATGTTACTTTAGGGAACTTGAACTCCTCATATGCCGTTTCTGGTCCTTCTTTCTTCTCAACAATTTCCTCCAGTAAATCACAATTCTTAACCTTCAACCTGCTTAGCTGCTTAAGATCTTTGGCCACTGAAGGGGGAAAAACATTTTTCAAACTATCACATGAGTCTATGTCAACTGAGTTTAGATTTGGGCACTCAAAACCATTCACCTGAGTGGTAGATGATGTGTCATATACCATTTGTAATGCTTGACATTTGGATATCATGAGATGTTTAAGTTGCCCGAGACATTTAGCCATGGAACTAGAAAACAAGAATCTTAAACTATCACATTGATGCACAATCAAGGTTGTTAAATTGGATATCAAAACCTGCATAGCACATAACAAAATTCATGTTTATTTTAGGAAATTGTAATTTACAATGTTGTTTGCCATATGTGTTCCAAATGCATAGATATAAAGTAAAGATCATATATTAAAAAAGTAAGCTACTAGGTTACTAGACAGATGGATATCTTCGTACTTTCATTAACTAGCAAATAATGAATTGGAGTAAAAAAAAACTATGCCAATTTTATAGGGCCAAAGTTATGTCAATTTTATTCCAAATTTAAACTATTTACTTTCGATCAAATAAAAAATTATTTTATTTAAATTGATACCAAGATTACATTATTGTGAATATTTTTAGTGGCAAATGGTAAATTATCTTAGTGATTGAGTTAAAATTTTTTGCACTAAAAATAAGAGTGACTTCTCTATAACGTGTTTCATTAGTTGACACCTGTTCACAATCTAATCCCTAACATAACCCTCTCCTCCCAGTAAAATTAAATCAAAATAAAATCAAAAGTAAGAAAAAAGAAGCTGCTCATCCTCTCTCTCTCTCTCTCTCTCTCTCTCTCTTCCCCAATCTAAACAGCAGCAGTATCAATTGCATCTACTTCACACTTTAAATCCATTAATCAAACCGAAAAGCCTCGCCCTTCAATTTAATTGCTCATTCAAAGAATAGCGGACAACCAAATCTGGGAATATTGAAGAATAAATCCCTTTTGGGCTGTCAGATTTGTGAATATAAGCGTCTCCCCTGACTCACCACCGACGATCTCCTCTTGCAAATCCTTGGGTCCTTGCTGTTGACCGTGCAGCCCACCGAGAATCAGGTTCCGAGAATCTACTTCACCGTGGGAGATGCTGCCGCTGTGCTTGAAGAGGTGGGGGTCAGGGGGCGGTGATTGGTGGCGTTAGGAATGAAGGGGAATGGAAGGGAAATTTTTTTGTTGTAACGGGACACATGTGGTACATACCGGTTACATTGAAAAATCTCACGAATGAGATGGGTACCGCTACGCTGGCTACGATCTGATTGTTTTTTTTATTTTTTTTTATTTGGAGTTAACGCCGTTAGGTTTTGTTGAGTGAAAAGATAGATTTTCAAATTTTAAAATGGAGTTTTAATGAAATGTTTATGGTACTGTTTATCTTAATGAAAAATCATATTTTTACATTAAAAAGTTCAACCTGATACTATTTACTTTATCCTTTATTTTGTCATTATAGTTAAAATTCAAAGTTTTCAAACCATTTTTATTAGTTTTTCTATTTTACAAAGGTCACAAAACGTCTATGTCTATAAATAGGTGCAGAAGATTTGAACTCATTATTTGAATGTGCAGAGAAAAAAATCTTACATCAAAACTTGGAAAAAAAACTTGTGTGGGATTTAACTTGATCATGCTGAATGGTACTACACCGCCATTCATTCCTTGCCATGTGTTAAACCAAAATAATAGAAGACTCTCCTTATTAAGGAAGGGGAATGGGAGAGACGGAGAGGTGCCGAGTCCGCTGGGCTACACTCTGATTTTTGTATTTTCCTTTTATTTTATTTTATTTGGAGTTAACTCTGTTAGGTTTGGATGAGTCAATGGACAGATATGAAAATTTTTTAAAAGTCACAAGGCGGTCATATGCATAAATGAGTGCAAAAGATTTGAACTTGTTAAGAGAATACCTAGGAAAAAAAATCTTAATATCAAAACCTAATAACATAATATATCATTTAAATGGTTTTTGCTTATTGAAAAAAATAAATCTTAAGCATTTGTATCTTTTTTCTTATTGAAAAAAAAAAAGAATTATATGTCGAATTCGAATAAGAAAGCTATTTGGAGAAAGAATCATGCAACCATTTTGCTAGAAAAATAACTAAGAAAGTACCTCCCCATTATTGAACAGTCTCGGTGGTCCACCAACTTCATCCTCCGTAACGATTTCGTCGGATTCTGTAGCAGTCGTTAATTGCTTGCCTTTGGAAGAGAAACCAATAAGCTTTGGTAGATTCTGAAGTGTCAAAGATTTTAACTTTCGGAAAGGCTCGCCTGTGAGTTGCCCATAACATACACTTTCCAAACTCACAAGGTTTTCAAGAGCTAGAGATTCCAGGTTGGAGAAGGCATTATGAGAATAACTCCAATTGACGAAGTTAATGACATATTTAACTTCAGCATTGTTTTGGATATGGAGATGCTTCAGTTGTCTAACAGCTTCACTGTCAAATAGATAGGAAATAATATTCACAATCTCCACCCCATCCAAGTACAACTGCTCACATTTCTTTACCAGCAACTTTATACCTCGGTCGAATTGATTTCTCCGGGTGAGCTTGAGTTTTAGCATGTTAGATGAGGTTGCAAAGATGTTAGGATACTCCCAACAATCACCGACAAGTATGGTGTATCTTTCTAACTTATCGGAGAACAAGTTGGTTGGAAGAAGGTTAGCATCTGTAATGTGTATGTCCAATGCGGATAGATGAGGTAAGTGCTTCAGCTCTGAAACACTAGCATTACTTCTTCTGCCATCGACCAAACCTTCACCCTCCCATTGCTTGAAGCTTTTTATTCCCATCCTCAAGTCTTCTAGTCTTGTCAAGCTTGATATAACACCAGGTGAGATCAGAACAAGTTCAGAGCAACCGGTCAAATCCAATAATTGTAGCCTTGTCAATTCCCCTATTTCTCTCGGCAACTCTTTAAACTTGGACATTACGAGGCTAAGAATTCTCAAGTTAGTTAGCTGTCCAACAAGAGTGATGTCTGCGAACTCGCACCGATCTAAACACAATGTGTGGAGATGCTTTAGGGATTGAAGAGATGGAGGTAGTGACGCAATATGGAATTCGGTTACATCCAACACTTTGAGTTCTTTCATCCCTTCAAAAAATTTGCTTGGGATTTCCTGGGAGTCGCCCTTATAATTTTCGGACAAGATTAACAATTTTAATTCTGGGCATTCCCAAGGTACTCCAGGAAGCCTGGGGATCTTGCAACCTCTTAAGGACATCCTTGTGCATTTTTTAAGGAAATCGTTAGTTGGCCATTCTTTCACCTCATCTCCATATGCTCTTGAAAAGGCCTTTTGATCATCAGATGCAATCTGGACAGCAACATCTCGTACAAGGTCATGCATTCTAACAGTCCTATCGTCATAACTGTCCAGCAATACGCCAGAATTTTTTAGTTTTTTAACCATTACATTCAATGAATTCCGTGCTTCTTCCACTGTCTCAACATTCTTTATCAAACCCAAACCCATACTATACTTTAACAAGTCACTGAGATAATTGCTGCAACTCCCGCAAAGCAAGAACAATTGCTTAAGCTCTTGATCCTCCAATTGTTCGTAACTCCACTTTAGAGCCAAGAATGCTTTTTCATTCATTTCTTTCTTGTCAAATCTTTTGAAACTTCTCAACGCATCTTTCCATTCCTCCAAACTACTTTCCCTTAAAGCACTTGCAACAGCAACAACCAAAACCGGCAAACCTCCACATTTCTTTGCTAGTTGGGTTGCTTCTTTCAGTATACAGTTGTCTTTAACGACATTACCCGCCATCTTCTCAAACAAATTCCAACTTTCATTTTCTGTTAAAAATCCAAGTTGAAAATCTTTTTGCGTATGCATATCATAGAATAAAACATTTCACATCGTCTAAAATGACAAGAGTCTTCCCATCTTTTATCCTGGCCCATAGGAGATTCGCCCTTTTTCCCATATTCTCAGATTCATCAATGTCCATCCCCAACTTTTCAGTAATTTCTTTTTGAATTTTTTCATTGTCCTCTTTTTCTTTGACATTTAGTATTATAACCACATCATCAAATAACTTCTCTTTGACAGCTTCTCTGTAAACCTCTTTGGCAAGTGTTGTCTTCCCGACGCCCCCTAATCCGTACACCCCAATCCTGTTGATATCAGGTTTTTTCAGTTCCATAATGATATCCTTCACCATTGAAATCCTTGATTCAAGGGCCATGTACTTGTCCGAGGCTAGGGCAGATATGTCTTCTACGGGAGCTTTGTAAGAAACACTGGAAAACTCTTTTTTTTTAGTTTCATGTGCTTCAATCTTTTCCATCATTTTTGTTGACTTCCTGCTACGCCGATGATAGTATATCAGATTAGGACATAAAATGAGACACTTTGTCTTTGCAGGGCCTTCATCATGCAAGAGTGCTTTTGCCTCCAGAGTGGTCTCCTCCGCATCTGACTGCCATTTCTGGACATCAGCTTCCACTTCTTGATTAACTTTTCTTCCAACTTCATCAACTTCATGCTTCATCCTTTGTTTGACAAGATCAAGATTCTCCAATTTAGTCCTCAGATCTTCAAGGTTGCTTTTGTAGAAAATGATATAACCCACTTGGCGTGCAACTGGTCTTATTGTGTAGTCAATTATTGTAGGAATAATTGCAGTGAGTATATCCATCGCCATGGCACCTTTAGCTTACCAATTCGTTTGCGTTTTCGATCTATTGAATATATACAAATCCAAAAAATAAAATTCAAGATACGAGAAAGGAATCCTTTATTTTTAAAGCAGATGAAATTAAAGAATGAAACAATAGATCATACCTTAGCTCGTGATCCAGACTACGCTTGGAGAAAAACAGAGCAGTATGCAAATCTTTTTCGTTTTCTTTTGCTTCTTGTAGAGAAAACTGCATAGTAAAAGCAAAAAGAAGGTTATATCACACTTGCAAAGTAGGAGTTGAAATGATGAACAAGTTTTCATATACAAATTCTATACTAAAAAATTTGCTTGGTACGGAACTAGGGCAACTGTTTTCCAATCTTAAAAACTATGAAGACATATATAATCTGCTTTGAATTTCACTGAGATATTTTAACAAACAACATATGTGCACAGTTTAAGCCAGTGCATGAGGCAGATAACCAAACGTAGAACGCGTTGCTCGTTGAAGACTACCAAGGCTCGTTGAACATTGTACCACAGAGCTATTGAGCCAGATAGTACGATGGGGTCGACCCCCTATCCTGGCAAGCTGATCAGAGTTAACTCTACCAAGTCTCGAGGAGTTCCAGATGCTTATGACGAGCTCTATTTTACGAAAGAACTCTGAGGCCATCAACCGCAAAATCCAGGCAGTCATGATCCCGAGCAACGCGAGACAACGTTGCTCTGAAAGGTCGAGCAGAGCAAGGAGGCTGCCAAACGTATAACAGAAAAAGCACCCTGAAAACAAATGGGCTGCCTCGTAGGGCCATCTCTTACCGAAAGAGAGACAAAGGGCCATGTTTAGCTTTGGAAGAATTAATTTTTAATAAACAGTGCTAGACCATATTTTATACCATTTTCAACCCAGGAGGCCAAAGCGTCATAAGACCAAAACATAGTCTATTTTGACAAAAAACCCATTTCCAACCTAAGGGGGCTATTTTTTAGCCCTCTCAATAATTTATTATTTTAATTGAATTAATGATTAATTGAATTAAACTACCATATTAAAATAAGGTTTTCAAACATATTTTAAGTACCACTTGTCTCTAAATTAATAAGCCACAAGATTTCTTATCTTTATATAATGAAAAGGATGTGAAAATTGGTGAATAATTGAAATAAAATAAGATAAGATAGTATGAAATGGTGAAAAGAATGTGAGAAATGGGGTAGAAATGGTTTAGGTATTTATAGGGAAAAAAAATTGGTTTTTGTTTTTGAAAATTTCGTATATAAAAAGAAAAGTCAAATCCAACAGTAACCTGATGTCAGCATGACGTCAAGTAGCATGTGTTTAGGCTAGGCTATAGGGCTAGCTGGTTGGGTACTCTTGGCAACCTTGCTGGCCGATTCTCCAATTTTTGGTCGGGTGGGGCCCACGAGCCCTTTGGCCTAGCCTTCGGTTGAAGACGGTTTTCGTGTCAAAACTGACTATTTTTTGGCCTATGGCCTTTTGGCAAGGTTGGTTAGAGATGGCCTAACATTCTACAAACAATATTTGGAAAACTGTTCTGTAAAACCAAAGAAAGATAAAGTGGCTCAAAAGACAAATATAATTTTACATTTTTATAATAGGGGAGATTCATGGCACCATATTTTTACACAACTTTGAAACATGTTTTTTCTCCTTCCGTAATGTATTTTAACGATTTGAACTATTTATCTTTTAGAACATCATTCATAGATCATCTTTGCAAAAAATTAGACCAATCCAAAAACATTAAGACATTCATTTGTGGTGAAGGAAATAGACGAATACAGTTCTCCAAAAAAAACCCTAAACCCTTAACTCAACGGTCATATAGTTTCAAATTTAGATGATTTAGTAGACATAATAATTGAGGGAAGATTTAAAAGATAAATGGTTCGAATCATTGATTTAGAGGTGGGGATGCTGATGATGGGGAAGTTGGTGAAGGTTGTGGTAAGCCATGGTGACGGAGGTGATGATGTGGAGATAGTGGTGGTGGTTGTGGTTGCAGCGGTGGTGATGAGGGTGGTTGTAGTGATGGCTATTAAGGTTGTGCCCTAAAAAGCAAAACTTTGCAATATCGGATATTATATAACAATTTTATTGTAAGTGTGAGATTTCGTATTCTGAAAATATATATTTAGTATTATTATTTCACAAGAGCTATTTTGATTTTTTTTATATTTTATTTTATTACATGTATAGATGTACATGTATTGTAAGAGCTTAGGTTTGTATTGTTTGCACCAGCTGGTGATACTTTGTTCCATAGGATAGGACCAAACATAGTTTCATGTTATTAGATATCTTCATATGCTCATAGCTTCCTATCTAGTTTTAGGTTAAGGTGGCGTTGTATGATGGTCCTTGGTGCTTTATCCGCACTCTATAGTTGATGACAAACTAAGGCTACATTTAATACTTAACTTAGAAGCAGGAGGTGTATTGCATGCAATCCTTTATTATCTTCTTTGCCACGCGCACCACCCAATCGGATTCTAGTACATTGCCGCCTTCTGAATAGGAGGCTTTGTAGGTACAACAAAACACAGGCAAATTATATAGATGAGAGATCCACTGCTAGCTAGAGACGGCATGCATGCAAATGATAGTTAATTTGCATGGGAAAAGAAGAATGAAGGGAAATCAAGGAGAGAGAGAGAGAGAGAGAGAAGGAGAAGGGAGGAGATAAATTAAAGAAGGCAACATTGAGGCAATCAGCAGCAAGTAGACCAAATTTGGAGAATGAATCCCACATTGATGAGATGAGAGATTTTGCATGTGCTTATAAGTAGTTAGGTTATTTCCTATATTGCCAATTAGTTTTATAGTGGAACCTAACTTCCTCATGATATCAAAGCATGTTGTCCATGTGTAAAGTCCTGACACGTGCTCCATGTTACTTAATAGCCATATGTGCTCCATGTTGCCCAATAACGACATGTGCTCCACGTTGCCCAGTAGCCACAAATGCTCCACGTTGCCCAATAGCCATACATGCTCCATGTTGCCGATGTTGTATTGTCCACGTGTTAGACTTGAAAATACACCACACATGATGGGGCATGTTGAGAATGAATCACACATTGATGAGAACGTGCTCCATGAGAATGAAAAAGTGGTCTAGATGGCCACCTAGGCACTAGGCGGCGATGCTCCGCTGCGACTAACCCGAAATCATTCATTAAATCGGCAAGGACATTAAGCAGTGTAAGGCGGCCGCTTGGGTGGGCTAGGTGGGCTTGGCAGACACTAGGCAATATGAGCGGCCTGGGAAAAAGCCTTCTACTGTGAGACTCACAACCTTCTTGTCTCCCCGAATCTCGTCGTTTGCCTCTTAGTTTGCTAGAAGAGGAGTTGACTATGGTTTGAGAAAGAGAGAGTGGTAGATGAGATTTGTGTAATTGCAGAGATGGGTGATGGCGACGGGTTGTAGAAGGTAAGTCTGCAATTGCAAAGATGGGTGCAGCGGCAGGTTGTAGAAGATGAGTTTGTAATTGCAGAGACGTGTGGCTGGCTTTAATTAGGGTTTTAAGCAATTAGTAGCTTTTTTGCTTTAGCTAGCATTTATTAGATTTGTTTGAAGTAACTGAGTCGGTGAAAACAGAACGCAGGGCCAACCTTTTAATTTATTAAGAAGCCCAACAATATGGGCTTAGAAAATGATAGAACCCTAGAACAACTTGTATTTTACATATATACCTATATGGATTCTTTATTTTAAAAAGATAACATAGTATCAATGTTATATATATATATATATATATATATATTATATAGTAAATTTAATTAATTTATATGATATATTACTTTAATCCGTCAAGGCTTCGCTTAGCCGCTTAGACGCTAGGCCCCAGCCTGCTGTTTAATTATCATCTAGCGTCTTTTAAAACCTTGTTCGTAAGTAATTGAATAACTTCCCATATTGTCAATTGATTTATGATGGAACTCCAACTTCTTCATCAAAGACACAATAGAAGACATTGTCAAATAGAAATTAATCGAGGTATGTTTAATGTACAAAGTGGTGACAAATAATTGAAGACTTGTTCCGTTTCTTCTCTTCTAATGTTATCAATAAATGGGCTTTAAGCCTTTCTCGATTACAGAGAAGAAAATGGAAACATAAGAGGGAAAAGAAGAGGACAACTGATCATTATTCACGAGACGACAAGTTTGACGAACAGAGGAGCAGGAGAGCAAAAAAGAATTAGGCTTTCTCTGGACTTAGTTTTTTTAATTTTATTATAGATTTAATGACAATTTCGATATGTTTCGGAATTAATTTTTTTTCGCTAGAGCTGCAATATAACGTAACCATGATTACTTTAGTTTTTTTAATTTTATTATAGATTTAATGACAATTTCGATTATGTTTCGGAATTAATTTTTTTTCGCTAGAGCTGCAATATAACGTAACCATGATTACTTAATTTTTGTTATATCTGGATTGTCATTCGTATTGTTTCCTTTGTCTTGATTATACGCTTCATTTTGATCTTGTTGATTAGCTACAAAATTGGTTTAGTCAAGTTTATCTTATGCAAATTTAAGTACTTGCCATGTTGAATTTGAATTCAAGCTTCTTGCACTTGAAGCCATGAAATCCTTGATATAGATGTCGTACACTATGGTGTAAAAAAGAAAAAGAAAAAGGATGTCATACACTAGGTTACATGTGGCATCTTAGTTCCCAAATCGTTAATAAATTGTTGTGTTTAGTAATCTATATGTCATAAACTGTTAGCACATAAGAGTATACATAGTAATCCAGATACCATGGATACTATATGAATTAGAGGAACTACACGGTTATTTTAAATGATTATTCATTAATAATTTACTACTTGAAATAGGTTGGATTGGTTATGATGAAATCGAATGCTCTAGTGACTCACTCTTCTCGTTTATAATTTGTTTCTATTTTGTTGCATCTCTATTCCTTTATTTTTATTTGTCTTGTTATTGTTCATTGTTTTTAAATCAAGAACTCAATCCTTACAATTCTTTCTTATAATCAATGTTACTTTTAATTTTACTGCACTTCAATTTAATTAGGCAATTTGAATTGACTCAATCTCAGTTGAAACGATTTTCTGTTGCTGATCATTTAGATAGGTGGAGCTACAACATGGATTTGGGAGTCAGCATTTTTCATAATCCTTCTATGTTGATTAGGATGTGTTGATGGATAATACTTAGGGATCTCCAAGGCTCGTTTTGTGAGTTTGAATGTTGTTTTTTAATTTTGTTTGAGATTTTTTTTACCCCCTTATTTTACTCAAAAAAAAAAAAAAAAAAAACCAATTAAATAGTTAATTCATAAAATGAAGAGATTGAATTAAAAGTCAATTAATCTTACGGACATTGAGAATTCATTTGGATTTGAAATTTGTCACGGACTTCAAGGTTCATCGGACTAGCCCTAAACGGGGCCCATGGAGTGAAGTTGTGTGAGAAATTAAATCCATGAAGTCCAAAAAAGGTTCAATGAATTCTCTTAGCCGGTTATACAGGGAGGAGAGATAGTTTAGCCGGTTATAGAGGAAGGAGAGATAGTTTAGTGTGTTGCAAGAGCATCTCAACTGGACTCCTTAGATAAGAGTTGAAATCGACATTGGAGAGATAGACAAGGGCGTGAGTGAAGTTGTATTCAACGTTGTACTTGATGAACACGTTTCTGTGTATAAAAATCCTAGTGGGTGTTCAATTTGGGTCTTTAGGAATGGCTAAGAATTGGTAGATTAATGAGGAGTGCTACTACACTCACCTCAGTGTCCTATTTTACCACTCATATGATAATTTCACCCATTATAAAAAGTTAAAAAGTAAAATGTTATTTCCCCGCCGCTTAGTACTACGGTCTAATGATATTCCTCTTCACTTGTAAGTGAGAGGTCTTATATTCAATTTTCGCTAAAGGCGAATTTAAACCACATTATTGCTAACTTATTGTGAGGTTAAGCTCACGCCCTCCCCTTAGTGTAGATAATATCGTTTGCTAAAAAAAAAACAAAAGTTATTTCCCCACCCACCATTATTTCCAAAATAACCCTAATACATTTTGTTTTAAATAACTCTAATATATATTTCAATAATATTAAAATAAATAAATAAAACAAGAAAAAATTGAAAGAAAATACAAGACTGGACATGCATCGTCTCTTTCAAACCACGTGCACGCCTATCCTTAAAATCGTGGCAGCCCTTTCATAATATCTCTTCCTACTAACACCCAGATCCCCATCATTTGTTGTCACCAAATTCCATATCAATGGCCCAATCTTCCCTCCGTTCAAGTCTTTCGCCTCCATCTAGCACACACCTATTCCTTTTCCTATCTTTCTATTGATTCTAGCCCAAATCTTTCCTAGCCTCTCCGCAGCAGAAAACACACCCCACCCACCATTAATTTTATTATTGTAAATTATTTTTGTGTTTTTTTTTTTTTTCAAAATTTAAGTAATTAATTAAATAGGGATTTAAAAGTCATCTTTTAAAAGGATAAATATGTCATTAACATTTTTTTAAATAGAGGGTGGGAAAATAAGACACTAGAGTAGGAACATCAGCATTCTTAATGAGGGGTATCTGTGGAAATAAAGTAATTAGATTTTTTAACACGGTAAATATGAGATTTTAACTGATAGTGAACTCCACATGTCACTTAGTGAATGGGAAAAAACAAGTGGGAAGATGTAGCTAGCATTCTTCTATATTTTACTTTGAGAAATGCTAAGGAGAGTGCTCTCTTAACATTTCTCATTTTCTTTAGAGAGCACCCTTATCATTTCTCATTAGTGAGGTGACAAAGAGTTAATAGAGAATTCCACTTTTGAGAGAATCCTTAGCATTTCTTTTTCCTTTAAAAAATTTCAACTCTAATCACTCCCTATCATGTTTTTAGTAAACCAGAATTGCTAGCAGCACCTAAATTTAGGAAGTGAGAAAGAAGATCCTAAGGCTCCTAATCCTATTGCATTAATTACTGTTCTTTAATAACCTTTCAAATAAAAAACTATGTTTCTATCAATACATATTTATTATGACTTCCTAAATTAGAGTTTACGGTTTAGTAGAGATTTTCTAGGAAGCTCCTAGTTAAAATTTAGGGTAAAGGAAAAAAAACTACCTCAACTATTAGTATCATGACACTTTCATACCTCATCTTTTTAAAATGATAATATCATACCTCAACTTACAAATTTGTGTCAATGTCAGACATCCGTCAGTTTTTCTGTTAATTTTTCTGTTAAGTGTTGACGTGGTTTAAGATGGGCTCCACTCCTTAGTCCAACTAGATTAAAAAATAATTAAATATATTTTTAATGATTAAATATTATAAAATTAAAAATAAAATTATTTTTTATATAAAATTGTGGGATCCACCCTCTAGCTCTCCCTCTCCTCTTTCTCACGTCTTTCTCCTCTCTCACCTTTCTCTCTTCTCTCTCTCTGGACAGCATCATCCCCAAAACCCAAAAACCCTACCCACCTTTCCCACCCGTCCCCCCCAACCTTCATCCACCATCATCTCTCATCTCTCTCTCTCTTCACTGGCCCGGAAATTGACGAAAGGTCGACACTTTTTCTCCCCAATGCCATGAACTCCCTATCCTCCCTCACGAAGCTATTGTGCCTCATGCCGTCGGGAATTCCGAAGCTCGGATTCTCCGCCACCAAAAACCCGTCATCGAATTCCCCGACCCTTTCTCTACAATGCCACGACATAAGTGTCGAATCCTTGACCCGAAGAGAGCAAAGCCAATTCGGGCAAAATCTTCACTTGTACATTATTATTGGCTTTAAAATCTCTGCCGTTGATTTGAGCATCAGAATATAAAGAGTTGGGATTGTCGAAAAAGCTTGGAACTCTTGGACGTCGTCGGTCTCGGGGTATGCGATGATGTCATCTTCGTCATCCTCGTCGTCGGCTTCCGGGATGGGGATGATCCGAGACGTTGGAGAGAGAAGAGACTCTGGGTGATGGTGTGTACTCCATTATTATCTTCTTCTTGACTTCGGCAAGCTTGAATTTGGGTTTCTGCTTTGGGGTGGTTTGGCTTTGGACGACGTCGTTTTGGGCGGCGTTGTTGTTGAGGTTCTGGTGGATGGGGGAATAGTTGCAGGTAGCCCAGGGAGAGAGAGAGGATGGTGGAGGAAGGTTGGGGGGACGGGTGGGGAAGGTTAGGGTTTTCTGTTTGAAAATAGGGAATTAGGGTTTGGGTTTAGGTTCGAAAGGGACGAGAAGAGGTAGGGGAAGGGAGGAGGTGGGGGATGGGGGTGGGTACGGGGAAGAGTTTGGGGTTTGTCGAACATAAGAAGAAGGTTGGTGCGGGTGAAGAAAGGGGAGGCACGCACCCCTAGGCCATTTTAATTTTTTTTATTCTTAATTTTTTAATTTTTTAATATTTAATTTTTAAAAATATATTTAATTATTTTTTAAACTTGTTGGATTAGTGAGTGGGCCCCGTCTCTAGCCACGTCAGCACTTAACAGAAAAACTGACGGAGATCTGACATTGTCACAAATTTGTAAGTTGAGGTATAACATTGTCATTTTAAAAAAAGGGGGTATGAAAATGTCATTTGACCCATAGTTGAGGTAGTTTTTTGTAATTTATCCTAAAATTTAACTAAAAATATAAAACATGATTGGACATATTCTTATAGCTTTTGGCAAACTTCTATATACAATTTTCGCGCGCTCTTTCAACTTTGTTGTTTGCTTAGATAGAACCTCATTCTCTTAAAACTTACTACCAGAGCCGGACTTACAAGTGAATTAGCTAGCAACCAATTCACTTATAAATAACTCTATTCTTCACATCAACCTTAAGGTGTTGAAACTTAGAGGTTTCATATTTTTGTAACATATGGAGAACTTGTTCAACCATCAAAGGAGATCAAAGGAAGGAATTTTTGAGGTGCCATTCAAGGAGAAGGTCAAGCCCTTCCTCAAGGGTGATTCCAAAACAAAAGTAGTGCTTCAAGAGATTGAATCCAAATCTCTAAATATGTTTTTGTTTTGATGTTTAATGTGTATAATATTCAATTAATGTCTCCCATTAAATATGTGAATTTGTTAATATGCACATTTTAATTTATTAATTTATTTAACTTCCTCCAATTATATCCTTATAAATGTACCTAAATGAGAAAACATTCAAAAAATAAAAATAATGACAAATAAGAAACATGTAAATATATAAGTGTACCGAAATATATTAAAAGGAATTGATGTATCTAAATGTTTATGGCGTACTTAAATGTCTATACCGAAACATATTATATTAAATTAACGTACTTAAATGTCTGTACCGAAATGACCATACTAAAATATATTAAATGAATTAATCTACCTTGATTACCGCACTTCCCAGGTTGAGCTGTAGGGCGAGACTTCAATAAAGGGCCTTCACCTCCTCCTACATTCAAATACCTAAAATAAAGATGATCATAGAAAATGTGAAATATTTGATAGGATCCATTTTGGAAACGCCAATAATATATTAAAATGAATTGATGTACCTAAATGTTTGTACCAAATATAAGATGTACTTAAATGTCTGTACCGAAATTTATACCGAAATAACTATACTAAAATATATTAAATGAATTAATCTACATAAATGTAGAACACAAAGTGTATTGAATCATAGTTTACCTAAACAACCATAACAAAAAAAAAAAAAAAAAAAAAAAAAAAAAAAAAAAGAAGCATATAATTAAATGAAGAAAAAGAAAAATAATATAATTATGAGGTTACTAAATGTATCAAGGGACTAAATTTGATTTTAATCTTACACAATGTTTTAGTTTGAAAGTTATATTTTTTTTAAGGATTAAAATTCAGTTTTGTATTTTAAATATGTTATTGTTGGTACTATGTGTGACTTGCAGAAACTTACGTATGTGAACCTGAAGTTCGTAGACTTTAGATCAAAGATTTTAGGGTTTAGGACCCTGGGGGCGCCGCTTTAACCAAAGGGTTGACTATCTATCAGTGTTCCCCATAACATCCTAGCATCTCATCATCAACGTATACGATTCAGATTTGACAGTTGTTCAACTTGATCTCAACTTGACTGGCAAAGCAATAATATGGGTTAAACAAAACGAACAAATTCACGCAAACAACTAAAAAACTCATAATGAGCAGAGGAATGAAACAAAAAACAAGGAAAAATCAAAAACGCACCTAATACCTTGTCTCTCCAAATTACTTTGCCTGTAGAACACTGAAGCACAAGCTGTTTGTTTATAAAGCTAACTGCGTACGTATGCCTTCTTTTCCCTTTCTAAGTAAAACTGAGTAATGGGAAATTGAAATTGTCAAAAAATGAAATCGAGAGGCACGGGAAACAACGAAATTGACAGAACGTAATATTATTTTTTTTCTTTTGATTTTCGGATTCGACTTTTCACTTTTATAAGCAAAAGGAAAGTAGATTAAGCAAAGGAAGGTTGCTGTGATGAAGAAACCAAAACCAGACAAGAGAAGGGCAATGGGAAGAACAACTCTCTTAGCAGAAGAAGATGAGATAAATAATGCATGAGAAAGATAACGTGGTACGACAGAGAAATGCAATTTAAAAAGACCAAAAGTGAGGACTTAGTCTGGTATATGGTTGGTAAGAAATGGCTGTCTTAGTTGACGTCAATCTTAAATTAAAACTTAATTTTCATGGCAATTATTTAGCACTTTAGCGTGGGAATCTACACCAATTATTTAGCACATTTGATTCCTCGACGAAATTGCACTGGCTGTAATAGCTATGAAAATAATTTTATTTTATTCTATTATGTTGGGGTTTGAATCTGATTCAAGCAAGCACTTGACCAGTAAGTCTTTTAAGTTGATCAGTAAGCCTTAGGAGGTCGCATGATCACTTGATCAGGAAGCCTCTGTTAGCTATCCACTCATTGTTGAAATTTAAGTTAATATATCATTAATCAACGTAATGCTATGGTTTAGTTTTTCAGTTACCCTTTTAATTACGTTGTTCCAATTGTGTATGTATGTATGTATGTATGTATGCATGTATGTATGTATATATATACACACACCCCGAAACTTGGACATGTCAGCAACGTGGAGTTTTAATGGGCTCAACGCCTACCATGTTAACAGTTAAATTGACGGGTAAACAAACGAGGTCCTACATTGCAATAAATTTGTAAGTTGATGTATGACATTTCAATGTTTAAAGATGAGGTATGAGTTGTTATGTGACTCAAAGTTGAGTTGTTATAATATCATTTTCTCTTTTTTATTTTTTAATAAATGGGTGTGGAAGTGGGCACTCAATGCCCCATTATCACTTAACAATCGATTTGCCAAAATTTTTTAACAGAGATCTTATATTATAATGAATCGTAAGTTGATGTAGACATTACAATGTTTAAAAGATAAAGTATGAGCTTTTTTATTTGATCCAAATGCTAAATCACATGGGGCATCAGGTTGTTGAAAAATGAGTTTCTAGCCAACTTATTGACAGCAATCTCAAAATTTTATATTTATAGACACGATTACTTCGTTTATTATTTATTTACTTAGTCTTCTTCTACAGATGAAAATGGTAAATTAAATTGTATAGTGGAATGGTGCCCACGTCATCACATGTAGCCTTCTACATGCTGGGCTATGCAGAATTGCGTATTAATCTTTTGGACTTGGATTGTCTGCCCTCCCCATCTTATACCCTACCCATCTCTTCTTATTTCTGTGGTCACGGTTAAACCACGTCAATATTTTATATTTATATTGTTTTTTGTCTAATTATTTCTATAAAAAAAAATTAATATAAAATATTGAAGTGGCTTAACCGTAACCACATAATATAGAAGGTGATGGAAAAGGTATGGGATGGAGAGGGCAAACAATCCAGGTCCTAATCTTTTACTATGGTGAAATTACAATTATTTCCCCATTGTATTTGTACATCATGTAAGATCGAACAATTAAAAATTACGTAATATAAAATATTTTGAAGTACTATATAATTTTTTGAATGGAAGACGAAAGTAGCAATATTCGAATCACTTCCATCAAATCCTCTTAATTCATAAATTTGGACATTTGAAATTTGATCAAACAGTTAAAATTATTATAATTTTTAAAAGAGTCTCATTTTTGTAACTGTTGTATCAAGTTTCACAAACCCAAATTTATGAATTTAGAGGATTTGATGGAAGAGATCTGGAAAAGATCCCTTTCCAATTACATAAATCATGTGTGTAGTCATCCAGAAAATAAGCAGGATGCCATGTTGATGTGAAGGAGACTTGATAAACTTGTATAGCCAGCTGTCATAACGCTAGAATATGTATATGAACAAATCATTCAACTCTTATGTCGCTATATAGGAAATTAATAGAAAATTTTAGTCATTAAAAAATCAATAATTCAAGTGCAAAATTAAAATATTAAATTATATATACTAAAACCCAGTTGGGGACCCCATTGTTCATTAATAGTGTCTGGACGGATTTGCCCCTTGGTTTCTTCTTAATCACCTGTTGTGTGCACTCTTTTACACAGTGAAATGACCACTTTGTCCTCGCTGGCCACGCATTCTTCATCGATGGCCTTTCCTGTTGGATTTCTCTGCTGTTTCATTCTCTACCTTCCATTTCCTGCAATCGTTTTTTTCTTTTTTTCTGCTCCACATCTACATGTGTTGGTCATCGTGGAAAGAAAAGTGGTGGAAAGTCGACGAGAGCAGTGGAAAAACCCATTTGCTTCCATTCGCTGATCTCAAAAAGGGCATCCCCCCATCGCTGTTCTTGAGTTCTTTTGATGAAGTTTTCTCTCTTTGACTTTCTTGCTAAAAAGAGTAAATTGTAGCTATGGTCCTTTAACTTTAACTCAATTAGAGCAATGGTCCCTCAACTTAAAATCCATTACCATTAGTCTCTCAACTTTAATTCAACTGGAGAAATGGTCTCTTAACTTTAACCCAATTATAGCAATGGTCATTCTAGCATAACTCGTTTTGACAAAAAATTTGACGTAGTTGACGAAAATGACCATAATTACACACTTTGATGAGTTGAGGGACCCTTATTATATAAATGGTTATTCCAACATAACTTATTTTTACAAAATTTTGACGAAATTGATGAAAAGGATTATAACTACACATTTTGATAAGTTGAGGGACCAATAGTAATGAATTTTTAGTTGAGGGACCATTGCTCCAATTTGATTAAAGTTGAGGGACTATTACTACAATTTACTCTGCTAAAAACGACGGAACCAATCAAAATTTGTGCAGATTCTTTTTTTTTTTTTCAATTAATGATTTAGCAGTTTCTATTATCTACTTTTTCGGGTATAAATCATATTTATAATTTCAAAATACATGTTCTTCATGACAATCTATGGTATTTATGAAATAATTCATGTTAAAGTAATTTTTTTTTCCCTTCCCTTCACTGCAGTCCTGGCGAAAAGCACGTGCAGACTTACAGCAGATGCACTATGCATGTAAGTAAAACATTTTACTATCATGTCTTTCTTGGTTAGTGATTCTGGTATAGCTGATTGATGTGAATGTCAATTGTGTGGTTTTTGTCCCTGGCTTTATGCTTAATGCAGTGTATTTTCTATATATACAATTTTCTCCTTCAGTTTCTACTGTTTTCGTTTTTTTGAGTTTTGTATACTATTGATGTTGTTACTGTAGCCTGAGAAGCTGAGCGATATGCAGTGCCAACTTGAGTCACAGCTGAAGTTCATTACAGAGGTCTGGCTACAGGTGCACCACAAATTACCACACTTTTCTATCAAGAGTATTGTTTTTGTTTTTTTTTATTATTAAATTTTCTCCATTTCAGATAGTTGAATGTAGTCGAGTAGTAAAATTAACATATGCTGATGGATGTTATTTGCTGGAGCATGAACATGCCAAGTTGTTTTAAGTATTTGCAAGGTATGTCATTTTCTCAAAGCTCAAAGAGAGAGAATGCATCATGTTGCTTTGTCCTAATTTATTTATGTTTCTGCATGTGAAGCTGAGTCTGGGTTGGAATGGGTTCATCAATGTGCAGAAAACGAGCTACAAGTTTACCTCAATGATAAGGACATCAAAAGATTTCAATGAGTTTCGCACAAAACTTGCTGGATTGACCTGGTTATGTTCCACTAAAGATATTACACTACTTTTCTGATTGGATAAGTTGATTCGGGTTACAATGATATAGTTTTTCAGTTTATTCATACTAAGATATTAGTTTTGCTAGGTGGCAATGCCATGATTGAAGTTTTATAGAAGTGATGAATGGGCCAATCTGAAATACCAAATTTCAGCTGATGAACTCACTCTTATTATGACTATTACTGCATATACTCATTTTTTATTTCGTTGGGTTTTATCTTTATTTCAATTTTTTTGTTTCACAAAGAACTGAATTTTATCTTATCTATAGCTCTATACGCATGTAGTTTTTCTCTTTTTTGGTTTCGAGTATTTGGTTGGTTTTATTTAACAATCTTTTGGAATATAGAGAATCTTTGCACCAATGTCTTATTCCTAGATTTCCTGATGAATTGGCATTGAGACGTTAAGCAAAGGTGTCCCCTGGGAACCACAGATTGCTCGAAACTATCTCAAAGTAGTGGAGAGATTTGTTACATAGCTCCAGACTATGCCAACTATGAAGCTCTAGAAAAATGGTGCGGAAATTGGCTGTTTGTCATTTATGAGGTATAATCCAATAGCTAATAAGTATGCTTCTATATTCGACACTTCAATATGTCTAGAACTCATGTTGTTATTACTACTTTCATTTTTACAGAAGGAAAAGTTTTTCGTTCTTCATTTCTTGCTATATCATCTTGGGTTGTGCAAACTATTCATTATAGGGGATCCTTTTGTTGACAATATCCAAAAGGTTGTTAGAGTTGTTACCAAAAGTAGTTAGTTAAATAGCTTAGGCTGCAAGTTAGTCATGATGGCTATATAAACTGTATTCTCATAGTTGTAAAGATTAATTCAGTATCAATGTAATCAATTACTTTCTCTCCCTCTCCCTCTCTCTCTCTCTCTCTCTCTCTCTTATTCTCTTTCTGCACTACTGTTAATATCTTATTCTCTTTCTGCATCTTTGTGCTTCTCTGCACTACTGTTAATATGGTATTAGAGCCATGGATTGATCTTTGGTGATCCTCTTCCACTGTGGGTGAACGAGTTTTCATACAAGCTTGGATGTTCGAGTGCATTTTCTGATGATCGGGTTGGATTCGTCTGGATTGCACTTGAGGACCAGCAAAGCCGTGATCTTTATCTTTCTTCTCTGATTTTTTTTTTGGACTGGGGTCGTAGGGAAGGTTGTCGAGAACAATTCCAAGTACACCGTCGTCTTCAAAAACCCTCCGGATTTGATCGAATTTCAGAAAGAACGTCTCAGATTGCATGAAGATTGGGTTAATGGCGAATGGGTTTGGCCCAATAAGCAGAGGAAGTATTGGCGGCTTTAGATACTCCACAAGAATTAGAGCATGTGTTGCCTGCTCAAAAAGATTCTAACAATCTTGAAGTGGCTACTAAACTACAAAATTTGAGTGTTGCAGAGGAAAGGAGAATCCTGAATCAACCAATTCAGGGAAGAAAATGGAGCAGCCAACTTATCCACGAAGCATCAAGGACAAAAAAAAGATGTTAGCTCGTAATGGTAGTGCTATAGACTCGTGTCCGGTTAAAAAGTTGAAGGAGAAGGAGCACAAAATCTCAAACTGGAAGTCGATTGATCCCAGAACCCAAAAGAGAGAGAAAGAAAAGGATAAGGAAGTGTCTACAAGTGATTCGGAGTAAGGACAGTGTGTTATGGGTTTCAAGATTCAAGTTCTCAGGTTTTGTCTTAGATTACTAATTTTCTTTCCAGCATATCAACTATTTGTGATAATGTCTCAGTGAGAATTTTATTGGGAATTTTGGAAGTGTAAAGGCCGATAGCCGTGTACTTCAGATTTGTTCAGATTTGTGTACTCGAAAAAGGTCGATTGCCAAGAGTGTGTCGAATGCATTTTGTTTCCTCCATAAGGTCGATTGCCGGAGTGAAAAGTTCTGTCTTAGATATTGTGTGTTACTCCTTAAAGGCCGATAGCCGGAGTAACGTTCTTGAAAAAAAAATTTGTTTGTTGTTATTGTGTGCAACTCCATTAAGGCCGATTGCCGGAGTGCAGTTCTTGTTCCCTTTCTTCATTGAAGGCCGATTGCTGAAGAAGGTTGTGTTTCTTGATTTCTGTGATTGTAAGAAGTTGATTGCTGGATGGTCTGCTTCAATCTCAAACTGGGCAATCCCAGTTGAGATTGAGGGGGGATGTTGACAATATCCAAAAGGTTGTTAGAGTTGTTACCAAAATTAGTTAGTTAAATAGCTTAGGCTGCAAGTTAGTCATGATGACTATATAAACTATATTCTCATAGTTGTAAAGATTAATTCAGTATCAATGTAATCAATTACTTTCTCTCCTTCTCTCTCTATCTCTCTTATTCTCTTTCTGCATTTCTGTGCTCTGCACTACTGTTAATATCTTATTCTCTTTCTGCATCTCTGTGCTTCTCTACACTACTGTTAATACCTTTCATGTATATAGTTGTTTCTTGCTAAGACTTCTGCAAACTATTTTTGTTATGTCGAAGTTGAAATCTTATTTTAGGGTTGCAAATAGATTTCATATGTATATAAATAGTATATATACACATTATAACTTTCTACATATTTTATATGATTTTAAAATCCGCAGCACAGCGCAGGCACTTTTACTAGTCTATGCGAATACCCACTACTAGTGAACCAGCACTTACTAATTTGAAGATTTGTCATAATGTTGGAAAATGGATATGAAACCAATAATTCAACTCTTATGTCGCTATATAGGAAATTAATTGAAAATTGAACGTTCTTGAAAATTTAATAATCAAGTGCAAATTATATATATATAAAAAAAAAAAAAAAAAAAAGGTATTACTATGTCCACTCCTCTTTCTTATTTCCTCACCCCACTTGCTTTGTCACCCACAATTCTAGACAAACGATATTTTTGCTACTTATTTTTATCATTCACCATTAAAAGTAAGAAAATAAAGAAATCATATTTTTATCACCTATTTGTATCATCTTTCTAATAGATATGAGATCCACATGGATTGGCGGACCTTACCTCTAGTACAGAGATAATACAAAAGATGGTACAAATAAATGGTAAGTATAGTATTACTCAAGAAAAATATAATACTATTTTTACACCCACCATTATTCCTAAAATAAGATTATATATTAAAGGGTGAATTACCAATTTAGTCTCTAAATTATCACCTGAGTGAAAATTAGATCCATAAACTATTTTTTCAGAAAAGTCTATCATTGAATTATAAAAATATGCCAATTGCATCCTTAATATAAATTAGATCCATAAGTCACGTTACTTGCATGTGATACATATTGGAGGATAGATGAATATTTTTCATATAGAAATATTGTATGGAGATAACTTTGGAGGGTAAATTACGTTAGATTCGCAATTTATAAGAAATGTTAAGGGTTTATAGGCGAAAAAAAAGACGGTATTACAATCTAAATTGTGTCAAATAACTTAAGTTGACGAATAATTGGATAAAATAGCTTTGATTATAATATTAGGGATAAAATTAGCAATTTTAGGATGAATTTAAGGATTTATTTTACCGAAAAAATGTTTCAGATACCTAAATTTCATTGAGATGATAATTCAATGACTAAATCGACATTTCATCTTATATTAAAAAAACTCCCAACCACATGTTGGAGTGTGCAAAAATAAGTCACACAATGAATTCGCCAAAATACACCCGCACAACCACCACCAACATAGCTGCGCCTTCCCACCAACACCCAGAGCCAACCCCAATCCCAAATCTTGTAGAACCACGACTAGACTTGTAAATGGGTCGGTTTTATTGGGTTCAGATCAGTTTTAACCTGACATGTTAAGATAATTGGTCATTCGAATTTAACCCGTTAAATTAACAGGTCACCAAAACCTAACTCGTTAAGCTAATGAGTCACCCGTTTAACCCATTTCACCCATTAACAATTTTTTTTTTAAAATTTTACATTCCAATACTAACTACATGTATTTTGTATTGGGTTGCTAAGAAAACGAAAGACAATCTCATTTTCCCACACTAACCCACATTTTACATCCGTTTTTCAGCTACCAAACATAATAATAAAAGCATAACTTATTGACCATCGTTCATGGTCCTTCCTATGCCGGCTGTAAAGAAGAATCACATCTGGGCATTCAAAAACCTTCAAAAGAAAAAAAATAAAAAATAAAAAATGTTATTAACACTCTAAAAATCTCATTTGCACTTCAAACTTTTTATAATTAGAATGAAAAATGCACTTATGAGGAGTACATAATGAGATTTTTAAAGGGGCAATTTGATCCAGGTCCAAAGAATTCACCAGTTTTCAGATTGGGTCCAATTTTATTTGATTTTTTATTACACCTAATTTGCCCCTTGAAAATAAAAAATATTTAAATTCTTTATTTTTGAATTTAAAATTTTAAAAATTTGAAGCTTCAAATACCTTTATCTACCTGTTTTCTAATTAAAAACAGTTTAAAAACACATTACAACCAATCTTATAAGTTTATGAAAAATTAAAAGAAACGTTGTCGAGGTACATAAAAAATTTGTGGTGTAGGTAGATAATATTAATTAATCTATGATATAGGTAGACTATGAATAAAAGTCTATCGTATAGATAGATAACACAAAATAATATGTGATATATAGATAGACTAATGAGCAAAAACATATCGTATAGGTAGATAACACAATTAATTTGAGATAGAAAAATTTGTGATATATAGGTAGATAAAATACAATTAATCTATAACACAGGTAGAATAAACAAAATATACAAATAGATTCATTACAAAAATATATAATACAGGTAGATAAACAAAGCAATGCATTTCCTATAAAGGTTGAAAAGAAAAATATGTATAATCCAAGTTCAAACTAAAAATTAGGAAGAAATTAATAGTGCACGCATGAAACTCATTTTCATGGCAATGTTCCCAATCAAAATGACCTAACTAGTGCTATTTTGGGAGGACCTAGTGGGGATGAAAAGTAGGAAGATGCAAGATTTGATGCTACAAAACCAAAACCAAAACCAAAACCAACCACGTACATCAACCCACCTTTTGTTGGTGTATTCGCATACTTCAAAGCTCTATACCACCGAAAAAAATTAGAAATTGTTACCTTGTATTTCAAAAAGGATGAAGAAATCATAAGAGCTTGAAAGAAGAAGAATGAACAAGAAGGAAGGGGATCGGAGAACACAGCACAAATTGTATACGGGAGTTATGGAAGAAGAGATATACTTTAAAACTAATTCTACAAGTAGGGGATTATTTAAAGATAAATAATCAATTATACTACTTTATACCTATAAAGCAGATATATTCTACTTACTCTATATAAAGACAAAATTATTTTCTACGTCTACCTATGTATTAGGTATATAAACAAAATAAATAAAGTGCATTTGCTATAACGTTTTTACTTATAAAAAGAAAAGTTCATATAAACAAACAAAAAACTAAGAAAGAAATTAATAGTGAGAGCCTACAATTATATATACACATCAACACCCACGGTTACGGTTTAGAAGGCTTTCTTCCTAGCCCTGTGGATAAATGTTCCAACATGAACACACATGGTTATGGGTTCCAAGGAGGAAGAAGACCATCACGCATAAAAAATAATACTATTTGTAGGGGGGGTTATGAGGAAGAAGAGATAATATTATTTCAAACTAATCCTACAATTATGGGATTACTTTAATGATAAATAATCAATTATAATTAATTTTATAATACAAGTAAATTTAGAATTAAAAGATAATGTTAATAGAGGGGTAATTTTGACAAAAAATGATAATAAAATGACGTGGACAATGAGTCACTGGACTTAAACCAATAATTAAATAA
The DNA here is from genome assembly GCF_019419815.1 of Pyrus x bretschneideri. Classification (NCBI taxonomy): domain Eukaryota; kingdom Viridiplantae; phylum Streptophyta; class Magnoliopsida; order Rosales; family Rosaceae; genus Pyrus; species Pyrus x bretschneideri. Next base: position 1,022,278 of record NW_025999735.1, on the reverse strand, counting down.
AATTGGACTATATCTAGTAATTGCTTACAAATTTGGACTTATTTCAAGTTTCCCCATTTTTAAAATGCTAATAACAATTTCCAAACAAAAACCCAAAACAAATATAAAAAAAAAACAATATAATCATAAAGAATTGAAAAAAAACAATAAAAAAAATTCAAAAAATTCAAAATTTAGAAATGAAGAAGGGTACCCACCAGATCAAACGGAGAGTATGAGAAGTATGAGACGGATGGAATGGACATTGTGGGGCACCCAGAAAGGTATAGCCAACCCGAAACCAGAAAGCAGGTGGACCACGAGTGCCTCCGCCGTGGATATTGCTTTCGAGGAGGGTTTAGCGGCTACTCTTTGTTCTTCTGCTTCATTGTTGCTTTTTGAAATAAGCTACTTCTACAAAAAGCAATCTCCTTTGATTGTTGGCTATTCAATTGTGTATTTGTAATTGGAGAATATGAGAGATTTGATGTAGAAGAAGAATAGGAGAGTGGAGGTTAGGACGACGGTTGTCTCCGAATCTTATTCCTTATTGAAATTACACAAACACTCTCAATTTACAAGCGTTAACAGGTCATGCAGCAGACACAAAATGACCCCGTTATTTAAGGGGTGACTATCGGGTTTTCTTGTTAATGACCCGACTGGTTAAACATCCACTCAAATAATAATTTTAGCAGGCAGGTTGGGTCGAGTTTACAGATTAAGTCTAAAATGCTAGGTCTAAGCGTCACGACTCCCAAGTCTCCTATCTCCACCCATCTAGGCCTTCTCTGTACATAATTTTTAGTCATCGAATTCGAATGAATATGACAAGCTATTGTGTGTGAGAGATGGGAAACATGAAGTGCACAAAGAACTTCATCTACATCATATCCAGCACAAGAACATGGCAGTCCCATGCTTAAATTAGCCTCAGACTTCCTCAGCCAAGGCATCAAGCCAGTGATGGGTTGGCTGGGAGGGAGAAGTTGGGTGATGGTTGGCTGGGAGGGAGAAGTTGGGTGATGGGTTGGCTGCCAAGGTTGATTATGGGGTTGACGAGCATTTGTTTCATTTTTAATTTTATTTAGAAGCTTCCTTTATTAAAATAATTTTTTGATTAGGTCCTTTAATGTCATTTTATGTGAGGCAAATTTATCAACAAAATATTCTATTTAATTTAAAGTAGTGAGAAAATAGAACAATGGGGTGAATTTAATATCACTCTTAAAACAATAATCTCTACCAATACCCACTACAATTGAACCACCACTTATTAATTTGAAGATTCGTCATTTTTTGTATCTTTCTATTTATAGTTGACCGCACAAGCGGTTAAAGTTTTAAATTCCGAAAGTCATTAAGTGAATGCTAGTTGTTATTTTTATAAGGGTTGAGTGTAACAAAGTTCTTTAAACTATACCATAAATTTAGTTTTGATCTCTAAACTCTATTAATTGTTGCTTTCGTCCTTGAATTGTCCCGTATTTCACTTGTGAAACTGTGGTCATTTTTATTAACTTCATTAACTATTATGGTGACATATATTGATATTTTTTTTTAAACAAATGATGTTATCTACAGTAAGAAGAGGGGATGACTTAGTCTCACAATGAACTAGTAATAATGTATTCAAACTCAACTTTTGTGAGAATCAAAGATAAGATCTCTCACTTACAAATTAAGAGAAATACCACTAAACCGTATTACTAAGTGACTGTGTGAAATCCGGTTAAGAGCGAAGAAGATCATGTTCCCTCAACTCGCTGCGAGCTCTGAGGCACCTCCACGCCTTCCAATCCGCCAGCGTCAAAACACTCACAACCTTTTAGTCTTTACTCCTCAAACAGTCAAACCCACTTCTCTCTCCGTCTCCGTCACCGTCTGCCTTCACACCTTCGCACAACATATGTCTTTCGAAACTACCAGAGCAGCCGTGACCTCAGGTAATTTACTCTTTTGTGTGTAATGGGTTCGTGTGTTATCGGTAAAATCTTAAATAACTTGCAGATTTGATTTGGATTTTTCTTGTTTGTGGTTTTTGAAATTATGGTTTGTTTTTGGGATTGGAATTTGGAATAGTGATCAAGTCATTCGTAGTTCGTCGAATCATGCCTTCTGTTATGGCAATGCATGATATGAATTCCGATGATACAAGTTCAAAAGAAAATAAATAAATAAATACATACACATATATATATATATATATATGCATACAGTATCCTTAATAAGAAGCAATTCCATCCGTTTCAGGTTTTATACATATATATTCGTTCCAACTTCAGACATGTGCAACGGGTCTGATAATGTTAAACAAATGGAGACCTTAAATAGATATTTCATACATAGGACAATTACCATATATGCCTTTTCAACATTCGTACCCAAAAGGTCAAATTGTTTCATATGTTAAAATAGGCATCTGTAAAGTTGGGAGAGCATTGGTTTGTCCAGGGCATATAATCTAATACTGCATAAAAGTAGCAAGAAACAAAATATATGTTAACAACCTGCTCAAGTCCACAACTATAGAAAACTCTATCAAAGATCATAAGCAATATTTAGTATAAACAGTCGTATAGCTTCACTCTTATCACATGTGCAATCGAACTGATCTCGAATTTAAAGTCTAAAAGTCATGCATCCTCGCGGATATACTATGTATATAAACCACCAGAAGAGGACCTGATGAGTTCTACAAACGTAATATAGAGTAGCTATGGAAAGACTAAAGAAAATATGAGAATCTTTACTGATAATTGGCATGCCATAGGTTTGGCAAATGAAATTGCATGTTTGCCCGATGGTTTGGATCAACCTCAATCCCCTTCTTCTAATCCGGTTGCAGACAAGGAGGCATGATGCGGATTTCCTATCTCTACTACTCGAAGTCATAGAGGGAGATTAACAGGAAAAAAGAAAAGAAACGGAGGAGCTCTGCTATAACATGTTCCTGTAATGATTCAATCTCATACCTTCTCTCTCTCCCCTCTGTGCACCTTGAGAATTTTTTATATGAAAGATGCGTATGAAAGAGTTCAACTAACAGCTGAGATATGCGGAATAACATTTTACAACCCCCTTTATGCTATCAATAAAAGAAACAAATGCCAATGTAGACAATCAGACACATTTGGTTGCCATTCTTTTTCCCATAGTATATAAACACAATGTAAACAATTCACTGCCCATATGTGTGTTCATACCAGGGAGAAAATAACCACTGCGCCAAAGCAATAACCTTAAGGCTAATCAATAGAACTAATATCGTCCAGCTACATTGTACCACATGTTAAGAGATCCAACAAGCATTATGCACACGTATAGCAGAATACCGTAAGCCTGTGCACACATAGTACCAGCCTTCCAATCCTATAAACACAATCTGCCAAATCTAACCAAAGTATACTATGAACTTGAAATGCAGATTAATCCTGGTGAGCAATGCCAGCACAAAACCAAAACCAAACTAAGACTTCAATAAACACCCATTAAACTAATTCGAAGTCAAAAAGTGTCAAACATTCAAATTGCAAACTATCACTAGAGGGTGAGCAATGCCAGCACAAAACCAAAACCAAACTAAGACTTCAATAAACACCCATTAAACTAATTCGAAGTCAAAAAGTGTCAAACATTCAAATTGCAAACTATCACTAGAGGGCATAGAGAACAAATCACCAGAATTAAACTAAACTCACCACCTCCGCAAACACCCAATTACCCAAATCGATAGAGTACCAAGAAATATTTCTGAAAAAAAGTTCGGAAAATTTTGAATCAAAGACGGGTAAGTGAGGGATTCATGAATTGAATAATCAAATGGACAAAGAAAGCACCTTGACGAGGAGGATTCCCTATGAAGTTGAGCTTTTCTACTTTTTCCTCCTTCTTTCCTTTCTTGTCGATCCTTCTCCCATCCCCTCTCTCATTTTTTACTCTTTCTTTTCTTTCCTTCCATCCCAGCCTCACACGTGGCTTCATAGATCTTTGCTCCAGAAATCTAGAGCGTTCCAAATTGAAGAAAATTACCAAAATATCTTTAACTTTAAATGTTAATAATTCTTTCGTTATAGCTTTGTTTCACGAACGGTTTGCACCTATGCGTTCGTGAGATCGAGTTCTATTCAAAAATATAAATTGTGACCTCGAAAGGCATATGGATTTTAAATAACCAATTTCCAAACTTCACTCTTAGTAACTAGTTTAATTAAAATCTAAATTCAAATAAATTAATATAATTTTACAAAAATAATATAAAATCTTAATAATACCAATACGTAGATTATAACAGTGAAATCCAGGAACGGGATTTCACGTTCCTGGATTTCATAGAGAACCTATAAATTTGAAAGTTGTTCCAAGTCTGAAGGTATCAATCTGGAGAGAGAATTGCTCCTAAGGTCCAAGTTGTAACTCAGGAGTAAGTCACCAATATGTGCCGGTATCTCCCTAGTCAAGTGGTTCTGGCTCAAGTTTAGAAGCAGCTGTTTTGTCATTTGACTGAGCTCACGTGGGATTGGACCTGAAATTTTATTTCAACCCATACGCGCATGTGTGAAGCTTATGCATTTTCCCCACTGTGGTGAGAGTGTACCAACAAACTGGTTCTCATTAAAAGCAATGAATTCAAGAGTGGAAACACCAAATGCATTTACAATGTTCCCGGTAAATCAGTTCCCATCAAATCGGACTTTAGACAATGTCGAACAATTCCTCAAACACTCGGGCAAATGCCCTGTTAGATTGTTATTGTTCACTTTAAAACTTGCAAAGTGAATCCGATCCACAACTCTGGTGACAGTTACAAAAACCAAGCTCAAAAGCGATTGAAGGGTTTAAGGAATTCTCACCAAGGTCAAGGTAATGAAGCTTCCTGAGGTCGCCTTTTTCGATGGAATTTTCCCTTTAAGGGAATTTTGAGATAGGTCAATATTTTGCAGTCCAGACATTAAACCAATATCTTAAGGGGTTTGGCCACTGATGTGTATTTGTCCTTGGTAGACTTTGAAAAGTCTCATCTTTTTGTTCTTGGTTACATTCCCTTTAATCTGTCCTGTTTGTACGTTTGGTTCAAGTCTGTCTCCTTATTGTTTCGTTTGTTCTCATCTGTGAGGATGGTTTTTTATTGTTTGTGTGATGTTTTGCAGGATTCATAGATAATAGATTTGGTATGGGCTGTCATGCGTGTAACTGTCGTTTCATTTAAAACGGTCTGCAACGACATCGATTATTTTGGTTGATTGTTGTCGTAGGGTTGAAGAAATCTCTCTGTTTTTGTCAGGGCTGCCGAGGGTATTTTTCTCCACATATTCTCTGTCTTTCTTTTGTTTATCTGCGGCTTTCATGCTGAATTATTGCTCTTTGAATTGTTTTGAGGATAACCAATTGCTCAAATTGTTCAAATTTTGTAATTCAGTGACCTTTTGTGTTCATTTTTGGTTTGGTTCTTATTTGAAATAAATTGAATTGAATATTTGTAACCAAAATAATTGATTTTTCTAATTGCCCAAATTGTTCAAATTTGGTAATTTAGTGTGCTTTTATGTGCATTCTAGCTTGGTTCTTATTTGAAATGAATCGAATCGAATTGAATATTCTGTGAGCTTTTATGCACATTTCTAGTTTAGTCCATTATTTTAACACATACAATATTTATAATCCATTTGACATTCCTGCCGTAATGCGCATGCTAAAACTAATAGTCCTCTCTAAAGTATAGTTAGGAGCTTAAGTGGAGATACAAGAAAGAAAGAAAAAAAGGAGGCAAAACATGGGAAGAAATAAAATGAGTATTTCATTAAGTTTAGTAGAGTGCGCAGAAAATAGGGAAGAAATAAAATGAGTATTTCATTGAACCAATTCACGAATATTTAAACCTGCAATTTATGAATGAAATAAACACACATCAAGAAGTTTCAGTTGACATATGCACACAAGCAGTTTCAAATGCATCAATGTTTACAGAAATCGCACAAGCATTATTTCCCAAACACCAAAAACGAACAAAGCTCCAAAATACAAATCACCTAACAAAGCTCCAACTACAAATCACACTTTTACGACGAAACACACAAGTCAATGCAAGCATAACATGACATGGAATATGCCTTAGTGCCTTCCCAAATTGCACAAGTTTCTGGGATAGCTTTCCATTGAGGCTGTAGCTTGCAGGCTTATATCAAACAAGATGAGATCGGCCAGGGAATCAAGGCTGGGCACAGACCATTGAGGGGAGAACAGGGAAACATGTTTCTAGGATCTCCAATGCGTACTTCCATCGACTCCAAGTAGCATAGTTTTTCTCCATCTAAAAACTTGAACACACCAATGTGATTTCCGTGGAATGTGTAGTGTGGTCCAACAGATCAGAGTGCCTTCCAGTCTACTCTCGAGGTTGATATTTCTTCCTTTAAAAGGAAAAACAAAAGGAAGAGGAAAATAATACACAAACAAACAATCGCACACAATTGGAAAACCTTAACACGCCGAACAAAAAAGGAGGATTCCTTTTTGGCAAAAAGTCTTGCAATTGTAACAGCTACATTTGAATCCGCAATCGTCAACTGATCCTGTATAAATATACATTTAGTTAACGATTACAAATAAACACACAAACCGTTCAATATGAAGTCTGACTGAACAACTGTGAATAAGATGAATAAATCAGGCTTTTTAATTTGACAGATCAAGCTTCAGAAAGTGAAAAATTGGAGAGTGAAATTAACAGATGCTTAATTAGTGAATGAAGTACTTACAGTTTGATCACGATCATTCTCCCTTGAATCACTTAGCATTAGTACATCATCAGTTTCCTCTACTATTTCTAGTCTTTCTGGACGTGGATCTCTTAGCAGTAATCCATCAGGAGAAATCTTTAACATGATCAGCTGGCACTTGTTGACAATCAAATCCTTGGGCAGTAAGGATGGGACTTTGAAAATGCAATTTCCCGTGCAAAATCCTTGCAGTCTTGGTAGATCATAAAGATTTAAATGTTGCAAGCAACTGAAAGTAATCTCATTTTCTGGATCATCTGTGTTGCTCGCTACTATTTCTACCATTCTTTCACAGGACATAACGTCCAACTCCTTGAGTTGCTGCAAATTCTTAGCCACAGAATGATGAAGTAAGTATTGCAGTCCGTGACAATCCTCTATGCTGAAAGCGGTCAGATTCCGAAAGGATATTAAAGTTGAAGCTAGATTCTCTAATCTGCCACATTTGTGAACGCTTAGAACTTCCAAGTTTGGAAAAACAGGGCCTCCTGGTTGGGATTTTTCCATTCCTAGATGTATCAGCTCTGGCATATCGATGAGCCACAAAAGCTTTACACGTGGGAGGGTCTCAACTTCATGTATTTCCTCTCTACTACTTCCTTGGTGGTCGTGGACAAATAATTCTTTCCAAGGAGCAGAGAGCACACAGAGATTTTCAATATTCTGTAAATTCTCAAGGAAAACATCTGACTTGGGATGTGAAGTAGCAAAATAAATTGATTTTACTTTGCTCAACAACTCTGCCGGGAGTGGACCATACGGTTCATACCAAATCTCTGTATTCTTATCCAACATTAAGTATTCCAAGTTGAGGAATGACTTACCCTGAAATATAATCAACGATAAGAACATGCTTTAAAATATTTTGAAAAACTGGACAACACATAATAAATGTATTTACTTGATATTGTATGTTTAACTAGTATGCAAAATTCACATTAAATTTCGAATATCAAAAGAGCTGTGTAAAATATGGTTACCTTCTCAATTAAAAAGAAGGGTTGTTTCGTTGGTCTTGGCCGGCCCAACTCAAACTTGTCTTGATATATTGAAAATTCAGCCGCAAAAATCTCCACACCACCACATTTCATGAACCTTAATATGTTGAGTGATGGCCAACTAGAAACATGTAGTCCTGGATAGAAACTTCGAAGTTGGGGCAGATTATCAAATTCCATAGATGTTACTTTAGGGAACCCGAACTCCTCATATGTCGTTTGTGGTCCTTCTTCCTTCACAACAATTTCCTCCATTAAACCACAATTATGAACCTTCAACTTGCTTAGCTGCTTAAGATCTTTGGCCACTGAGGCAGGAAAGACATTTTCCAAAATATCACATGAGTCTATCTCAACTGAGTTTAGATTTGAGCACTTAAAACCATTCAACTGGGTGGTAGATGATTTGTCATATACCATTTGTAGTGCTTGACATTTAGATATCTTGAGATGTTTGAGTTGTCCAAGACATTTAGCCATGGAACTCGAAAACAAGAATCTTAAACTATCACATCCATTCACAGTCAAGGTTGTTAAGTTGGGCATGGAAACCTGCATAGAATAGAAACAAAGTCATTTTTATTTTAGAAAATTACTGTTTACATCGTTGTAGCGGTTTATGTTCCAAATGTGTAGATATAAAGTAAATGTCATTTATTAACTAAGCTACTGGGCTACAAGAGAGCAGTAAGTCTTTCAATTTTCATTATTATTTTTTTTTTTTTTTGTCAAAAGATAGATAAAATTTCGAATATCAAAAGAGTTGTGTATGAGTATCGTTACCTTCTCAATTAAAAAGAAAGGTTGTTCCGTTGCTCTTGGGTGGCCCAACTCAAACTTGTCTTGATATGTTGAAATTTCAGCAATAAAAATCTCCACACGACCACATTTCGTGAACTTTAATATGTCGAGTGATGGCCAATTAGAAATATGTAGTCCTGGATAGAAACTCTGAAGTTGGGGCAGATTACCAAATTCCATAGATGTTACTTTAGGGAACCCGAACTCCTTGTATGTTGTTTCTGGTCCTTCTTTCTTCGCGACAATTTCCTCCAGTAAATCACAATTACTAACCTTCAACTTGCTTAGCTGCTTAAGATCTTTGGCCACTGAGGCGGGAAATATATTTTTCAAACTATCACATGAGTCTATGTCAACTGAGTTTAGATTTGGGCACTCAAAACCATTCACCTGAGTGGTAGATGATGTGTCATATACCATTTGTAGTGCTTGACATTTGGATATCGTGAGATGTTTGAGTTGCCCGAGACATTTAGCCATGGAGCTCGAAAACATGAATCTTAAACTATCACATTGATGCACCGTCAAGGTTGTTAAATTGGATATCAAAACCTGCATAGCACATAACAAAATTCATGTCTATTTTAGAAAATTATAATTTACATTGTTGTTAAGCATATATGTTCCAAATGTATAGATATAAAGTAAAGGTCATATATTAAAAAAGTAAGCTACTAGGCCACTAAACAGCTGTATATCTTTCTACTTTCATTAACTAGCAAGCAACGAATTGGAGTAAAGAAAAAGTACGGGTGGTTCAGTATGGGATACCAAACCGAAACTAGTATCCTGAATCCCAAACTGAAATTTTTCGAGACGGAAATTTGAAGACCAATTCCAAACCAGTAATCCCGAAAATATTTCGGGATTTCAGGACAAATCGGGAATCCCAAATTAAAATATGAAATTATGAATTGTTCTTCAAATATATAATTCAAGAATACATTCATGAACTAGGAATGTCATTTCATTCACACTACCATTTAATCGAACTGGCATGCCTGACTATTTATATCAAAGTCAAAATTTAAATTAATTAAACCCTTTTGGCAATCTGTTGAGAGACAAAAGAATCAAGCCTTTTGAAATCATCAGCCATAACAGCAGCAATAGTAAAATCCAAATGAATATCAAACAGAACATGAAAAAATATGCAGGTATAAGGCATTCTAGGTTGCAGAGCATGAATTAGAAACTACTAGCATCAATTATAAAAGAATAATATATATAATATATATATGTATAAATATATATATATATATATATATAATAATTAATAATATATATTTTCGGTTCGGTATGGAATTTCCGAAATATTGAGAAGTCAATCTCAAATCCCGTATCGAAATTTCAGGATCGATTAGGGCCGCTCATCCTCCTCATCTCTCTCTCACTTCCCCAAACACAACAGCAGCAATATCAATTGCATCTCCTTCACACTTTAAATCCATAAATCAAACCCCAAAGCCTCGCCCTTCAATTTAATTGCTCCTTCAAAGAATAGGGGACCACCAAATTTGGAAAGATTGAAGAATAAATCCCTTTTGGGCTGTCAGATTTGTGAATAACGAGTGTCTCCCCCGAAATTTCTTTTACGTGCAAAATTCGTTGAATTTACACCGTTGTGATCGAGAGGGATCTCGACGTCACCACGACGATCTCCTATTGCAAATCCTTGGGGTCGTTGCCGAGGCGCAGATTCCGAGAATCTACATCACCGTTCCCGCGAGCGCCTTCGGCCATGGATCTGTTCCTCATTACCTTGGAGATCTCAATGACGTCATCAAGGGAGATGCTGCTGCTGTGCTTGAAGAGGTGGTGGTCCGTGAGGGAGGGGGCGGTGATTGGTGGCGTTGGGAAGGAAGGAGAATGGGAGAGGGGAGAGGAATTTTCTCCTTCCTCCTAATCCACCAAATTAGGAAATTCTTATTATTGAAATTTAATCCAATGACTATAAACAGGAATTCTCTTTAAAAATTAAAATAACTTTAGTTTTTAGATCAAATTTCAATGATACGGATTCTCTAATTCGCTGGGCTATGCTCTAATTTTTTGTTTTTTTATTTTTTTTTATTTTTTTGGCCGAGTGAATGGACATGAAATGACATACAACATGGGAAAATAAATCTCAATATCAATAATAGAATATCGTGGGTTATCAAAACCTGATTTCATATACCATTTAAATGGTTTTGTCTGAGGAAAACATATGAAAATTAAAACACGAAAGAAACCTGTTTTAATATACCACTTTAATATTCTTCTAATTTAAAACATATGATCGAAATTCGAAGAAGAAAAGTATAGTGAGAAAGAATCATGCAACCATTTTGCTATGAAAATGATAGAGAAAGTACCTTCCCATTACTGAACAGTTTCGGTGGTCCACCAACTTCATCCTCCAACACGATTTTGTCAGCATTTGTATCATTCGTTAATTGCTTGCCATTGGAAGAGAAACCAATAAGCTTTGGTAAATTCCGTAATGTCAAAGATTTTAACTTCTGGAAATGGTCACTTATGAGTTGCCCATAACATACGCTTTCCAAACTCATAAGGTTTTCAAGAGATAGAAATTCCAAGCAAGAGAAGGCATTATGAGAATAACTCCAACTAACGAAGTTAATGACATATGTGACTTCGTCGTTGTTTTGAACGTGGAGATGCTTCAGTTGATTAACAGCTTCACTGTCAAATAGATAGGAAATAATATTCACACTCTCCATTCCATCCAAGTATAACTGCTCACATTTCTTTACCAGCAACTTTATACCCCGATCAAATTGATTACTCCTGGTGAGCTTGAGTTTTAGCATGTTAGAGGAGGTTTCATCGATGACAGGATATTCCCAACAATCACCGACAAGTATGGTGTATCTTTCTAACTTATCGGAGAACAAGTTGGTTGGAAGAAGGTTAGCATCTGGAATGTGTATGTCCAATGCGGATAGATGAGACAAGTGCTTCAGCTCTGAAACGCTAGCATTAATTTTTCTGCCATCGACCAAACCTTCACCTTCCCACAGCTTGAAGCTTCTTATTCCCATCCTCAAGTCTTCTAGTCTTGTCAAGCTTGATATAACATTAGGTGAGATCATAACAAGTTCAGAGCAATCAGACAAATCCAATAATTGTAGATGAGTCAATTGTCCTATTTGTTCAGGCAACTCTTTAATCCTGGACTCTATCACGCTAAGGATTCTCAAGTTTGTTAGCCGTCCAACAAGAGTTATATCTACCAAGTCGCAGTCATATAAACCCAATGTGTGGAGATGCCTTAGGGATTCAAGAGATGGAGGTAGCGACTGAATACGGAATCTGGTTACATCTAACACTTTGAGTTCTTTCATCCCTTCAAAAAATTTGCTTGGGATTTCCTGGGAGTCGCCAATATTATCATTCTCCAAGACCAACAATTTTAATTCTGGGCATACCCAAGGTACTTCAGGAAATCTGGGGATTTTGCAAAACCTCAAGGAGATGGCGGTGTACTTCTTGCATAAATCCTCAGTGGGCCATTCTTTGACCTCATCTCCATATACTTTTAAAAACGCCTTTTGATCATCAGATGCAATCCAGATAGCAACATCTCGAACAAGCTCGTGCATCCTAATAGTCCCATCTTCATAACTGTCCAGCAATAGGCAAGAATTTTTTAGTTTTTTAATCATTAAATTCAATGAAACCCGTGACTGTTCCACTGTCTCAACATTTTTTATCAAGCCCAAACCCATACTATACTTCAACAAGTCACTGCAAAGACTTATAGACATTGAACCCCCGGCAAGAATTCCGCAAATCAAGAACAATTGTTGAAGCTCTTGATCCTCCAATTGTTTGTAACTCCACTCTAGAGCCAAGAATGCTTTTTCATTCAATTCCTTCTTGTCAAATCTTTTGAAACTTCTCAATGCATCTTTCCATTCCTCCAAACTACTATCCCTTAAAGCACTTGCAACTGCAACAACCAAAACCGGCAAACCTCCACATTTCTTTGCTAGTTGGGTTGCTTCTTTCTGTATACGGTTGTCTTTAACAACATTACCTGCCATCTTCTCAAACAAACTCCAACTTTCTTTTTCTGTTAAAAACCCAAGTCGAAATTCTTTTTGCGTACGCATATCAGAGAATAAAACTTGTCTTTCTCTAGATGTCAACAATAACTTACAGTTCGGCACACCGACGAGTCCCACGGCCTCAAAGTCAATTTTTTCCAAGACATCGTCTAAAATGACAAGAGTCTTCCCCTCTTTTATCCTGGTCCATAGGAGATTTGCCCTTTTTCCCATATCCTCAGATTTATCAACGTCCATCCCCAACTTTTCGGTAATTTCCCCAACTTTTCGGTAATTTCTTTTTGAATTTTTTCGTTGTCTTTTTCTTTTACATTTAGAATTATAACCACATCATCAAAAAACTTCTCTTGCATAGCTTCTCTGTAAACCTCTTTGGCAAGTGTTGTCTTCCCAACGCCCCCTAATCCGTACACACCAATCTTGTTGGTATCAGGTTTTTTTCAGTTCCGTAATGAGATCCTTCACCATTGAAGTCCTTGATTCAAAGGCCATGTACTCGTCGGAGGCTACGGCAGATATGTCTTCCACGGCAACATTGTAAGAGATACTGGCAAACTCTTTTTTATTTTCATGTTGTTTAATCTTTCTCACCAATTTAGTTGATTTTCTGCTGAGCTGATGATAGGATATCACGTTAGGACATATATAGAGACACTTTGTCTTTGCACGGCCTTCATCATCCAATAAAGCTTCTGCCTCTCGAGTGATCTCATCCGCTTCTGTCTGCCAGTTCAGGACATCAGTTTCCACTTTTTGATGAACTTTTCTTTCGACTTCCTCAACTGCATGCTTCATCCTAACTTTGACAGCATCAAAATTCTTCAATGTACTCCTTAGATCTTTAAGGTTGCTTTTGCAGAAAATGACATAACTCACTTGCCGTCCAAGTGGTCTAATTGTGTAGTCAATTATTGTAGGAATAATTGCAGTGATTATCTCCATCGCCACGGCACCTTCAGCTTACCAATTCGTCTGCTTTTTCTATCTGTTGAATATAGACGAATCCAAACAAAAAATTTAGGATGCGAGAAAGGTCTCATTTTTTTTTTTATCAAAGCAGATGAAATTTAAAAAATGAAACAATAGGTCATACCTTAACTCATGATCAAGACTAGGCTTGAAGAAAAACAGTGCAGTATGCAAATCTTTTCGTTTTCTTTTGATTTTGGAGAAATCTGCATAGTAAAAGCAAAAGGACGGTTATACCACACTTGCAAAGTAGAAGCCGAGACCATAAACAAGTTTTCACATACAATTATTATACTAAAAAAACTTGCTTGGTACAGAACTTAAGCAACTGTTTTCAAATCTTAAAAACTATGAAAACATATAGAATCTGTTGTGGAATTTCAATGAGACATTTTAACAAACACCATATCTGCACACTTTAAGCCCACCATATTTGAATTTCTTGAAATGTAGAACGATTTGCTCGTTGAAGACCATCAAGACTCGTTGAACACTGTATCACAGAGTTACTGAGCTGGATGGTACGATGGAGTTGACCCCCGATTCTCGCGAGCTGATCGATCGCACAGATCCACAACATCTCCAGAAAAATGATGAGGAATATTTCCAGAAATTTTCAATCAGACTTCGTAGCAGCATGAGAAGGAGAGCAAAGGAATATTTCTAATTAAAATTACCAAGTGACCAATAGAACACTTCCCCATGAATATTATACGGAAAATCTAAAGACGAGCCAACCTTTGAATTAACAGTTTGAGAAGTAAACACTAAACACAGAATGAAGTCAAAGAAGGAAACGGAAGGACATACCTTATTTTCTTCTTAAGCTTAAACAAATAAGACCAAGCTGCAATTATACAAGTAAGAACGGAGGAGGATGCGTAACTCTTTATTTTCTTCTAACAAGCTGCCATTAAAATCAGAGAAAACATAAAAACGAAAGTGTGAAAAGAATTATAGAGTAGGAATACAGGAAATCAGAAGGCGTAAGTAACCTTTCATGTTCTTGGAATAACAGTTGAAAACATCATATGAACACATGCAGGCAGAAGGAGCTGTTATCCTTCTTTGCACTAGCTTCAAGCTTGGCTTGGAAATGTCAGGTCAAGCAATGCTCTAAATAGTCCATTTGTTTAAGTCAGGCATATTAGAAAGCAATGCTCTCAATTATTGAAGGAAAATGTTGAATTTAGTGGCCAAATTATCAACTCCTTTTGGCTCTTTCGGCTAATTAAAATGGGTAAGGATTGTCTGTCCTCCACTTCAAGTGTTCTCCTCGTGTCCTTCTGTTGGTGTGGTCACAGTTAAACCACGTCAACATTTTATATTACTATTCATTTTTTTCTTATTATATTTATAAAAAAAATAATATAAAATGTTGATATGACTTAATCGTGATCGTACAAAACAGGAGGGCACGAGAAGAGCACCCGAAGTGAAGGGCAGATCATGATGTTTGTTGAAAAAAAAAAAGAGAGAGTAGAGTTGGTTGTTTTATTCGGCTCCTTTTTTGTATGCCACATGAGTGGCTTTAGGTACGAAGGCAGAAGCATAGCATAAAAGCCGTTGTGGAGTAGAGAGGAAAGGGGGAAGGCTTTCCTATGGGAAAGGTTGAAAATGGATTGAGAGAAAATCAAGAGAGTTAGAGTGAAAAATATTCTAGTGAAAGAATTTTTAGGATAGAGTGAGGCTCTTGGGAAAATTCTATGAGTGGGTGTGCAAGAGATTCGGGATTGGGTTATGTCGATTTAACTCATGTGTAACTTGTACTATTATTTTCATAGTGAAGAGCAATATCTCTCTGAGGACGTAGGCATAATTTTGTCGAACCTTGTAATTCTCTCGGTGTCTTTCTTTCTTGTATTTTAAATTGTTCAACTGTGAGTTTGTATTTTGGTGAGATAAACTGAATCTCATCTCTGCACTAACAAACGGGCCAAGGCACAACAAAAAATACTAGTAGTGCAACACGCGTCTAATTTTGTAAAAGACAAAGACACTTTTTGGAATTTCATACAAGAAGAGGAATGTGCCTATCTAGTTATTGAATTATTATCAAAGTGAAAATGAGATCCTAAATTATATTTTGTTTTAGAAAAATTAATCTTTAAGCTAATTAAAATCTTTCAATTACATCCCTGAGAATTTATCAAGTATAGCCAAATATTAACCTTTAATTTTAAAAATGTCAGTTTTTATAAAAACTTTCATACATATCTAAAATCTCACTTAAATTGACACAAATACCCTCAATTTATATGAATAACTAATTGTTAGACTTAAAACTCCTTGTGCTATAATCTCTCACTAAGATTAACTAATTGTTTGACTTAAAACTTCTTGACTCATTCGCGGTTCGGCATGATATAATATGTACAATACGAATTTTATAATTTTTTTTAACTAAGAACCAAGCCGATGGTTGTTGAAGATTCAAAGATGTACAGTAGCAGGGAACATGAACCTTTGCACAAATATGTAATTACAGAAATAGATAATTGCACCTACAAGGACCAATAAAAAACAAAATTGTGATGCACAAACTGCTTTCATATATAGAAGATTTTCAATATACAACGAAATGCATATATGTCAATATGAAACAATTACATTGACTTAGAGATTTCAAAGAGATTGCTTCATATATACCAAAGAAAAATTGAGACAAATAATATTACAAGTATTGACAGTACATTTTTTTCATAAATATTCAATTGAAGAAAAACTACAAAAACAAAGAGAAAACATAGACGATGATCAATGCAACTGATGCCTTCACTCTCCTATGCACAGATCTCCACCATCTCTTAAGTCTAGGGTTTTCTCTAATTCTTCATCTAATAGGGTTTTGATTTTTTGTTAGTTAATTGGATATTAAATTGAGGGTATTTGTGTCTACTTAAATGAGATTTGGATATATTGGAAAGTTGTTATAAAAATTGACATTTTTGAAATTAAGGGTTAACTTTTGGCTATATTTGATAAATACCCCATTATACTATATGCGAAGCTATTCTATTCAATTTTTCGTCAATTTAAGTTACGCTACTTGCATATGATGTACCTTGTCAATTTTTCGTACTTCATCTTATTTTACCCCAAAAAATAATTTAGGGACCTAATTTGTGCCCATGTAATAATTTAGGAATCTAATTTTCATTTAAGTGATAATTCAGAAACTGAGTCGACAATTCACCCTAATGAAAATAAAACTCAGAGTATAATTCACAGAGCATTGGTACTAGTTTTTACCAATATTTGTCTAAATTTAAACTGGAAATATATGCACTGGTTCCTCGATAGACATTAAAGATTTTTGGAGGTTTCTCGGCTAATCTGGGTATTTTATCCACTAATTGAAGCTTTTCTCTAAAAGGTAAAATTTTTGCTCGCCATCATCAAGTGATGGTGATGCTCATCATCTTTTTTATAGCGTTACATGTGTTTAAATTTTAAAATTTATGTAATAAATATACACAAACCTCAAAATTTTAAATTCATTCAACATTAATAAATAGAATTATGAATATTATCACAACTTTAAAATGGCGAGAAAAAATGCACTCGTTTCTCTAATATGGCGTGGAAGAAGAAAGTTGACTGTCAAGTGCACTTGTGCTGTCTAACTCAATTAGTGGAGAACCACACCTTTATTCTCTAATATGGCGTGGAAGAAGAAAGTTGACTGTCAAGTGCACTTGTGCTGTCTAACTCAATTAGTGGAGAACCACACCTTTATTATCTAATTGAGTACCACACCTTCATTATCTCTCCGGTCTTGTAAAGTAGTGTCGGTTGTTAATAATTCAATTCATATGGGGCCATTGACCCCATTGGTTTCAGTACATTTTTATGGAACGTCATATTTTTTAAGGACACTTGCAGAAATTTTGAAATGTTGTGACTTGTAAGAGGGATTTACATCATATGTCCTTGGCAAAAATAAAACCTGTCACCAAACTTTTTAAGTAGCTTTTTCGAATCATGTGACTTTAGAGCCTGTTTGGTATTCAACTTAAGAACAAAACTCAAAATTTTGATTTTTTCTAAAAAGACATGTTTTGATTTAAAAATTTTAAATCCAAAACCTTGTTTGGTATGCAACTTCTCTAAACTAATCCAAAAAAATAAGAAAAAGGTTAAGTTGAAGGGTTTGATGAGGGATTTTTTCTCGCAGTAAATTTCGATCTTCTTGCTGGGGTTTTGAGCTCAAATACTGACCTGGATCTACAGCGAGATGACTAAGAAGGAGACGACGCCGTCAAGTTGAATCCTCTGAACACGATGCTATCGATTGAGTTGTTGGGGGATTCAAGGCAAACCACATGGTAGAAGATGTCAGCGAGGAGGAGGATGAGGGTGGAATGAGGCCGAAGACTGTAGAAGAAGGGTTCTGGCGAGTGTGGTTCTTGTAGAGGGTTGGCAACGGGACACGGTAGACTGGGTCTTTGGAGATCTGCAACAATTGGAAATTTGAGGAGTCGGGGTGGAGCTTTGTTAAGAAATTAAGCAGACTGCAATGCACACTAGTGCAGGCCTCTGTGAGATGGTTAGAGAGAGAGACGAGAGTGGCTGAATCTCCAATAAAAAAAAAAGGTCTAAAAACACACATTTTGTGTTTTCAACAAATAGGCTTTGTTTTCAAATATTTTTGAGTTGGAATTTTGAGAATTGTTTTCAAATCAAATACCAAACAAAGATTTTAAATTATGACTCAAAACTTGTTTTTGAGTTAAAAATATTGGATCCAAATCTAATACCAAACATGCCCTTAAATTCTTGTCTTCATTTCTCTTTGCATCTTTTCTTGGAATTTTGATTCAAACGTCTTAGAATTACACTGAGTTGCTAAAGAGATTCGAACTTTGAAATTCATGTTTTGTTCTTTCTTGCAAGTGAATTTGTAGGACAAATTTTAATTACATGTCCAACAAGGGACCGTAAAATTTTCAGAGAGACGGGCTGAAGACCCACTTTTAACAACATCGATATTGTCTCCAACTTGGTAATTACCACATGTACACTCCGTCAGGTGTGGGGTTTTATCACAAAAGACTTTGGTATTAGTTGGAGTGGGGTTGTGAAATTTAAACTTTTCATTTCTTACAGATACGGTCGATGTGAGCTATTTCAATTGGGACAAGTTTTGTTCCATTGGAAATGACGTTGGTTTGGCACCAAAATAGCGTGCATCCTCTAGGATCTCCAATGTGCATTTCGTTTGTGAAAGAACATTGCACCTGATCTAGCCACCGAAATAAAGCCAGCCAAAAAGGTTCAAGCAATCGTACACAAACATAAGGCCATCTCCAACCGAAGGGGTTATATTTAGCCCCCGTCCATATTATAGCCTTATAAGAAATTTTTCTTTTTTAAAGTGTCAGATATATATATATATATACACACACACACATATATATATATATATAATCTCCAACTGAAGGGGGCTAATTAGCCCCCTCAATAATTTATTATTTTAAGTTTGTTCTTTAATTTATCGATTAATTGAATTAAACTATCATATTAAAATAAGGTTTCCAGACATATTTTGAGGGCCACTAGTACTACGGCCTAGTGGTATTTCTCTTCACTGGTAACTGAGATGTCTTAAGTTCGATTTTCGCCAAAGGCAAATTTAAACCAAATTATTGCTAGTTCATTGTGAGGCTAAGCCTACCCCCTCTCCTTAATGTAGATAATATTGTTTGTTAAAAAAAAAAATTCATGTTATTAAATATTTTAATTTTACTTGCATGTTAACAACTTAGACATTAAGGATGCGTTTGTTGCACTGGATTGTCTCGAACTGGACTAGCTTCAGGGACTAAGCTGGACTGAATTAGACTAGACTAAGCTAGACTAGCTTAGTAAAGCGTTTGATACAGTGTCGGACTAAAAATCAAAATAATAACAAACTTTAATATTACATTATTTAATACATATCTATTAATATTTTAATACATACTTATTAATAATTTATTCTTATGCAATGGTTTTCATTTTCTTAAGAACTCTCCCTCTCCCTAGAAACTTCCTACTTTTCTCCCTCTTTGACCCCGTCACATTCTCTTTGTTTCTCCATTTTTTTTCTGCATTTCAGATGTAATAACCCGTCCCGGGATTTACTGAAGAAAATGGGTATTTTTGTATTTTCATTAAGTTTGGGAGATACTTCCTTTTTAAAATTGTTTTTAAGTCTTAAATGGTGTGCCCAAGGGCCCACCCCCTGTTTTTGTCCCCCGTTTCCCTTTCCCTTTCCCTTTCTTTTCTGAAAAGTCTCTCTTCTCTCTTCTCTCTTTCTTTCTCTCTGTCTTTCTCTCCCTCTCGGTGCTCCTTCCTTCGACAAGAACACACACACACACACAACCATGCCCACACCTATAACTCTTTTCTAACCCCGTGGTTGTGTTTTGGACGTCAAACCACGAAGAAATCACCTCGGAGACATTTCCCAGTTTTCCGGCGAGTTGGCCGGCGTGCGAGTTGGCCGGCGTGCGAGGTATCAATCTCTTCGTCTCGCTGGGTACTACAACTTTCCTTTTTGTTTCACCTAATTTCATTGAGTATTGAAGAAGTTATACTCATTTGAATCTTACCCAGTTTCCGGCGGACACCCGTGGCTTCCAGACTGTTTTCCGGCCAACTCCGACCACGATGACGGGAACCAAGGGTATATTTCGATTCCTTACCTTCGGGGCTTCAATTTGGTATATTGAATGACATGTTTTTGTTGAGTTGTGAGCTCCAACGGAGCTTGGGAACTTTCCGGACGAACTCCGGTGGTCTTCTCCGGGCACCCAGGCCTTCGGGCCATTCTGTTTCCCCGCGGGCCTTAGGCCTAACTTGGGTCTTTGGCCCAATACCCTTACCCTTTCCTTTTTTATTTTTAGTTATTTCATTTTAAAAACCCAAAAGGCCTTAGGGCCTTGGTTGCAGCCCAAACCCATTTCCCCTTTTAACCCAAACCCATTTTCTGTTAGCCCAAAACCCAAAACCCAAAACCCTAAAACCTGACCCGTGACCCATGACCCGTACCCGTAGACCCGTATACCGTACCCGTAGACCCGACCCGTTGACTTTGACCCGGTCAGACCGTTGACAGGGTCAACGGTCAGCGTTGACTTTAACTTTGACAGGTCAACGTTGACTTTGACCGTTGACTTTTTGGGTTTTCGTGCGGGACCCCTCCTAGGCTAATTTCGACGTCCTGAACCCGTTTCCGATGTCCGTTTTCCCAAATTCAATCGTTTGAGTAGAGTTTGACTAAATGTACCCTTTATGTGCTTAGGGGCGATTATCTGTGGCGTTTCCTTCTTCGCTAGGTGGCGTGGCTTTTCGACGGCGAAGTACTGTGAGTGGACCCCTTCTGAAAATGCATGTTTTAATGGTAGAATTACATACACAGAAAAGCATGACTTTACGATTATGTTTTATAAAACGTTTTGAGATAACATGCTTACTAAGGCTAGTTTGAATTATTACTATTTTTCCTATAACCCATGTTCTTATAGCATATCTGATGGATGACGATATGATATTTAGAATATGTTTAGAACACCTCTTTATAGTATAGATGATGGATGACTTTATACTATGAAGTTGATTTTCAATATACGTATGTTCACTGGTTTTGTACTTACCTAGTGGTCCTTTCCGCTACGGGACGTAGGGATAGATCCGGTCCGTCCCGGGCGACGGTTTGGTGTTGGCATAGGGCCTGAAGTGTGCTTTCCTCTGACTGTCTGCTCAGAGACGGGGAACCGGCAAGGGGCCTGAAGTGCATTTTCCTCTGACTGTGTGCTCAGAGACGGGGAGCCGGCATGGGGCCTGAATTGTTATATCGGACATTCACTAGTGATTATTATTTATGCGATTGATGATTTGAGGCATTGCACGACATGCTAGGTTTCGGAAAACCTATGTTTATCATTATATTTGTGTTTTCATAAAACCTGGGGGTTAGTACGTTGATAACTGTTTTATTATATATATATATATATCAACTTGGTCCACTCATGTTTGTTTTGCGCCCCCTTCAGGACTTAGAATCGAGGCATACAATCCCGACGTCCAGGTACTTCCGCATCGGCATCTTCGAGTCCTCTCGGTGTAGGACCCATTCCTTTGTTTCATTCAATTTTACATTATTTTCTTTTAGTGTTCTAGATTAGAGGTGTGCTCTGAACACGGTCCTTATTTGCATATTAATTATTCTTTTATATTTATAAACCTTATTTATCCCTTGTTTTCAGCATTTGCACTTAATAAATGGCTTTCATCACCTTCGGGTGTCGGCCAGCACGTGCCTATCCTGGTATTCGGGGAATATCGGGGTCGGGGCGTGTCATCAGATCCTTCAAAACTACTTTTTGCAAAAAATTTCTGCAAAATTTCACATTCCCTAGAAACAAGTTGATGGGTTATTTCTCTCTCTGATCAAGTTATTACTGCCTGGCTTTGTTCCTTCAATCGTTGCTGTTGAAATGTTGAGATGTTTCTTTTATTCAATCATTTATTTTAGTAGCATTTTATCTCCATTTTCAACATATATGAGCTTTAGGAAAGCCTATATCTGCCCTTGATTTGATTTGCTTCGTCAATTTCTCTATTCATTTTTTCGTGTTTGTAAATTCTTCGAAAGGTTGAGATGTTTGGTCTACAGTCGAAGCATATGGTTTAGATTGTTGTCTTGATTTTGCAGTGTGAGATCGCCGTCTTGCATCTGCAATGTGAGACTGCTGTTGCTGTTGATGTGCGAAGGACGAGATCCATGGGTCTAAAAGCAAGAAGGGCGAGATCGACGAAGCTCGCAGAGGATTAGAGGAGCGAACGAAGCTGGTCTTAGCAGTCCGGCTATTTTTGGAGGGTCTTGCTAAGACCCTTTAGTGAACGCAAGTCCCTCCTAGTCCCACTAATGCTAATCCCTGATACTAACAAACACAGAAGTAGACTAGATGTTAGTCTAGTCCAATCCAGTGAGGGCTAAGGAGGGCAAACAAACATGCTTTAAAATGAGGAAAGATAGTTTGGAAAGATGAAAAGAATGTGAGAAATGATGTAGAAATAACTTAGATATTTTTAAATTTTGTTTTAAAAAAAAAAATAAATAAAAAGACTATATGACGTCAGCTAGCAGCATAGCTAAGCCCAACTTTCAGGGTTGGCTGGCTGGCTATGTTTGGCCAGCCTTCTGGCCATTTGGCTATATTTTGGCCCGGTATGTCCTAATTTTTTTAGCCCAGCCCTCCATTGGAGATGCGTTTTGTGTCAAAACGGGCTATATTATGACCTATAACCCTTTGGCTGGCTCGGTTGGAGATAGCCTAATATAACCAAGGCTTGAACTAAGCCAACAGAAATCACACAATCAAGGCTTCTCCCTTGAGGCGGAAGCTTGCAAGCTTACATCCGATAAGGCGGTTGCAGACAATTATAGTGGTGCCCATCTTGTTCTTGGAACTATGACTAATAGTCATAGCACGACTCCAAGTAGCGTACTTGTCTCCATCCAAAAATTTGGACGCACCAATGTGATTTCTGGGGAATGTGTTGTGTAGTCCAACCGATCAGAGGGCCTTCTAGTCTGCTTTCCAGGCTGATATTTCTTTCTTTAAAAGGAAAAACAAAAGGAAGAAATAAAAAACACACAAATATGCAATCGCACACACGCATAAAAACTTGGCAAGCCATCCAAAAGATGAGGATTCCCTCTTAGAAGAGAGTGTTGCAATTGTAACATCTACATTTGTATCCGCAATCATCAGCTGCTCCTGTACAAATATATAATTAGTTGAGGAGTACAAATAAACACACACTGTTCAATATGAAATCTGACTGAAGAACTATGTGTGAGATGAATAAATTAGACTTTTAAATCTGACGGTTTAAGCTTTAGGAAAAGCTGAAAAATTGGAGAGTGAAATTAATAGATGCTTAATTAGGAGAAATCTTTAACTTGATCAGCTAGCAGTCCTCGGCAGTCAAAGTTTCTCGTGCAAAATCCTTGCAGTTTTGGTGGACCAGAAAGTTTTAAATGTTGCAAGCAATTGAAAGTAGTCTCATTTTCTGGATCATCTCCGTTTCACGCTACTATTTCTACCATTCTTTCACATGACTCAACTTGCAACCACTTGAGTTGCTGCAAATTCTCAGCCACAGAATAAGGTATTGAGTATTGCGGTCCGTGACAATCCCCTATACCCAAAGTGGTTAGATTTCGAAAGGATATTAAAGGTTATGTTAGATTCTCTAATCTGTCACTTACGATCAGGAATAGAACTTCCAAGTTTGGAAAAACAGGGCCCCCTGGTCGGGAGTTTTCCTTTCCTAAATGTATTAGCTTTGGCTTTTCTCTGAGCCACATATATATCCTTTATATGTGGGAGGGTCTCAACTTTGTGTAATTCTTTCCAAAGAGCAGAGAACACACGGAGCTTATCAAGATTCTAGTAAATTTTCAAGGATAACATATGACTTGGGATGTGAAGTAGCAAAATAAATTTCTTTTAGTTTGCTCAACAACTCTACTGGGAGTACATGTACAATTATAATTTCCTTGATTTCATTAATTCACAGTTGTACAAATATATACTAATTAACTTTCTTGGAGAACAAGTAATCTTAAGCCCACAGGGATTTACAAAACCTAACCCAATAAGAATCTTATATAGATTGACCTACAGTAACAACCCCCCGCAAACTTGGCGGTCTAGAAGTGACAGGTTTGGAACGTAGCAGGTGAAAACGTGGCTTGGAGAGCCCTTTTGTGAGAACATTTGCAGGTTGGTCAATCAAAGGAAGAAACTGAACCTTGTGAGTGCCCATCTTGACCCGTTCACGACCAAAGTGATAATCAAGCTCAATGTGCTTCGTCTAAGCATGAAATACAGGATTAGCAGCCATGTATGTAGTACTTAGGTTATCACAATACAAATGATAGTGGAAAGAACTGGGAAACAAAGCTCACAAAGTACATAAGAAAGCCAAATAGACTCGGCACTGGAGCGAGAGACAATTGATTGCTTGGTGGAGCTCCACAAGATCAAATTAGGACCATTAAAAACTAGAAATCACAAAGTGGATCGACAAGTGTCCAAACACCCAGCCAATCAGCATCAGAATAGCCACGAATGAGAGCTGAACCAGATGAGCGACGAAAGGGAAGCCCATAATCAAGAGTGCCTTTTATATATCGGAGAATGAGAATGCGCTTAGCTGCAATAAGATGAGTCTGAGTGGGTCAAGACATAAACTGAGAGATATGATTGATGGCACAGGCAATATCTGGTTGAGCGAGAGTGAGATACTACACTAACAGTATACCGTAAGGTTCACACCAAATCACCGTGTTCTTATCCAGCATTGAACATTCCAAGTTGAGGAATGACTTGCCCTTAAATATAATCAATGGTAATGGCATGCTTTAAAATATTTTTTAAAACTGGACACCACATAAATAACTTTCATATTAAAAATATAATAAAGAAATTGTTATTGACACTCCAAGTTTCTCAGTCTACACTCCAAACTTTCTATATTTAGAAAGAAAAATACACTCCAAACTTTCTATATTTAGAAAGAAAAATACACTTGTGAGGAGTGTAGAATGAGATTTTTGGAGTGCCAATAACACTTCCCTATAATAAATGTATTTACTTTTTTTTAGTACATTGATATTTTTACACTAAGGGGAGGGGGATTTCGGCTAAGCCACACAATGGGCAACCTAATTTGGTATCAAATTCGCCATCACGAGATTCGAACCTAAGACCTCTCACTTCCAAGTGAAGAGGAATACCACCATACCGTAGTACTGAGTGGCTAATGTACTTACCTGATGGTGTATGTTTAACTAGTATCTAAAAATCACATAAATATTTCGATTATGAAAAGAGTTGTGTACTTGTAGTTACCTTCACAATTAAAAAGAAAGGTTGTTTCATTGATCTTGGGTGGCCTAACTCAAGCTTGCCTTGATCTTGAAAATTCGGGAGCAAAAATCTCCACACAACCACATTCCTTGAAATTTAATCTGTTAAGCAATGGCCAATTAGAAACATGCAGTCCTGGATAGAAACTCCCAAGTTAGGACAGATTATGAAATGTTATAAATGTTACCTTAGGGAACTCAAACTCCGCATAGGTCGTTTTTTTATACTTCTTTCTTCGTGACAATTTCCTCCGTTAAACCACAATTCTCATCCTTGAATTTGCTTAGTTGCTTAAGATCTTTGGCCACTGAGGCGGGAAAGATATTTTTCAAACTATCACATGAGTCTATATCAATTGAGTTTAGATTTGGGCACTCAAAAACATCAACTGAGTGGTAGATGACGTGTAATATATACCATTTGTAGTGACATAGCACTCTTGTGTTTCTAAGGTGTCTAGAGCATTCAATCTTCCCATGATACTTGGCCCAAAAATATTTATCAGACTGTGGCATCTATAATACTAAGCCTCCCAAAAGAATCTGGATGAAGTTGGTTGTGGAATATTGTCTTCAACTTAGGTAAGTCCCATATGTACTCATGCTCCAAGCTAGGAAATCCTACCTTTCGCATATTCATTTTAGAATTTGTGTTTGGTAGCATTATTAGTCCTTTGACATTACAATATAGTAATCAATAGTCTAACAACATTAGAATTTGATTATGTAATTTCCTTCACTACATTGACAAGTGGTGAACATCCGGGGCGCCAATTATCGTATTCTTCTTTCAGCTATACCGAACACTACCTTCTACAGAACAGACCAAAAAAATTAATTAAAAAAAAAAAAGCGGAAGAAAGGAGATTGAAAAAAGGGTAGAGAAACCGAAGAAGGAAAAAAATACGCCAAAATGCAAAGAAACCGATTGGTTTTTGCATACAGAACTAGGGTTTTCCTTTTTCCATACATGAATATTAGATGAATGAGCCAACCAGATCTTCAATCACACAGATCCAGCAATACGTCCTAAAAAATGATGAGGAATATTTCCAGAAATCTTCAATCAGATTTCATAGAGAGGAGAGAGCTGCATGAGGAGACCAAAGGAATATTTCGAATTAAAATTACCAAGTGACTAATAAAACATTTCCCATGAATATTATACAGAAAATATAAAGACGCATCAATCCTTGAAATGACAGTTTGAGAAGTAAAACACATAATGAAATCAAAGAAGGAAATCGAAGGACATACCTAATCGAATTCCTTGGAATAGGAAGCTTAAACAAGTAAGAACAGAGGACGTTATGTAATTCTTTATTTTCTTCTAACAAGTTGTTTAGGCCTAAAATGACATGTTGGGCCGAGCCTTGGTTGATCCTCGGTCTAAAAGGATTTGTCTGGAATTTTCTTGTGGGCCGCCCAACGTGGATCAGCTGAATCCTGTTATAAGAAGTATTGGGCTAGATAAAGACGAGGAGGTCGAATCCTAGTACAACAAGGGGTCTTAGAGGCTAAGGATGCTTCAGATTAGGAGATGAACCTGGATCACTAGGGAGCTTGGTTCAAAGTCCTATTGGAGTTAGGATTAGCTGAGACCTAATTGTGTTGGGTGAAGGAGTTTTAGTCCAAATGCAATTCTAACTCGGCCATGAGGAAGGCCGCTACTATAAATAGAGAAGGGAGTGCAACATTCAAACCCCCTCCAATTTAATACACAAATTGCCCTGCGCAAACTTTCGCTCTACACGAAACCTCTCAACAACCTTAAGATTTTTATTTTCCTTTTTCCCGCCAACACATCTTTAGTTTGGATAAACAGCACTGTAAAGGCAATTGGCAACATCTTCAGTTTGGATAAACAACACCAGAGCCGTAGAATCAGCCGATCAAGGAGCTCATTCGGTTTGGATAAACAACACTGCTTAGAGGCCGACTAGTTATTTATCCAAGTCTCGGTCGACAAGGATTTCCAAATCCTTGTTGGTAGAGGTCATCTCATCAACTTTCTCGGTGAAGTGAGGTGTTATAGGTTATTAGGTTCGTCACATTGAGAGCCGAGTTGTTTTATGATTGGATACTCACAAGTAAGTTTTAGAGTTCGACATTCTGACGGCCGAATCACATTTACCATCAAGACATACATCTCTTTCGAGTACTTGTGTCCGTATAGTTTGGTATCAGTTCGGCGTGCTTCTACTCTTACAAATATAATCACTGTGACCAAACCCGGCACCAACGGCCTGTGAACTTCGCAAGACTAGTAGCCTTGTCTTCAGGCTCTAGAACCCAAAGGCCGAGACGTGTTCCTTCCTCGGCCGCAATCGCATGATCAAGAAGTCAGCAACGCACTCAACGCAACAACACATTTTACTCCCTGGTCGAGCTCAGCCGTTGAGTTGGCACGCCCTGCACATAATCGAATGACGTAGTTAGCTTATTAGTTACTCGGCATGCATGCCACGTAGGCTTGGTAGTTTTTAGGATCAACACAAGCTCAATTAAAATCAGAGAAAACATAAAAACGAAAGTGTGAACAGAATTATGGAGTAGGAATATAGGAATTCTGAAGGCGTAATTAACCCTTCATGTTCTTGGAATAATATGCAGTTGAAAACATATCAGATGAATACACGCAGGCAGGATGAGCTGTTATCTTTCTTTGCAGTAGCTTCAAGCTTAGCTTGGAAATGTCAAGTCAAGTAATGCTCTAATTAGTCTATTTGTTAAGTCATGCAAATTAGAAACAACGTCTTGATTATTAACACCCACAAAATGTTGAAAATACTACACATTAAAATTTAATATTAAATTACTTATATACCCTAAAATGCAATGATAATTATGACCTCATAGATTTTAAAAATAAAACAAAATTCTAAATACACCTCAATTCACAGTTTTTTTTTTTGGGTCTTTTGATATGGGTCTAATTTTATAAGCCTATTTTGAATGGAATCCACTTATATTACATAAGCATAAGTGGGGGCTAGTAAGTACAACAATCACCCATGTCAGCAATTAAAATGCACATAATTTACCAACAAAATTACAATAATTGCCATTAGACCCCTTTATCAGGTCCTTGCAGGTTAATCTGTTTGTTTATTCAAAAACCTTATCCTCCCATCTTTCAAATTGGTTTGCGTCCGTGTCCAGCGGAAACCTTGTTTTGAATCCTAAATCCGTATGAAGCTATGAAAGCTATAAAATTTCTCCCAGTATATGATGAAAATAGAATAGGCGAAGATCTGGTTCTGGCTTCCCGGTATACTTGGAGAACAGGTATTGTAACTTCTCCAATCCATCCGAATTCATTGTCTGCTAGATAAGTTTGGGTGTTATGTGAATTGAGATATGCTTTGTCGTATCTGTTTTTTAATTTCAATTTCAATTGAAAGGGGATATTCTTCATGTTTCCCTTTATTGATTGCACAATAAGATTTGTTTGTAATCTCAGATAATGTTATTTTGTTATTATCTGGACATAGTTCGTAAATGTACTTTCTAATTGTATAAGGATAGGTACTTTCAAATTCTTGATAAAAAATGGTTGTCAGTAATTTTCCTACATGTTAGGTAGTTTAAAGACATCCAAATCTATAGGTATACCTGTAGAACAGGTATTGTAACTTCTCGGAAGATTTCAGTTTCACACATGCTCATATGGTTATGTTTTTCTAATATTTTGGTTTTTGTGATTTGGGCTTTGTTTTTGCAGTGTTCGTTATCTGGATAACAGGTATTACACTCCCTCGATTTAGAAAAACCAATGCTATTTAGTGATGAGTAGTGTAATTGTCAAATGTTGATTTTTATTATTTTTTTCTAATCCATTTTTATTAGTATCTGTGGTAAATATAAACTACCTGCCCTTGTAACACAGTAATCCATTTTTATTCTGATCTTCTAGCATTAATCTAGAGAATCTTCTACCTGCCCTTGTAGAATATGATTTTTACATCATAATTAGTTGTACTGGTATATTACTTTTTGGCTAGTGTGCTTCTAATCCGTGTTGGCTTGTAGGATATTGTGGATGAATCGAATTCTGCAGTGAGAATATATATTTATCTTGAACTTCTATTGAAAAAAGTGCGGGAGAACGACTATGTTTTCTTTCCGATTAACCATTTCAAAGGAAAGCATTATACTTTGCTTGTGTTCAACAAACAAAGTGGATGGTGGGAACATTACAACACATTACAAACTAAGTTGAATATGTATGTGGATCCTTGTTTCGAAGTGGCTAAAAAATTGGTAAGTTGATAACTATGTAGTATACCTCTTATCCTTCAAATTTTATTTCACACACTAACTTTGTAATGTGTTCTTTTTTTATTTTATTAATTTTTTTGTAGCATGTGAAAATTTCTAACTCCTTTAAGCACATGAAAGATAGTATTTCAAGAAAGCTCAATGAGAACTCTATTTGCAAACATATCATGAAAGGTGATAAGGTACAGACGTTGTTGTACATGCTTAGCAATGATGACAGAGAATTTCTCATGTGGTTGAGGCAAACTAATGTTGAGTATCCACTGAAAGCAAACATATCATGCTCACAATAATTTCCTAACATGTAAGTGTTAATTTCATATGTATTATGCCTATTTGTTGGTTTCTTGGTGATAGAATGTAATATTTAAGTTCATACCCCTTTTTTTTTGTTAAACAGTTATGACTGTGGAGTTGCTGTGATGTATATTGCACAACAAAAAGCTGATGGAGAATTAGTCGAAGGTGTCTTTTCGGCAGAGGCGATGAAGAATATGAGAGCACATGTCCTTTGTAGATTCATAAACAAGGGAGATGGTAGCTGGGAAAAGGAAGAGTAGGATAAAGATGTTAAGCGAAATTTGAGTTTTTGTTTCATTTAAGTGTTTTAATTTCAATTTTAATTGAAAGGGGATATTCTTCATGTTTCCTTTTATTGATTGCACAATAAGATTTGTTTGTAATCTCAGATAATGTTATTTTGTCATTATCTGGACATAGTTCGTAAATGTACTTTCTAATTATATAAGAATAGGTACTTTCAAATTGTTGATAAAAAATGATTGTCGGTAATTTTCCTACATGTTAGGTAGTTTAAAACCGTCACAAAAAGTAATATAGTTGTCCAACTAATGGTGAATGTAAAAATCATATTCTACAAGGATAGGTAGCTTATATTGTAAGCCAAATTGATAGGTAGGATAAAATTTAACATCTTATGGCTGCTTGTTATATATAGGTTTGATTTGGAAGGTTTAGTAATGAAAGCATAATAAATATATAATCTTCACAGATTGCATAAGTCATATGACATGTAAGTAGATAATGGAAAAAAGAAGAATATGAGTAAACTAAAAAGTCGAAGGCATCATTTTATTACATGAATAAAAAAAATAAAAAAAATAAACATGTGTTCATATATTTGAAAAAAAAAAAAATCCAAATGGCAATGGAGATGTATGTCAAATAGGGGCGTCTCAAGTTTTCCGGTTGTTGCGTGTTTCTTCCCCAATAGATTTTAGTCTTTTAACTTTTGGTCTATCTGGGGGCCTCTTTGTCAATGGGGGTTCTATCACAAACTCCTGACTCATAGATTGTTCATCCTTTTCAATATCAAGTACAGGAATGATGGGATATGAATAAGAAGACTTATAGAAATCTGTTGTGAAATAATCTTCGACATAATCATATGGGTTACCTCCATCTTTCAAAATAGCTGCCAAAGCATATGCACAAGGGAACCCTTTAATTTGCCATTGATAACAAAACAAGTATGACTTTGTAAGTCCACCATGACAGAATACTCATCTCTGACTTCAAAAATATGTTCACTTGAACGACACACGTTCCAATGTCTTCCAACTTCAACCATTTTCATCATTTCGTCATCCATTGTTGGGCATATTGGTGGGGTCCATATTTCGGCTTCACGTTGCCTATCAGAACTCATCTCCATCAACTTCACACGTATGTTATCAATCATTTGGTAAGTTGGCATCTTGCGTTCATCCAAAATCGAAGAATTGAAGGATTCTGCAATATTAGAGCACATCTTACCATATATTTTCCCCCTGAAGTGTGCATTGGACCAGTTTTCTTTGGGTGTGTTTTGCAAATATTTATGAATTATTGTACCACCATCCTTGATGAGAGTTTTCATTTCCTGATCGAACACAAGTTGGGATGGGGTGTAACAACATTTTTGGAACAGGTTAGCAACGACTTCACCATAACCAGAACCCATCTGCTTTGGATATTTACTTTGTATATTCAATTTCAAATGAAACATGCAAAATGCATGTGGTGCTTCTGGAAAAACGGTGGAAACAACTTCAAGTAAACCTCTATTGCGGTCTGATACGAACGTAACCGTACGACCTTGGGGAAGCAATATCTCTGCTTCTGAAACAGCCTTTCCACCAAGGAATGCCCAAAATCAAGAAAATGAGGAATAATGCTTAAACAACTCCAATCACAATGAATTTCTTCCTTTTGCTATCATCAAGCGGCTCGAAATCTAGAATAAGTGACAAGGATAGTGACAATAAGAGAACAATAAATTTCTACGGGAAATTAAGGAGTACATTATTCAAAGAGGCATAACATCAAACACCTTCTGTGCATTGGTTTTTTTTTTTTTTTTAATAAAAAGAGAAAGAAGCATATCAATGAGAGATGATGGAAAGGGATTAGGGGGATTAGGATAAAGTCTTCATGTTTTGAATTCGCAAACAACAATAAAGTGGAAAACAATTATAATATACCTGACTTGAAAGTTAATTGGCATTCAATCTGCTGTGTTTTAGTCCTTTGATAGATGGAGAAGGTTAAGTATCGACAAACCACGAAGGAAATACACGATCATAAAAATGGTACCTAGAGAATAGGTCTCCTGAAGAAATCTGCACGTATAAACACATGTAATTTGTATAGAAAGTTATAGAGAGTTAAAAGTGATTAAGCCTTCCTTAAAAATAGATTGATAAGAAATTCAAATTCAAAAATTGTTATCAAGAAATCCGGGAGAAAGATGAAAGACCACTGAACAATGAATTTGAATTCTGATAAAAATTTAAAATGTGGGAAATATATGGAGAACGTGCAAAATCTATAGGAGGGTAAAATAGTAATAACAATGCAAAAAAATCAACCTAATCAGAAAAATTGCTGACATGGAATTCTAGTTATTGGAGCTAAGTCAAAAGTAACTAAAAATTGGACTAATCCTAATGTTGGGCTATAAAATTGGACCTAGTTCAAGTTTCCTCTTTTTTTTTTTTTAACAAACTTTCCCATATCACTTTTAACCCAAAATTATTTATCAAAAGCTACTCAAGTCTTTCACGTCATTGGAAAATACGAAGTTGAACATAAATGCATCAAAGTCACTAGTTTAGCCAAGAAATTAGCAGAGAAACATAGCAAAGTAGTCCAGACTCAGAGATTAAGGTCATATTTTCTTCCAATATGAGTTTCTAAATTTTCCCAGCAACCAAACAAGTCAATCTACGAAATCCTTGTCAAACGAGCTCAAATTATCCTAATTTTCCACAATACTAACATCCCAATACCCTAATGAAAATAAAACTCGATTACAATTCAAAGACCATTGCTACTAATTTTAACCAATATTTTTCTAAATCCAGACTGGAAATATATGCACTGGTTCTTCGATAGAAATTAAAGATTTGTTGGAGGTTTCTCTGCTAATATGAGTATTTGATCCACTAACAGAAGCTTTTCTCTAATATGGCGTGGAAGAAGAAAGTTGACTGTTAAGTGCACTTGTGCTGTCTAACTCAATTAGTGGAGAACCACACCTTTATTATCTACAGCCTTGTAAATTAGTGTCGGTTGCTAATAATTCAATTCATATGGGGCCACTGACCCCATTGGTTTCAGTACATTTTTATGGAATGTCATATTCTTGAAGGACGTTTGCAGAAATTTTGAAATGTTGTGGCTTGTAAGAGTGTAAGAATGTGAACATGAGATTGGATGTTTTGACAGTGAATGACTAAGTTCAATTGGAATAGGAAGGCCTTTTGAGGAGTTGAATGCTAATCCTTGTTTATGAAGGATTCTGTTATAACATTTAAACTGATATGGATTGGAAAACATAAGTTGTTTTCTATAAGGATTTTAATAGGGAATCCTCATCAAGTTATAAGAAGGATATATATGTGCCTATATATATGTTGTAACCTCTGCTCTCACAGATGTATGTGCTCTATTCGGAACTAAGTCCTATTCTTGGTTAGAGCTTGAAACTATCTGACAGAAAGGAGAAGAGTTGCAGTGCATTGAGATCGGATAGCAGCATCCATGGCATCTTCAAATGGTGGTTCATCAGGTTAGTGAAGTTGCAATGTTTTATATGAATAAGAACTTGTGCTTTACTAGATTGTGATTATTATAACTTAATCTTGTCCTTGGCTATAAAAGTTTAACAGGACATGCATTAAGGTGACATGCAAAAATAAAACCTCTCATCAAACCTTATAACTTTTGAGTTCTAGTTTTTAGAATCCGACAATTTATAAATTCTTGTTTAATCTCTCCTTGCAACTCTCCTTTAACTAGGAATTTTCATTCAAATGTCTTGAAATTGCACTGAGGAGTTGCTAAAGAGATTCAAATTTTGAAGATCATGTTTTGATCTTTCTTGCACTTGATTCAAACATTTGTTCACTGATTTTTATTTATCATTTTATAAGCCTGTAAAAGGCATTCCCTCTTACTCCTATCAATATGAAATGCATTCTCAACACACCCCCTTATGTGTGATGAATTCTTAAGCCTAACACATGAACAACAAATGAAAAAAAAACTCTAATATGGGATTAACCTTCGCTCTAAGTGTTTCAATCTCACTCCCCACAAACCATGTTGGTGTCAAAGTGGAAATTTTCGAAGTATAACTTATGAATTAGTGTCTAAGCAACGATAAATAGAAAAAACTCTAATATGGGATTAACCTTCACTATGTCCATTTGTTCTAACGTTTAAAATAATTTATAGATATTAACTTAAAAACAAAAAATTTTAACTGACAGAAAAAAAAAAAAATCTAAAATTTCTTATTTCCCACCGCAAACTTAAATCACACATTGTCCTCAAGGTGTGGAGAATAAAACAAAGATAAAGAAACGACAAAAAGAATAAACTATAAGATCAAAACAACCTGAACTAAGATAAATAAACTGAACTATATTAAAACATGAAAAGAAAGAAAACTAAAGAGAAAATAACTAAAAGAAAAAGAATTAACAGAAAACAAAATAATTGAGAAAAAAATAAAATAAAGAAAGAGATAACCAGCTGGGGGCACAAACCGAACCACACTTGCAACCTTCGTGTGTCAAGTACCCTATGAATTCGCTATATAAACCTTACCTTGTAGTAGCTGCTCACTTTCGAAACCCTCAGCCGCTTTTGGCTCTCGCATTTCCTCTCTAAACATTACACCCCGAGCCCAGCGCCAAATTGCTCTTCCTTTCACAAAAACCTTTGGTTGCTGCAATCGAAACCAAAGCTTCCTCTCTAAAACTCTCAGATCCGAGCCACAACCCCCTAACTTAAACTCGACTCCTCCCCAGCCCCTGTTCTCTCATCTTCGTTCATCTCCTCAGCAGATTTCCTGTACCATTCCGACGCCACGGAGGTAGAATGCCGCCATCCTTTTCTCCATTTCTTCTCAATTTCTTCTTGTGACTTACAATCAGAGTAAAATCGATACTAATCTCTCTTGCATGTTTGTGTCATTTGGTAGGAACCTCGTTTGGTAAATAAAGAGAACGTGAAAAATGAAGGAATGACGGAAAATCATAGATCCAACGGTCAAAATTGAGAGCGGAGATATCAAAGACCTGCGGATCCGAGATTATAAGGTATAATATGCCTCTCTTTTTTTTTCACCTTAGAGCAGGAACCAGCTTGATCTGTGAATGTGCTATATGCGTGTGTTGGTTTAAAATTGCTGAATATAATGAACTGTATGATTTGGGCCTTTGTATCCGTGTATGAATATGATCTCTGCATGCTCATAATTTTCCTTTGTGTTTGTACATGTCTCCTGATGATGAATGTTGAGCAAAATTTTGCATGAAACTTGATCTACGATATGTGGACCCTTCTGCACACTTGGATCCCCGATTGTAGAAGCTTCCAAGCAAACCCCACTGTAAGCAATCCTGAATCTCAACTCTTTTTTATTTTTTCCGTATTGGCACTGCCTAATCCCTTGAATGTAGAAGAATGGATGATGAATGTGCTGGGGTGAATGAATGTTGATTGCAGCTGAATGCAAGATTCAGTCAAATCCGAATGCAACCTGCAAAAACACACGTTAAAAATCTAATTAGAATAAAACCCAAAATAAAATACTGATTAACTAAAAAAATTAATGTTTTTTGTGGAAAAATTGGGTTGGGTTCCACTTAGCGCTTTAGTTAACGTCTATAGCTAAATGTAGAGGAAGGAATTGGTGATCACATCACTTGTTTTATTAGAGTCAACCACTCCTTAGCAGCATCATAGGGCAAAAGTAGGTACGGAATGAGATGTTAATCAATTATGCGTTTTAGGTGAGTGTTTGAATCCTTCATATTTGGTCTTCTATGTGAATGAAGCTTTATAATCAAATAGAATCCCTTCCCCGGATGGAATTAACCCTGCTCGTAGGATTTTCCATGAATTTCCTTAGGTTTAATGGGCTGTGCAGGTGCAGTGTCTGTGGAAACAGCTAAAACATTTTTATCAGTAGCTGTCTGTCGTGTATCCAAGGTTAGTCTCCAGGAGCTGACCATGTCATTTTCCAGATTCTGATTTGTTGTGAACAGCCCTGTCCAACTCGTCAGTTTCAATACATTAAACAGCTCAGTGGGCTGCCTTGCAGTCTTGGATTGGGTATGTAAGGCATATGGACTTCGGTTAAAACAGGTTCTGGAGAAATTTCAGGATCATCATGGGGAGTTTCCTCCTCTGGGCGTGAATAAGTGGCAGATTGCTCCTCAATATCTGCACTAATCTCCTCTTGATCATCAAAGCTTTTCTCAGTTTAATTCTTGAATCTGAAATCCATGATTGGTTATTTCTATGTACAACTCAGTTGATTCCAACAATTTAGAGAGTTTATCCTTTTCCAAAAGCTCTTGTGGCACATTAGACTGCTCAAGATGCTTTTGCAAACTTGGGGTCTAGAACTTTGATAATGGGTTCCAATTTCTTTTTGAGTCGTTTCTCATGTTGATATGCTCTTGGACAAACCCTGGAAAATATTCTTTTTCGGGACACTGCAAAATATCATGGGTCTTCAATTAGCAAAGTGCATAAATTGTAGGTTTAAATCCTAAAAACCCCCATTTTGCAGATTTGAACTATGTAGGTGGTCCTCTGGGTTGTATATTGAATTCAAGACGACAAACAATTTCCATTGTTGCACAAATTATAATCTAAAAATAAATAAAATAAAATCAAGTACATAAAAAGATATATACAAAAATAATTAACTAAGAGTTGATAAACACAAACTATTTAAAACAATTACCAACAACGGTGCTAATTTCTTGATAGTGATTTTTACCACCTACAAAAGTAAGGATAAAAACACTTTAAATACTTGCAAGAGTATAAGGTAATTGTAGTATAGATAGCTCTAGCAAGGTCGTTCTCTATATGGATTGAATGAATAGTTTGTATCAAACCAAATCTTAATTAATTACTTAAAACAAAGTTTTGGGAAAAAGAAAGTGATTTTGTGATTTCAAATAATAAAAACGAATTTACTAGAAAATAATTAAATAAAGTGACAAAATAAAATAAATTAAAAGAAAACGGCTTTTAAAAATTAAAATGTAAAAGCTTAGGGTCCTGCCGTCACCTTAACAATCTTATGTATTTCTTTCAATTACTTAGGAATTACACATGCATATTTGAAGGTTAGGTTTTCCTAATATATGCCTACTTGGATCCCCAACATATTGCATATATCAAACATGCAATATGTCTGTGGTATTTAGATCAAATCTAAACGTGCATGACTCATTAAGTTTTGTGAAACCTTTTGAAAAACCATACAACCCTTAAGACGTGGTATTCATCTTAAGTGAACTTGCACATATTAATCACAAGAAGCCTTTATCAATTTCAGGGACTGACCTCTGACCAAAATTGTATCAAATTACTTTTGTAAAAATCTTAATGGTAGCTAAACATTAAGACAATTAGATAGTTTAAACTGGTGATTAATAATTCAAACCTGCATGCATAATATCATAAGCAAATTGAAAAGAAACTACATAGTGTTGTTAAGGCTCGTGGTTTCGTCCTAACAAACGAAAATTAGTTACAAACAATCATAAACAAAATATTATTAAAAACAAGGATAGCTTGAAAATAAACTTGAATCCAAAAGCTCTCTAAAGTAGTGTGTTCTAAGTAGTGCGTCCTTTCTTCTCCTTTCCCCCTCCTCCAATAAACCCTAATGGCTAAAAAGCCTTATTTATACTACTACATAATTAAAATCCTTACTAGAAAAGGTCTTCTAAAAACTAGGAAATATAATGGAATAAGATAACTAGGAAATACATTTATATTCTAACTTTGGGAAATCTGCCCAGCCACAAATCAGCCACGTTTTTGGACTTCGAGGACTTCAAAACAAGCCCAAAATGACTTGCATTAAAGCTTGAGATGTCCCAAACATAATTGCAGAAGGCCTCGAATTCAAAAGAGATTATCTTGGACGCCCAAAAGCCCAAATAAACCCAAAATGTTACTTTGACAGCATTGCATGCTGCTTCTTTATTTCATCGCCATAAATAAACCACTGGGTAGAAAATTATGTAACTTCGACACAAAAAAAAGAAGAAAATTATGAAACTTTGAAACGAACAAGTTGAGAGATATGTGAACATCCTCCAATTTGAATCACTCTAAAATTCGTCCATTTCATCATGTTTTGCTCCAGATGAAGTCGAATTTCCTATATTGAAAATACATAACAAAGTATCAAAATTCACACAAAATAACCAGTAAATTAATACTAAGATAAGGATAAAATATATAGTATAATAACGACTCATTACTTCTCCCTTAAGGCGGAAGCTTGCAAGCTAAAATCCGATAAGGTGGTCGCTAACAATTATAGTGGTGCCCATCTTGTTCTTGGAACTATGACCAGTAATAGTCATAGCCTAACTCCAAGTAGCATAGTTGTCTCCATCCAAAATTTTGGACACACCAATGCGATTTCTAGGGAATGTGTTGTGTGGTCCAACGGATCAGAGAGCCTTCCAGTCTGCTGTCCAAGCTGATATTTCTTCCTTTAAAAGGAAAAACAAAAGGAAGAAGAAAGTAACACACAAACACGCAATCGCACACACCCAGAAAAACTTAACATGTCAGACAAAAGACGACTAGATGACGATTCCTTTTTGGTAAAGATTCTTGCAGTTATATAGCATCTACATTTGGCAATCATTAGTTGGTCCTGTAGAAATATATATTTAGTTGACGATTACAAATAAACACACAAGCTGTTCAATATGAAATCTGACCGAAGAACAATGAATAAGATAAATAAAATGAAACTTTTAAATTTGATGGTTCAAGACTGAAAAATTGGAGAGTGAAATTAATAGATGCTTAATTAGAGAATGAAGTACATACGGTTTGATCCCTTTGAATCACTTAGCTTCAGTACATAACCAATTTCCTCTGCAATTTGTAGTGTTTCTAGTCTTGGATCACTTTGGAGTAACCCATTAGGAGAAATCTTTAACTCGATCAGCTGGCAGTCCTCAACAATCCAGAAAGTTTCAAAATGTTGCAAGCAACTGAAAGTAATCTCATTTTCTGGATCATCTCTGTTGCTGACTACTATTTCTACCATTCTTTCACAGGACTTCACTTCCAACTTCTTGAGTTGCAGCAAATTCTTAGCCACGGGATAAGGTATTAAGTATTGCAGTTCGTGACAACCCCATATCTCCAAAGTGGTTAGATTCCTGAAGGATATTAAAGCTGAAGTTAGATTCTCTAATCTATCACAAAGGTTCAGGGATAGAGCTCCCAAGTCTGGAAAAACAGTGACCCCTGGTTGGGAGTTTTCCATTCCTAGATGTATCAGCTCCGGCATATCGATGAGCCCCAGAACCCTTACATGTGGGAGAGCCTCAACTTCATGTATTTGCCCGCTACTACCTTGGTGGTCGTGGACAAATAAGTCTTTCCAAACAGCAGAGAGTACACGGAGAATTTCAAGATTCCGTAAATTCTCAAGGATTACATATATTTTTTGCGTATCTTATATGGTGGTTGATTATTGGGAATGATGATTAAACTGTGACATAGGCTTCTGCTTCTGAATTATGTTTGCACGTTCCGAAATCCCACTTTAATAGAAAAACGATTATTTGTATTTTTATGTAATTTGTTAATTATCTAAATTCGAGTCTCGTCCCTTGGATGTCTCAATGTCACTCACATCAAATTTGATATCAAGGGTTGGAGAATGAATTCTTCGTCCTTATATCAAATTTAATGGTGAGTGAGCATCCGTATCTTTGATGAATTGGTTGGCGGGAAAATTTATTGAATTTGCATAGGTTGTATAAATATGTTTGCAAATTCTTTCATTTGAAAGGAAATTGATAATAAGATATTCAATTCGGGTAATTTGTTCTTTAGCAAGACTAAAAACGCTGTTTACGTTTGATTACAATCCAAACTTGATGCTGTCAATTTAACAAATTAAGATGAAGTGCAAATACTTTGTAAGAAGGTGCGATGAAAAAATACATTTATCTGGTTTCTACAGACAGAAGCCGTCGTCATTCTATGACGGTTTAATATCTTGAATCTTGATTACTAATCACTTGCATTCAGTGTTCTAAAATGCCCCGTCTAGGTGCTAGGCCTTTGGGACCGTCATGATTAATTCCTAGGTATTTAAAAAATAATTAATAATGCATACATATGCCTATGTGGCCACCTAGACTGCTTAGGTCTCGACTCGAACAAAGAAAAAAAAAATTGCTAAAATTTGTTGCGTACTTGGATAAACACTCATTAATATGTTATATTACTTTATAATTTATAGGTCATTTTATTTTACAATTTATATATTTGTTTTAATTATAAGTAAATATTTATTTATATGTTATGTAATAAATTTAATTTAAATTAAAAAAACACCTAGGCCCCGTTTGGATACATAGTCACCAAGCTCGTACTTGCCGCTCACGTCTTATAGAACCTTGCTTGCATTATTGCCTCAATGGTTCTCTACTATATATGCTTCAATTATCATGGCCAGAGATGCCAACTAGGGTGAAGGTGCTGGTGTTGGTGTTGGTGCACTGGAAGGAATCGGGGAAAATAGCCTCGAGAAGAGTTTGTCTGCGAGAACCGCATTGGCTGCGTCGGATGGGTGGAATGCATCCCAGAATACGTAGTCTTTCCGGTTGGGGCATAGCTTTGAATTAGGCAAGCATAGCCCTCCAATGTCTGTGTCCACATTGCAACACGAAGTGTTCGAAACCTTGAACCCTGAAAAATTGGTACATACATTGTAAATAAAACCTGTCTCAATCGAATTTGAATCTACAGTTGAATAATCGAGTTTGGTTACCATAAGCGGTAGGGTTTTGGATTAAGTCGTAGACGTCTCCATACGTGTCTGCAAATGAGAGCTTTGCCTGTGGGAGCTGCCTGTTAAGAGAGGCAATGAGCTTTTGTACTTTGAAGTTGAATTCTAGCACCCACTCGTTCACTCTTTTCAAGCACTGGCCTGTCTTTGATTTCACCCTCTGAGAAGGAATGCAGCCAAGTGGTCCGAGACCATGGAACACCATCTTTCGGGCACCCAGCTGGTAGAGCCTCTAGCACAAACAATTCAAACATGCACTGTTAATTAACTAGGGTTTATGGCTGTAAATTGGCTAGAAAGAGCTTGAGTTTGCACCGATTTCGGATTGTGTTTGACTCGATGAAGTTCGTGAAAGAAACAAGCAAAACCTACGCTTGGCTTGATGAGAAACAAGCCATACTTGAAGATTGTTATGTTTGGCTTGTAAAGCTTGTATTTTTTCACGAGTCTACTCGAACCAGTTTAGATTCAAGAAGTTTATTTGGAATGAAAGATCATGTTCCAGCTTCAATTCCCATTAGTTTAATGGTACTTCTCTTCTCAATACTAGAAGAGTCGTGAGAGGTTTTAAGATTGAATCCTCTATTATCGTTTTGGTTTTTTTTATTTAACTAGTAGTAATTACTAACCTTAAGTTGTCCCTCTAAGGTACGGAACAATAATTCCACAAATTCATCATAAGTGTACTGCTGACTATCAGCTAAAAAGGGTTGCAGGTAATTGTTGACATAATCATTGCTGCCTGAAAAAGTGCAAAGAAAATGAATAAATAGGATATTTATACAAGCAATTGTCTAAACTACTTTAATTACGGGAAATGAGAATTTAGACATGGGCGCAAGGAAGTTAATCATTGACTTAACCTACGTTTACGAAAAATGATGAGGTCTTTTCATCTAAAATAAAATTTCATTTGTCTAATAAAAAAAGTACCAAGTCCAATGAAGTAGATGGCTTCACTGCAAAGCTTGGCTGCAGCCT
This sequence comes from Pyrus x bretschneideri, assembly GCF_019419815.1. Taxonomy (NCBI): domain Eukaryota; kingdom Viridiplantae; phylum Streptophyta; class Magnoliopsida; order Rosales; family Rosaceae; genus Pyrus; species Pyrus x bretschneideri. The sequence goes on along the minus strand of NW_025999735.1, from coordinate 980,114 downwards.
CTGCCCCAATCTTAGCCTTGATGGCTTCCCTTGTCTTGTTGAAATTTTGTATTTGATCATCAAACGACATTCTCTGAATCTGTCACGAAGAAAAATAACAAAATAATTTAAGATTATAAAGCATTTACTCTGCGCCCGAAGTCGAGGTTCAACGACATGATCGTAAACATAAGAGGGATTAATATTATTGTGATTACAAAATAGAGTCCAGTGTCATTGAGTATTCCTGCTCCACCAGATGCATAATTAACCCCTTTAAGCAGTGCATCATCATTCTGTGCCAAGGATAGATAAGGTGGTGGTGATGGAATCCCAAGCTTTTTGGCTACAAAAGATAAAAAAAAAAAATTCAGTAAGTTCCTGAAGATACAAGGGAAAACAAAAATATCGACGTCGGATGAGTAGTATAAGAAGTAAGGACACTACATATTATGTCGCCAATGGTTCTTCCATTAGTGAACCTCCCAGTAGCTCGACCACCGTCATAATCGACACCATACCAAGGATAATTTGACCTTGCAAGAGAATACGACAGATAGTTGTTGTTCCCTACTTCTGTCAAGGAGTCACCGAAGACGAAGGTCACGGTAGACGCTGCCGATGAAGCGACGGCTACCATGGTTGTGAAAATGGTGGTAGCTAAAGCCATCCACATTGTCACTTCCGTCTTTGAATCTCTCTCACTATGAAATAATAAAGTAGCAGTTAGTGAGACAAAAATTTATAGTAAATTGATCATGAAATTTTGATAATGTCTAAATCCAAAAGTTTGGACAAATTAGGTGATTGATTAATTAGATCATCTTGAGGAGTTGGCCTACTCAGCTGCCTTAAGTTAGCACCGTTTGATGTTATTGAAACCGATTACTAGTTGCTTGTATATGTCACAAGTATGGTTGTAAACATCACTCTAGCTTTGTCATGGGTTAAAGTGATTTTCTCAACCACTCTTGTCTTCCATACCTTGTCACCCACTTAGGTCCTTTGTCAATCTTTCTTCCTTGTTTCCAGGAACCACTTTACTTGTTATTAATATTTGTCTTGTCCACTTGTTAGGACTGATTTGGTAGTGATGTATGGCTGTTAGTCTTCCTCTTGTAGTCTCCTTTTCGGCTCTGTATAAGAATTACCTTTTAGTCTTGTAAAGGATACTGTTGGAACCCCCAGTCCCACATCGGACAGAGGGAGAAGAGAAGAGTGCTTTAAATAGAAATACCCCTCTCTAATTAACACCGAGGCCTTTTGTGATAAAACCCCACACCTGAGGATTGTGCAGGTGGTTAAGTGGGGACAGTATCGGTGTTGTTGGAGTGGGCCCTCGGCCCGTCGACCTGAAAATTTCCACATGGTATCAGAGCCAGGGGACGGGCCCATACTGCCACGTGATTGGGTGGGTCCCCATTGGCCCCGCGTGATTGTCCACGTAGGCCAAAGATGCCACGTGTTTGGGTGGGTCCCCATTGGCCCCGCGTGATTGGGTGAGTCCCGACATGGCTCCACGTGGTTGCCGATGTGTGGAAATTCACGTGTGACCCATAAGTGGGGTCTCACGTGCGGGGGAGTGTTGGAACCCCCAGTCCCACACCGAGGCCTTTTGTGATAAAACCCCACACCTGAGTATTGTGCAGGTGGTTAAGTGGGGACAGTATCGGTGTTGTTGGAGTAGGCCCTTGACCCGTCGACCTGAAAATTTCCACAGATACAATGTGAAATACAACACATGATTTGAAACCAAAACTCAACAGATGTGTTACTTGTTAGGTGGATATTTCTTCAGAGTGTAAAGATTACAAAATCTTGACATTGACAAAAAGCATGCACAATGGTGTTAAAATTCACTTGTTCTGCTCTGAGTTTTCTTATTTGGCTGCCTATTTTGGTTTAGTTGGATGCCAACTAACTTAACATCCTTAACAATGCTGTAATTACCACTTAGTACTACAATCTTATGGTAGGTTTTAGATTTAAATCTCATAAATAGCGAGTTCCGTACTAAATTATTCTCCCACCATTTCGGTATCTTTTATATAAAGTCGGAGGACGGTTTTGATGTAACCGGCTTCGACAAAAGTAATTGGACGAAAATACCGCTCGGCCAAAAATAATTCAAAGCAAGAAAAATGAATGCATAAAATAATCCAAGGGCAATTTTGTAAATTTATTTTATTTTTAAATAATCCCCTGCCTCTTCTACAGTCTTCCACACCTCTCGACCCAGTTTCATTCTTCCCTTCGTTCCTTGGTAGTTGCATCCTATCAGCACTGCCATCTTCACCATTTCTGAAGATTTCCGATCACTCTAGCTCTGTTTTTTGTTTTGGTTAAATTTTGTCACTGTGATTTTGGGTATTTTGTTTGTAGCTTCGAATTCTCCTTTGTTGTGTTTAATTTTGTTTTGTTTTTGGCTTTAGGAAATCGTGGTTCTTCGGATTTGGGGTTTTGTTTGCAGCCTTGAGAGCCCTGTGTATTTAAGGTGAGGGATAGCCTGTTGTTTCTCTCTTCATTTTCGTTGGTTTTTGTGTGTATTTCGGTCTCTTTCAAACTCTCTGTTCCCTGCATTTTGGATCTTCCCATCGTTTTCATCTTTCTCATCCAAATTATTTGTGGAAATTGCTTCAGTTAGAATTAATTGCTCCTGCAAATTTTTTTGCCTTTAAAACGTTTGGATTGGATTTGATGTTCGATTTTGTGAGGCTAGATTTCTTACTTCTAAGATTTGTTGGTGAGTTTTTAATTTTTTTATTAATTATGTTTTAACTTTTTTCTGGTAGTTTTTTTATGTTGAGATGATTAGTGGTCCCTTTTTTTTTTTTTTTTTTTTTTTTTAATTTGAGGTTTTTTTAATTAACCAGGTCCTTCGCAGGGGAAAAACCTTCAATTTTTTTCTTAAATTTTTAGTTTTTGTTAAATTTCTTGGCAAGCTGTAGTTTTTCTTTGGTGCATTTGTCAGCCGCCCTCGACAATGAACGACCTGCTAAAGGTAATGTATTTGATTTTCTTTCATTAATTTATGCCATGATTGGTTTGTTTGGGCATGTTTGGAGGTTTTACTGCTCTGTTTTTGTTATGATCCGGCCGCGTTTGATGTTATTGGATCTGCTTTTTTAATGATTTTTTTTTTTATTTTTTTTATTTTGGTTTAAGGGGTTTTGGTTTTCTTAGGGTTTAGATTGTTCTGTGTTTTATTTCAGTTTCGTTTTTATGATTTTCTATTTTTTGTAAGAATATCTTATTTAATATTGTGAGAGTTGTGTTTTTATGGTATGAAAATTGAATCGTTGTGATCTTATAAGTGGTGTAACATCATTGCAACATGTACGACTACAATTATCAAACATGAAATGGTTTTTGATGGCCTTTCATGTCCGTCCTTGCTTTGAGTTTATCAGGGCTTAGCTAGGTGAGAGGTTTAAAGCTTGACCATGGTATACTTATGGGTCTTCTCAGCTTTTCCCTCTTGCCTTTGTGCTTGGGAGCTGCTGCCTCTCTATTTTTTGCTCATTTTTTCATGTTTTGTTTACGGCGGTCTCTAGGTGTACGGAACTCATCCTTCAATTTCATTTAGATTATCTGAAGCAAGGCTCCAACCAAAGTTCATAAACACAGTTATCCATTTTGTGAAAGAAAAAAAAAACCTATTTCAAGTGACTTCTTGTGTTTGGTATCTACAGAAACATGAATAGTATCTGTTTGGATATGCCTGTTGCTGGATAGCTTCTGCTAGCTGAATGTAATTTCTGTTTTGGCATTGATCAGACTTGATTGCTTTCGGGTTTTGACTACTTTTGAAAAAATGGGAAATCAGGCCACATTCTCAGGTGTGTACTGCTCTATCCCTTTCTTTCTCTCTTCCTGGAAAATTTTTCTTCAATTTGAAAATGCACGTTCTGATTTAGTCCATTGCTGGTGGTGTGTTTGGTTCCCGAGAAAATCAAGTAACACTAAAATTTTCAACAAGTAAATTATTTGAACAGTTGCACTTACATACGGGGTTTAATTTGTTCTTACGTGCAAAGCTGTTTTGAAAGTGTTATAGCAGGCTCTGGTGCATAGCCTTTGTTTGATTCAATGCAGCTCCAGACATATGGTCCTACGCTACCTGTTTGTGATCATCTTTGTGTATGTGCAATGCAGATTATTATCAAGATTGTAAAAAGAAACAAACAACATATGCATGAAGATTTTATAAGGTACAAAGAACCAATCATGTTACCTTATGTCTTTCCTGAAATGCCTGTTTAAATTTGTTCGTTTTGAAAATGAGTCAACCAAACCATTTTCTGTATCTTCCCCAGCAGGAACCATTGTCCTTGACAAAATGCAGTAGTATTGAAGCTAAATATGATAAGGTTACATTCACTCTTTTAATGTTTAATTCACTTTCAAATCCACGTAGATAAATACATTTAAATTGTACAAATCACGCGTAAAACGCCGTAATGATAAAAGGGCCTTCTGCACGCGTGTAAGCATGTGCACGGAGGCTAGTAATATACTATTCTGTCAAAAAAAAAAAATTGTCGTGATTGGTCATTAATTCACTACTCACAAGCTCAACATTCAAAATCATCCCTAACGTGTGGTCACTTGTCAATTTGCATTCCAAATTATACATCAAATTGTCACGCAGTAAATAAAATGAAAACAATCAAAGGAGAAGCTGCTCCAACCATATAGTTTAAAACCATGTGAATTTGGAGAAGTTTTGTTTCATATAATGCAGAATATTTGAAAGTATCGGATTATAATATTTGAAAGTAGTGGATTGCCCTGATGATTAGAGTCTTCATTTTCAACCAACTCTATCTAGTCAATAGCTAACAGCGCAACATGTAATGAAATGTTAAAAACAATAATCATAAAAGGAACCATCAAGTTCTTGCACACAAACACAAAATTCACATTGCATATAGATAATGTCTAGAGGGCTACTTTGCGCCCATCTTGTTCTTGTTCTGCCTTCCCCTTGTTTCCGGTGCATTGGGAACCAGACGCCGCATCAGCCAACATATTTGACTCATCCCATATGCGATTCTCCTCGCCCATAGTTTGACTGTCCCTGGTCGCACTCGGTACAGAAGCAACATCAGTTTGCGGAGACTTTGGAGACTTGTTGGATTCACAATTTTCCTCACCTATAGTGCGACTTTCCCCAGTGTAGCGTGGCTTATCTAATCCAGCACCAGTCTTACCCTCCTCAGAATTGGTTTGCACAAAGCACACGACTGGAAGATCCAGCTTCCGAAGCTTTTAGGACTGGTGGTTTAGGAAACAAATTTCTAATTATGTCATCCCTAGACTGGTTGGCCATCATGTCAACAAAGACAGCATCTGAACACAACAACCCCGAATTGGTCCCAAAACTTGCTATTACTAACGTATTACCGACCTTCTTAAGAGCTGCCGCGAGCACATTCACATCTAACCAAACAGAGTTCCGGCAGCTCTTGCTTTTGAGGGTGTCATAAAACTCCGGCGGCAGCAGTTCAGCGATATCTTCCCTCCCCACCAACTCACGGAATAAATTTAGACCACTACCAAGATTCACATAAACCAAGCATAACACGACGACCAATCTCAACATGAGTAGTGAATAGCAGTTCTTCCAATCTTTGATGGACTTTGTAATCCATTCAACCATATCCCCCTTATTGAAAATGCACTCCCGAGCCACATCAATCACAAAACAACAGATGCCATCCAAAGATGGTCGAACATCAGGCCCCCTCAAACTTAAGCTAGTATCTTCCCCTTGGTATATAAGCCACTCGGTAAAACAAGAACTTGTAGTGATAGCATAACCCCGAAAGCAAGTTGCCCATAGCAGAAGGCGCTCTACAAGGTATAAAAAGCAACCAGGTGTTACGTAATCCTTCACAGCCCTCCAGTTCACATAATAAGTTTCAGCTAAAGCTTCATGGAACCTCAACATTACATGCACCTCTTTCGGTTCTTGACCGGTGTTTCCACGTTCAATATTCCCATAGAGATTCTTGATGAAAGCCTGCCATGGCAGGTTGCAGCCGAGTTTTCTCACAAGCTTCTCATACAGCTCAGTAGTAAGCTTACCAGTCCCGAGAATGACCATTACAAGTTTCCCAATTTTCCCGAAAGATAACTCATTCTTCGATCTGGTAAACTCCTGAATTACTTGTTTCAGCATATTCTTTGAAGTATCAGTTCTTCGAAGAGAAATCATATTCTCTCTCAATGAATTCCTCCAATCCAAAGGAAATACCAAAGGAACAATAATTTCGATCGCAAATGTTATAAATTTGTGCAATCTCTCGGCATCATTTAAGTTCAAATATTTTGATTGCAAAAGATACACCGAGACCTCATAGATATAGGTAACGCACCTGCTTTGACAGAACACTGACCCAGCATTATTGACGGGAAACTTGTAGAGCACTTTGAGCTTGTCCAAAACCTTCATGCCAACAGAGAGCAATTTTGAACTCCAATAATTTCTAGCGGCTGAAGCGAGCTGGCGAGCATCAACGGAGATCAATTTCCCTTGATTTCCAAAATATCTTTTGTTCAAACCACGAACCCAATCAGCATCAGGAATCAGTAAACCATAAACTGGACTCTGATTAAGATACATTGTCCAAACTCCTAAGTAATTCAAGCAAAACTCTCCATAACTTTTGTATTCACTAACTTCCTGGGTTTCAAGGCATCTGAGATATTCAAATATGTGAGCAATTTTATCCTTCCAAAAATTCCAGAAGTAAATCAATGAGTCCATGGAAACTTGATTTTCAGATATTCCATTTGCTGAACACTTTATCAGATCATCAACCAACATTTCTTCCCACACATACCGATTGGCACTTGAAGAAAGATGAGCATCCAGTATTTTTTTAGCTGCTAAAATTTCACCTCCAACACTCTTGTGTCTCTGGCAAGCATTCATGTGATTTTTCATCACAACCAAGTCATTCTGCTCATTTAACAAAAAGTCAACCTCAGTGCAAACAAACTCATAAAAACTTTCCGTCTCGTTCTTTGCACATGACTTGGCTTTTGATAAAAGCTCCTTCTTTTGTGAAAACTGCTCTACGGGCCATCCCTTGCTGCCATATGACCAAAGAGAGTTGGCAAGCACATAGATTAGAATATGCAATGATGCCTCTCTGAACTTGCCAGCCCTTTCAAGGAAATCAACCTCAAGTATAATATCGCCTTTTAGTTTTGCGATTTCTGCAGCCTCAAGATAGTTTTCAAATCCTTCTTCCAACAAAAGAAGCTCATCAAGAATACCGTGCTCCTTCAAAAAGTTTCGCTTTGAAATTATAGAATGAAAAGCTCTAACAAAATTCATCATGGATCTGTTATCTTTCAACTCGTAATAGTGAAGTGCGCAGCTCTCGAGAAATGCCTGCTCAATTTCATCTATTCCTTCTCCCCTTCGAGCCGCAGCAGTGTCCTTTATTGGATGCTGCTTCCAATATTTGATGTATTCCAGACCCGTTTCAATTAGCTTTCCTTTGGCACATGCAGTGAGACACTTGGAGAAAAATTTGCCCTTAGCATACACTTCCGCAGCATCTTGATAGCATCCTGCTCGAGAAAAACATCCCCCAGCTCTTTCCAGGTCACCACATTTATCCAAATAAATCCTAGCTGCATCAGTAAAAGCTATACTATGAGAAACTAACTTTATCAACTAGATTAAGTCAAGCAATAAATACGAAGATTCACGTCCAACAAATAGTAAACCCAAAATAGGAAAACTTGATATAGATCCAATTTTGTGAGGCACTGTTAGGAATAATCCAGTTGTATGAAACAGATCCAATGACTAGGATTACACATAAGCATATTTTTATTTTCATATCAATATACCCCTAAAATTATAAATTGTTAAAAATATGTAAATGCACATAATCCCTCAATTATAGGATTAATAGTTGAACGAATTCCTTTAGTGTAGGATTTGAACAAATCCATTATATCATAACTTCAACTCTCCCTTAAGGATTATAGGTTTATGGCGGCCGTTGCTGGGCATCAAGTGGGACTTTCAACCTGTTTACGAAAGTTATTTCAGCAAAGAAGGCTACCTGTTGTTCCATGAGTTGCAGGTGGCTCCTCTTTGGCTGTTTTTCAGGGAAACTCAATCATGACACTTTTTGCATTTCATTCCTCATGTCTGTTTTAGTATGGTTAAAGGGATTGCGACTCATAGGCAAGATTTGGTGTGGAAAAGTTATCTGGATGCCACACTTGATTTCATTGGTGTTTATCTACCTATACCATAGGTTTTTATCTTCGTATATAGTAGATATATCTGGAAGTAGATAATATTTTTGTCTATCTACCTATACCATAGGTTTTTGTTCATAGTCTACCTCTCACATGTTTTTGTTCTTTATAATGTACCTCTATTACAGATTAATTATATTAATAACATCACAAGTTTTTACCTTTTACAATTATTTAGTTTTTGATAAACTTATCATATTTATTGTATATGAATTTTTAAATGTTTTTTTATTCGAAAGTTGGTAGATAAAGCATTCAAATATTAAAATTTAGTAAATATAGTTATTTCTACTCTAAAGGGCAAAATGGACATAATAACAAATCAAATAAAACTGGACTTGATTTGAAAACAGTTGAATTTTTTGAACTTGGATCAAAATGGCCCATAGAAAAACTGGAAAGCAAAAATTAACAGTTGTTAAAGAGTCATACCTGCTCTTTCATACTCTCCCAAATCGGAAAAACATGTAGCTGCGGAATCTGCCTTGCCTATAGCATCAAATATCTCAGCAGCTTCCTTAAGAATGGTCTTGACCTCCGCAGGATTTGAAGTCCGCATTCGATCGGCATTAGCTTTAAGGCCAGCAGCTTTGGACCTCCTTTCCCAATAAGTATCACCAGCTCTTTCAAAGCACATTGTGGCCATTTCATAGTTACGTTCATGATAGAGCTGCAAGAAAACAAAGATAAAGGATTTCGTAAATATTACCAAAAATAAAGGTGTTACATCATAAATAAATTATTTTAGAGGTGGGAATTTAACGATGAGGATGAGGAATAACAAATCAAATAAATTCAGGAATATTACATGTCTGATACAACAATTCTTTGTTCCTCTTGAATATTATAGAGTAAATAACGCAAACCTTAATGCCTCGTGATTTCCACTCCTCAGGACTACTAGCAACTTGCATTGCCTGCGCAAGGGAATCGTCCAGTTGTCTAACCTGTACAAGACATTTCTTCTTCCAATAGTCAAACATGGGCTTGGAGAACTCTTCTCCATTCTCGCAAAACCATAGTCTTTGTCTTGTCCGAGTAACAGCAACATATAATTGCTTCAGTTCAGAGCATAAGATGTTGTGCCCTTCACGGAAACTTGGAGGTCGAGGCAATGTTGAGTCAAGTAGATCTTTCTTCTTCATGTAATCATATATCACCCTCCATTGCTGTTTTAGTGGCGATGATCCAAAAAAGTTGTACAACAGTACATCCTGCAGACAAGACATAAACGATATGAATCAAAAGCAAATATAAATTTAAAAAAAAAAAAAAAGAAGATGAAAGGTGCTATCAGTCACCTGGAATTCAAGCCCCTTGCATTCCACTATGGTCAGGACAAGAGCATGCTTCCCAACGATTTTGAAAATTTCTTTTTGAGCACCAACATCACGGACCAAAATAACTTGCTCTGCTCCAAAGCCAACTATGTTAGAATTATCAGTTCCACTATTTCCAAAAATTTTTATGATTGCATTTTCATCTCTGGATTCAAGCAGTACTGGAGCTTCCCCATATATTAGACTGGTTTCAGGCTTCAAAACATCAATAGACTGAGGGAAAAAATGATATAGCAGTTCAACAATGCTCTGTGATAATTTCAGAACGCCAGCATGCGTACGGAAGTTTTGAGTCAAGTGAAATATTTCTGAGATTTGTCCCTTTTCTTTTCTTTCCTGATGCTTATTACCTCTTGATTCCAATAAAAACTTCTCGTGGAACAGGTGTCGCATATCTTCGAACCTAAAATCAATTCCCCTAGCAATGGTCTGTGCCGTATCACCAGAAAAAACAAAACCCTCTTCGACATTGTTGCACATATGCTTAAACAGAGCAATTTGGCTCATGGTGAGATCTTGAACTTCATCAATATAAACAAAATCCATATGATTGCCCACAAATTTTTCATGCCTGATCCGACGGTGTAGATCAATGACAAAATCAGCCAAATCAAATTCACCTTTTTCCGACTTCATTTTTTCATAAGCCTGACATATCTTGTATATTACTTCTCTCTTTTGCTTGCTTAAATCGGAAACCCGGCCCTCTGACAGTTGAACATAATCCTCCCTACTGAGTCTGCCATCACCTGCTTCTATGGCTCCTAAACCACCTTTAATATGAGATATAATCTCGGTAAAAACTCTTGAAGCATCAAGCTTCTTTGTTAACTGCTTATTAAAATGGGGCCAGTAAGATGAACTGAACCTCTCATAATCAACCTCCTTTGTCCAGATGGTCTGCAATGCAACTGATCTTGAGCTTCTCAATTGACCGTGAGGGAGATTTGTTGCTTCGGGGAATCTTTCAAAGTATGAGTTAGTCAGTGTTCCATCAAGCATCATCAAGAACTTATGAAATGTTATTACAAGAGGGTAAGAATCGGGGGGAATATCCTGAAATGAATTCTTGATATCCTTGAATTGAAATTCCTCCTCATCAAAATCAGTCATATCAATCAAATTTCTCTTGGCCGAATCACTTCCACCACATGCAAATCTGTAGACATACGTAAGTTAGCAACTTAAGGTGGCTAATGTGATGTTTGAAATTTACAAACATTTCAAGTAACGAATCAAGAACAAGAAAGAAATTTTTGTTTGAGAGAAAGAAATCAAGATTCCAAAATAAACCGAAGCAGAAATTTCTTTGGAACATTGTATATGTGATCCATAGAGTGAACTATGAATAACGAATTAACGATGCATCCAAACAACAGTCTTATAATGATAAACCAACACAAGGAAAAAAAGAAAAGAAAAGAAAAGCAGTATCATTTTTTTTTGGTTCAATAATACACGCACCTTTTCAAGTGTTGAACATGTTGTTTTATGGCAAAACATAGCTTAGGACTCACGGTAACAAAAAGCTGGTGTAGAGTTCTCCCCCGAATAGCCGAACAACTCGGCTCAAGCATGCTATTTGGACTACTAACGCATCCTTGCTCTGCCAAATGGTAACATTGTTCATTTTGAAATAATTTCATGGTTAAAACTGTTGTCTTCCCCGTTCCTGACCGTCCAACTATAAAGGTACTTTTATGATAAAGAATAATCTCCATTTCCTGGTCGGTTACTTCAAATGGAAGATCCAACTCTTTACCCTCAAGGTCAGTTAGCAAGTGATTCACTACACCAGATGACAAGGCGTAAAACTTCATGAGCAACAAACTCTCACTGACCTGTGAATTCTCAACATAACTTCTACCATCAGAAGCAACACCAACAAAATCACTATCGGTTTCAGTGGCACTAAGATCTTTAAACCGAGGCACATCCAAAGACGTGGGCCAGCACTTCGGAACTTCCAAATCACTGGTCACAAATGACAGAGAAAAATAAAAACTACTTCAGCAGTTAATAAGATTTAGAAAAGTTTGTATCTTCCATAAGGAAAGCAATAACACGTAACAATTCAGGTCTGCAAAAAAAACAAAAAAAAACTAGAATGCAGAAGAACATACCCCTCAAGACATTTCTCATTGCAGCGATTGATAAAATCATCTGTATATCTCTTGAAAATACCATCCAAACGATTTATCAATTTTGGGATGCCCTCTAGAGGCAATATGTTCCAAATCTTCAACACTTGAATGTATTTCAACTCCTTTGCAATGTCAATTGTGCAAACAATATATAGACCTCCAACTTTATATTGCCTCAAGATTGATGATGGGCCAGAACTAGTCGGAATATATTCCTTTTTAGGTCTCCATCCACAGGAAAGGTTCAGTAGAAGATTTAGCACGGACTTCTTCAACTGAATCGACCTAAGCTTTCTGAATGACTTCAGAAAATTATCACTGAAAAGTACCTAAAGATAATAGATTGGGGAAGAGAAGAACATAAAAATGAACATAGAAAATATTTAAGTAACCAGAAAGTCCAATATGAGAATACATATTTTTGACTAAAGAGATATCTTGGAAATAAACGGGGGAAAACTAGAGAGTAACCAAATCATAAATGAAAGCCCAGAGAGCTTTACCTTCCATCTAGAACTTCTGAAAAGTCCGCTGTTAGCATTAAGCAAATCATCAAACTGGTCTAACTCTTTCTTTGCCTTTAATATAGCCTTGGCCATATCCTCGTCTTTATCAGCATCAAAGAAACACTGCCGACTCTTGGCATCAAGGGTCAAATCCTCCCAAACAGATTCGCTACCACAAAGAGTTCTTTCATTTCCCAAAATCCAAAGGCAGTGCCTGAATTCATCAGACGAGCAGTAGTTATTTTCACCCTTACCAACAAGTAAAAACGATGCAAAAGTGTACAAGTTTACATAGAACCATACCGAGCCCTAGTAAGAGCAACGTTAACTCTTTGTGGATTCGATATAAAACCGAGTGAGTGATGTTGATTGGATCGCACAGTAGACATGATAATTATGTCCTCTTCCCCACCTTGGAACCCATCAACTGTCTTCACCTTCACTTTAAAGCCATCAAGCTTATTGTACTTCTGTCCAAGTTTGTCCTCAAGTGCAGCTACTTGAGCTGCATAAGGAGATATTACACCGATACTAAGCTTCTCTTTTGAAACAACCCACTCTGTATACGAAGAGAGAGAAAAGAAAATTTTCAGTTTTATCCAAACCAAGAAATATTTAGCCATTACATGAAGTAATAACAAAAAATAAGAACAAAAAAAATATTACAAGCATATAATAGAACATCTAGAAAATAACATAACCAAAAATATTGAATTTGGAACATGAGCATGGCACCCTGGCTAGACATACTTTTGTACAAATTCCGCAGTATTTTCAAGACAATTGCAACCTCTACCATATTCTTTAGACTATGTCCATCCTCGTCCTTCTCCTCTCTTCCATCAATTACATTAATAAAAGAATAAGGACCGAAGATTGACCCTGGAAGATAGTGTTTCTCATGGCTTCTTCTTTTAACATTCGGAGCGTCCAGGATCTGGTTATAGTAGAAACTTGAATTTGGGAAGGAACTTATTGACGGATGCATCCTGTATTGCATGTTTAGAAGGTGTTTATAGTGACCCATCGAGCTCAACCTCTCAAACAAGCTTCTTCCAAAACCAGCTTCATAGGACACCTAAGGAAGAAAGAATAAGTCGAAAGGAAAATTGCAACGAGAGAAATGATTAAATAAATATAACCAAGTAAGCATCAACATACATTGCTTTCCACCATAGCTGGTAACTGACATTCATCACCAACAAGAACGGCATGCTTCACACCTGGAAGTTGCAGAGGTATCGCTGACTCACACTCTTTCAATTGTGCAGCCTCATCGATAACAACAATAGTCAGCGGCTCCATTTTCACTCTATGCAGCTTAAACGAACTGGATGCAGTGCAAAATATTAAGGAAGCTCTTTGAAAACAAAACTTCATTACAGATTTTTCGTCCGTAACATCTGGAAGGTAAAGTTTTCTAATTGAATCCTGAAGAGTAAGTAATACTGAAAGGCACTCTCTTCTCTTCATGTACAGATAAAATGTGTTGTCTACTGGCTCGGGCACATCTTCAACTTCTGAACAAGAGAAAAGCTCTTCCAATGCTTCAGAATCAACATTACCTTGCAACAATTGTATTTCAATGGAATCAACTAACCTTAAAAGTAAAATCATGTCTTGGAAATTTTGTGCCGAAATGTAATCTTGGCTTATATGGGTACAGAAGGTAGAAATAAAACATTTTAAGGGTAATGCAGTAGAAACAAATTTCTCTCTGAAAAATTGAAGAAACGATTTGCACTTCCCCTTGCTAACTTCGGTCCCACTTCCGCATCCTTTCTCTATCATTTCACCATCACCATTCTGTTCTTCCTCTTTGGCTAACTCATTTTCCAAGAAAATATGGTAACGTGAAACACAATCCTCAAGAAGTCCAATCATGGAAGACGAGCAACTACTCCAACCTGTCACCGGGCCCAGGCACTTGAAAAGACTTTCAACACGGTGATCCAAAAATATATCTTCAATATCAGAACCAACTTTGAGTCCCTCTTTATTCCCAAATAAAAGAATTTTTCCCAGAGGACAAAACAAAGCATTGGACTCTGCTTCAGTCACCATCTCCACAAGATGAGAAGCTACTTCAGTTACTGCAACATTTGTTGGGGCACAAACAAGAGTCCTACAATTCATCCTTAACAGGGTCAATAGCAGAGTAGCAGTTGATTTAGTTTTCCCAGTCCCAGGTGGACCCCAAATGAGTTGCAATGTAGACTTGGAATCACAAAACAGCATTTCAAGACAGGCCAAAACTGCCCCAGTTTGTGACTCATTCAATCCAGAACATGAATTCTCAACTAACAATTTATCCCGAATGTCAGCATGCATTTCATACGAGGGAGGATAGTTTTTCTGAGCCTGTTACCAAGCATAAGATATTTAGCCAATCCCAACAATAAATAACAGTGTTGAAATATAGTAACAGAAATTATTCGATCAAAGTGAATCGAATAGTTAGATTGGAGAAAGAGAGAGACTGTAGAATCCAGAGTACACAATTGGAGTAGTACACATAGAGATGAGAGAAACTTTGATCTAAAGAGAAAAATGAAAGAAAATCATCATGCTTGTATCAAAATTATTAGAGTATTATACACAGCGTAAGTTACAAAAAAGGTAATTCGCCGAGTATTTTGTATAGAGTGTAGAGAGTATTACATTACACCTTGCATTACGTATTGTTGACATACCATGAATAGGTCCTATTTCAGTGAATGCAATACACAGAACTTAAGGTCTTACCACAGAATCCGTGCACAGAACCTCTCTGATTATCTTCAGATTTCCGAACATGTGCAATGCTTTCCATATTCTGCCATTTGTGATCAAATTCACAAGGAAAACAACAAATCGTGATGCTGGAGTGCTCTTGTTATCGGTGACTTTAAACCCTTTTGATGCCTTGACTTCAAACTCTTTTATTTCAGTCTCTGTTATCTCATCATTAAATTCATCTTCTCTCTTATTTTCTGAGATTTTATTTTCCGTGATGTTAGTGACCGATACAAAAGTCCATGACCTCCCTACCCTTTGTAAATCAGAAACAGTTTCGGGTTTCGCA
Source organism: Pyrus x bretschneideri (assembly GCF_019419815.1). Taxonomy (NCBI): domain Eukaryota; kingdom Viridiplantae; phylum Streptophyta; class Magnoliopsida; order Rosales; family Rosaceae; genus Pyrus; species Pyrus x bretschneideri. The sequence goes on along the minus strand of NW_025999735.1, from coordinate 964,789 downwards.
TCAGCTAAGACAAAAAGATCCCCAGGCAAAGTTTTGTATGGTTCCTTTCCACGTTCGCTGAACCTGTTTCGCCACTCATCAACCTTGATATTATATATCCATGTTTCATCAAACTTGGACTTGGATTCTTTAAAAGCAACTACTTGAGCAAATGGTGCTCTGTCAATAGTTTCCATACTCGACTGCACCTGTGCACGAGTTTCCTCTAATAAAGGAAGTGAATAGGACCCAAAATAATGCCGAACTGAATCAAATGATTCAGGAATCTTCTTCACCTAGAAAAGTAAAAAGTTCAGAATAAGTTTGTTGATAAATCTACAGATGATATATATACAATGGTACTGGGGGAAGTGAGAACTGAACGTGGGAGGTGCAGGTGACTGTTCTTAACCAATTGAGCTACAAATATAGACACGGAAGAATTAGAAGACTGAAATGGGGTTCCCTGTCTGAATCAAGGCCTATAAAGAAAAAACTACTACCTTGAAAAAGCAATCCAGGCTTCAAAGATTTAAAACCAAAACCTTACTTACTGAATTGTTTATCAAGGTAGCATAAAAGATTCTAAAAGAGTTTACAAATTCAAGGGTATTCAGATTTTGAATGAATCCATCGAACTTCACGGTATTCAAACAAAAATTTCAAAGGAGTTCATAAAACTCCATAGAAATCTGGATGTATTCAATCATGATTTAAAAGTAGTCCTAAAAACTCCATGTGTATTCAATCAGGAATTGAATTTACATTATTTTAAAAAGATTAAGGATTTTGATGGATTTAGAAAAATTTTATCGTGTATTTTAGGCTTTAGGAATCAGGGTCTTCCCCTCAGTCTATGAAACTCCATTAGAACTCTATCAACTTCACAGATTTATAACTCTTTTAAAAACCTTCAAAATCTCAATTGAATACACCCCTAAAGTTTTATTTTTTTGGGTCTTAACATCTAAGCAGTCCCGAAAACACAAAACAAAACCAAAGTTGCAGTATCAATCTCATCAAAATTTGAAGAAAAACAAGATAAAGCTCTAAAAAAATAAAAAAAAAAAGAGAGAATTTATCAGTAAAAGTAGAAGAAAAAAAACCTGGTTTTTGTACAGATTGTCATTGAAAATGTCTTCAAGTGACCAAGAAAACACAGTATCCATGAAAGGGTCGGAAGCAGACATTGTCTCACTCACTCGTTCACTTCCAAAACCTACTTCAATGGAGAGAAAAGTATGAAATGATAAGTTTCAGAAAAAGAGAAGAAGGAAGTAAGACTGCCATACATTGCAAGAAAGAGATGGAAATTATATAACGCACAAAAGTATTCCCCTTTAACCGAAAAAACAAGAGAAATTCGTATTCGTTGTTCACAGTTTTGCTTACAGGGGAAGTTCTTTGAAGACTCAGTGACCATATTCACCTTTAAAGGTTCGACCTTTACACGTCCAATTTATAAAATAATAAAAATAAAAAGCAAAAGTATTCCCTTTTCTTTTAAAGAAAACTAACGAAAGGTTCAAAAAAAATTTACTTTTAATGAAAAATCATTTTTAAAATTATAGTGAATAGTATTAAAGAAATGTATAAATGTGGTTTTTCATTAAAAATGAATAGTATCGGGAGTGTTTTGTTAAAAATCCCTTTTTTTATATAAAAAATTATGAAAAATAGTAAACACTGTTGTAAAATGTGGCGTGAATACTACACATGTGTTTGTGTAAGAAAGCTAACCAAAGTGAACTTTGGTGAAAGTCATTAAATGCATCATATGAAAATGTCCTAGGAGAGGTGAAATATTTTCTTCTTGTTTGTAAGATGTTGTCAAATCAAAATCCCTAAAAATAAAAATATGTCTGTAACCTCATTACAACACACAAAGAAAAGAGAAAAAGTAATAATATCAATATCTCTTCCTCCCTGATGCGGGAGGTAGACTTGGAGAAAACAATTTGAAACCATTAATATGCTTTGGAATAACAAAAGTTTTGTATTTTAATTACTTAGGAATTTTTTAAGTTATTTTGGGAGTTATAAGGATGTAATGGATACTTGAGGTCTATTAATTTGTAAACGCTTATAAATATTGTACTAGAAAGCCTTGATGACATACTTAAATGAATTAAAATTGTATTTTCCTTGTGCATTTGAAGAGAGTGATTTCTCCTTCGTGTGAGCGAATCCATAATTAGTGACGTGAATGAGCTCCGTTGCCCCTGGTTGAGCGAATCCCAAGTTACCATCTCCCGTCTCCCCGAGACTCCCTTGGCTTTTCCTGCGTCAAGTGGCATCAGAGCAGGGTTTTGGATTTTTATCTTAAATCCTGATGGTAGTGCTACGCACATCATCTGTGTTCGTACTCAAAACCAACTCAGTTCTCATGGCTTTTATCTAGAGAGTCATACATCACTGGAAAGTTGTGGAAGTCTAGTTTCCTACGCAACAAACCGTGCATCAAACCGAATTTTGTGTGTGCAGATATCGGCAAAACACCACAGAGCATCAATACTGTCGTGAAAACAAAATCAGTTCACTTGCGGGTCCGTTTTCGATTTGGTTAAGTATTTCTCAATGCCATATATCATTTCTAAATTCTCAAGTGATTCCTCAATCTGTTATTTCTACAAAACAATATCTTCAATTTACTAAAGCATGTTGCTGCCTCCAGTAAATAAGGTTAGATGCGTTCTAGAAACAGCTGTCTTTGATTTTTCAAGTGATGATTTTCTAAATCTCAACCTTCCTCCAAATTTTGATCGTTGTCTAGATGGTTCATGTGAGATTTGTTGTGCATGTGATGAGGTTGTAAAACCTTCCAACATGGAGTTTGGCACGAAAGGGGAACATACAAAAAGCAGTGATGTAATCAATAACTTTGCCGAATGGGATTCCACCCCAGTTTATGATCAATATGAAGGCAATGAAGATGTGGTTGAAAAGTTTCATGGACAACTATATAATGGAGTACAAGCTCTTAATATCCTTAACATTGATGATCCTTTTTGGGACAATTTTGTTGCTCAAGATATAAGAGGAGAGCTATTTGATAGAAGAACTTTTCAACACGATTTGAATTCTCTCGACTCATTTGAAGAAGTGATTTGGAAGCACTATTCCAAGGTGATTATTTTCACGAAGAAAAGATTAATGTGTGCATGGTCTATAGGAACTTGGAAAATTTGGGTGCTAAATTGGGTATTGTGGAACATCTTGGTTGGACATCTAGAAGTTATTAAAAAAAAAAAAAAAAAAAAAAAAGAGGTCAACTGAAACTCGAGGACGAATTTTTTTTTTTTTTTTTTTTTTTTGAGAAGAGGAGAATGATGTAGGAGATAGACTTGGAGAAAACAATTTGAAACCATTAATATGCTTTGGAATAACAAAGGTTTTGTATTTTAATTACTTAGGAATTTGTTAAGTTATTTTGGGAGTTGTAAAGGTGTCATGGGAACTTAAAGTCTCTTAATTTGTAAACGCTTATAAATATTGTACTAGAAAGCCTTAAATGGTAGATTTGAATGAATTAAAATTGTATTTGCCTTGTGCATTTGAAGAGAGTGAATTCTCCTTCTAAAATCAAGCATTTGGCTTGGTCATATGAGCGAATCCACAATTAGCGACATGAGCGAGCTCCATTGCCCCTGGTTGAGCGAATCCAAAGTTATCATACCCTATCTCCCCGAGACTCCCTTGGCTTTTCTTGCGTCACTCCCCCTCTTCACTTGCATTTTTTTTGTGATACAGTTACGAAAAACAAACAGTGTGATACATCGTACTTGTTCTGCTTGCTGAAAATTGCTTTCTCCAAGGATCTTACTATTCCTCTTCCTTCTCTGCCTCACCTGCTTGGTGTTTTCTCGCCAAGAGCAACTAACACCATGTCTTCTCCTAGTCCTCAATTTAATAATTACTTATATTTTTATTTCTTGTTTAGTGTAGCTCCTGATTATTAACTCAGTGTTTATTTATGTTAATTTTATTGCAATCTTAGATGGTGTAGTACAATCGCCCATCTTGAACTGCATATTTAATTTTATTGCAATCCTGCAATTTTAGGTGGTGCGATATAATCGCCCATCATGCACTGCATATTTAGTTTCATGCTGCTTGAGTGGTGTCGTATAATCATTCATTCTACACTATTATTTCAATGAGAGTGGTGCAATACAATCGTTTTCCTCATTAATTTTCTTTCTTGTTGGTAGTAGTACTCAATATTGATAGCCGTGCTTGTGTATTGAGTATTACAAACTACCTAATATTCTAAATTATGTAAATCTCGAGCCTAAAGTTTCGAGTGCTTATCATTTTGACATGAAGTTCAAAAATGAAAAATTTGTAAAAACCAGAAGTTCTAACACTACATTTCTCTATAATCCATGTTATTGCAAGTTCTTACACATTTCATTTTTCTTTCTGAAAAAGAAAATGGCGAACTTGACAAAACTTGATTTTGTTGACTTTGATATCACTAGAAAAAACTACCTTACCTGGGTAGTGGATGCCAACATCCATCTAGAGACAGGAAATCTTGAATATAGGTGGGCATAAAATTGAGAAACCGTGAAACCGAACAGAATTAAACGAAAATAAACCGAAAAAAACCGAATTGATCAAAATCATTCAAACTTGGACCGGAACCAAACCAAATCAATTTAAAACGGTTTTGGTTCCGATTTCTAATTCTCAAGAACCGTAGGAATCACAACGAACTGTCTACATTAATTTTCTTTAACTCTAATTATTTAGCCCTTATTTTACATAAATACTAAGCCGAAACTCAAAACCTATATAAAAAATTCTCAACCCCAAAAGTCGAATTCTTGGTAATTACTTCACCTCATTCATTCAATTATAGCCACAATTCACATTCTAATTTTCATCCCTCTCTCTCCTATCTTCTTTTCCACATTTATCTTTATGCATTTTATATACTTTAGTTTGATTTCAAAATGTACACTTTGGTCTTGATATGAGGTTTTCTATCTTTTGAATTTGTGGTGGAAATATTTGTTTGGTATTGGAAGTAGAAGATTAATATATATATATATATATATAATTTTGGTTAATACCGTAAACCGGCATAAACCAAACCGGAATCGGTGTAAACCGAATTGTATGATTTTAGTAATAAATTTAAGCGAAACCTCACATCACCGAAACGTTGATAATTTTCGGTTCCCCAATTTTGATTCGAGGGTGAAACCAGGATGAACCAAACCATGCCCACTGTTAATCTTGGAAACACCATCAAGGAAGGAAACAATGTATCATCTCAAGATTGGGCAAAAGCCATGATTTTTATTCGTCACCACCTCGATGAAGTATTAAAGAGCGACTATCGAACGGTTGAAGATCCACTAGCTCTTTGCAATGCATTGAGAAACAATATAATCACCAGACAACAATGATTCTCCCAAGAGATGAGTTGCCACACTTGAAAATCCAGGATTTTAGGAAGGTTGCTAAGTATAACTCTGCACTGTTCAGAATTAGCTCCCAAATGAAACTTTGTGGGGGAGACTATCATTAAGGAAGATATGCTGGAAAAAACTTTAAATATTTTTCATGGCTCCAATGTTCTCTTGCAACAAAGAGAGCAAAACTTTACTAAGTACAACTAGTTGATATCAGTGCTCTTGGTGGCTGAATAGAACAATGAGCACTTGATGAAAAATCATCAATTCCGATTAACTGGGTCGGCGCCATTCACAGAATTGAATGTTGCTTCCCTTGAAGCAAACACCACATCCTCAGTGATATAGTTAACTTTAGACGTTTCAAAGGCGATGTTTTCCCATTACTTTTTTTTTATAACAGAGATGATATTGTATTTCATTCAACTTCTCAAACAGTTACAAAGGTTGCCAATTGGGTACATAATCTTCAGTGACCAAGAAATTGATCTGAAGTGAATTTGCGTAGTAAAACAAACAATAGTAAACCCCCTATAGGGCAAACACAATCACTATCCTAGCCCCATAAACCGTCATCAATACAAAGCTGTTACAAAAACACGATAGACGCAACAATGCGAGGCCACCAAAAATCATTGCCAAGCGAGACCAAAAAAAGGTCATCGTTAAAAACAAGACCACAAACTCAACACAAAAAATGAAGACAACATCAACCATTGCAAGCACGTGACCACCACATACATAGGGCGAATAAAATAAATCCAACATGTCCACAGTGGAGAAATAGGTGCATAATTGGCAAAAGACATTGGAGCAGAGTCACGTGTAGAGATAACAAAGGCATGGAACGCCTGCTGAAGCTGGGGCGAAACCCAAGACACCAAAGACTATTAGAAGTTTCGCCGCTCGGTATGGGTCGTAACGGTATGAAGGGTATCGATGACCGACAAGGATGGTGAAGGGAACCATCCACGCCGCCGCACCACCAGCCCTACCACCATAACGAACCTAAATAGACTGAAATGATATTTCCAAGGGCAAGCCCTCGAGGAGCCCAAAACACCATGAGCAACAGATCTGCATGTCAAACATTGAACAATTAGGAAGTCGTCATCGGGAACACCCAAAATATACTCCACCCAGGAAAAAAACACTACAGATCTGAAAGCCCACCACACCAAAGCAAGGGAGGGACCCTACGAAACTTGTTTCTGGAACGCGCAACACTAAACCCCACAACCACCAAAACCATCCAAAGCCACATAATGGTAGAGCCATCCAATGGAACACCAGAGGAACCCTCGAGACAAAGCCCACATGTGGGACGATGGAAACCCGTGGGGGTAGAGGGAAAAGATAGGAGCCCGGGATAAGGGAGAGGGAGAAAAGACAAGGGGTAACAGCATGGAGTGAGAAGATGAGAGGCTGGGAAAGGCAGAGACGGGAAAGGGGAAGAATGACGTAAAAAAAAAACAGAGGAGGGTACGGCGATGCAATAGAAAGAGGGTTGGGAGAGGGAAAGTGGAGAGGAATGAGGGGACGAGAGAGAAAAGAGGAAGGTTAGGAGGAGGAGGAGGGGAGTCAACCATAGACCCCCAACCTTAGTTAGAGGTCGGCGGCCATGGAGGAAGGGAAAGTTGGGCTCTGTGGTTTCTAAGGTTTCTAAGTCTATGAGAAATAAAATTCACTGATTAGTGTTGTTTGAGCTTAGAATTTTATGGCATAGGCAGGCATGCATGTAACTTTTGATCTCAAAATTTATATATGTGGCACTTGTTACCATTACTTTACTTTAGTATAAAGTAAGGTTTTCAATTGCACTATTTGTCTGGGCAAAGATTTCTCTTGGAGAATGATCCTCGGACCTCAGCACAGCTCCCCAATAGATTGGCACTTTGGATGTGTAGTCGGGCTCTTGCTTGTTAATGTGCTACAGGAAGAGGACAAAGTTAGTTCTGAAATGTGCCTTTACGGGGCCTTAGGTGTAGGCCTTAAGGCTCGCAATCAAAACTAAGTGTTAGACGCGCCGCTGCTATCTCAGTATAGCAGATGTAGAACAAGTGTGTTTTAAGTCGATTACTTGCGCGCCAAGTTACTTGGACTTCTTGTTATCAAAGGATTGTCGTGGATGGGTTAAATCCACATTGAGTTCTTTTTCTTACCTTGTGACTAAGGACTTTTAGTTCATAGTTTTGTATGTTCAAACGAAGGGAGTTCAGAGCATTTTAAGTCATTTACTTGGTTCTTGATTGATTTTAATGATAACATATCCATTAAACTAACCAAATCCAACTGCAAATGAGATCTTAATATAGGAAAACTGATGGAAATAATTTGAATACACATTGGAGAATGCATTAAGTAATAGATCCACCAATTCAGAAAACAAACAAAGAGCTTCGGGCAAAATTTCACCTTGTCTGTCAAGGTTGAACTTTTTGTAGTCAATTCTCCTTGTATTTACAAGGTTTGTATGCTAAAAATGGATGGATAGTATACAAGTTTACGCAAGGAAATCAATACTACACCACTAAAGGAGGTAGCAGAGCATTTAAACTAGATAAAAGATGTCTTATGTAGGGAATTATCCTAAAAAGGATTAGGATTGGAGCTAATTACAGCTTTAAGATGCAAATATGGCTTGAGAGCAGAGTTTGTATGTTTGTTTGTTTGATTGGTTGAGTGTCCTTGTCTCTAGGGTCTTTCCTCCTTTTATAGGCAAATTTGCCTGATTGCTGTAACCTTTATCCTTACTCGAAAGCATTTGGAGGGTAATGAGTCATCAACTTTTTACTAGAACTGCCATTAGAAAGTGCTTTTTGGCTGATAATATGTTAGTCTCCATCTCTTGTTACTTCAATGGTAAGCACGTGGCTTGTATTTGGCAGGGAAGACTTCAATTTGCCTCTAGGCTCGATGCTAGGCTTCGGGCAAGTCCTCTTTTAATTGACATCCTTGGGCTTTCTTTCATTTAAATAAAATGTTCAAATATTAACCCAAACACTATTCATTTCATTTGAATAGTGTTTTGGGATGAATTTTGAGTTATTTACAAAATTACCACCGCATGTTCAGATTAAAAGTTATGATTTATTTACGAAATTACCACCGCTTTTGCACAGTAAAAGGCCGCCCTCGCGTCAGTCATCGTGGATTGCTCTGTTCCGTCCGTTTCCATTCCCTGTTCTTTTCCTTTCTTCTCCCCCACTCTCTCTGTAACCATCCATCAAATCCCTCATCCCTCCCTTTTCTCACTCTGTAATTTCCCTCAAATGCCTCACCGATTCTCTTTTAGCCATTCTCAGTCTCGCCAGCCGGCCCAGCCGTGAGGCGTTGGAGGTCGATGAGGCGATTGATATGGAGTCGCAGACCATCAAGCAGATGTTGGAGTTTTTGTTTGCTTGCGTCACCGTCACCGTCACCGTCACCGTCACGGGGGGCTTTGAGTTTTCTTTAAGTGGTTGCAGAGGGTTCGGGTAATCAAGTAGATGAGACAAATGGCAAAACACGAAGAACTCCCAATCCCAATTCACAACACCCTCGACGCCGTCTACGGCGACTCCTCCCATCTCGACGAGGCCCAGCTCCGATTCCACCGGCTGAAGTCCAAGTTCCAGCAGGTCGGTCACCCTCCCCAACTCTTCTCTCGCTCTTCAGGTGGGTCCCTCTTTCTCTCTCTCGTGGATTTTTTTTGTGCACCTGTTTGAATTTGTGATCGGACGGTGAATTCAGGGAGAGTAAACTTGATCGGAGAGCACATAGACTACGAGGGCTACTCAGTGCTGCCGATGGCCATACGACAGGACCCCATTGTCGCAATCCGGAAGCACGACGACGGAGATGCCGAGAAAGTTCTCAGAATCGCCAACGTCAACGACAAGTACTAAATTTGTACTTATCCGGCCGACCCGACCCAGGTACCAAATTATTTGACTTGATCATCCCCGTTGATATCGGTGTACAATTTTAGTCAAAGTTTTTGACTTTTAACTTTTTCTGGTGGTTGAAGGAAATTGACTTGAAGAATCACAAATAGGGGCACTATGTCATTTTTGGGTAAGACATAAAGATCCATGCTTTGATCTGTGTGTTTGGATAAATTTAGTTTTTTTTTCCTTTTTCTTTTGTTTGACGATGAAAACATTTGGATGGTCAAACGTTAAAACTATCAATTTCTGAATGTACGGCAGAAAGTGATGGTTTATGTTGTTGTTCAGGTACAAATGTTTTTACGAATTTGCCAAATCGAAGGGAGAAGATGTTGGACCAGTACTATTTAAATTCTGTTGGAGTTTGGGTTGCTGATATATCGGTATTCACTTGACTTAAATCTTTTTCCTGGTTACTCCTTTTTATGTTCTTTTGAAACTCCAATTGTTGTTTTTGAGACTGAGACCTGTGAGTCGTTATAATGCTGCTCTGCTCTTTCTGTCTCAGCTTACTAAGCCATATGCAGTGGAGGAAAGCCAGTTGCCTCACGGAGAGTGGATTCTCCAAATCATCTTTTCACTATCATCTCTCTCAGTCATGACTCATGACTTAGGTACTACATAATAGGTTTTTGTGCATCTGTTTATTTGTAATTGTCCAAATAGCAATGTAACTGTTGAATAGGTTTTTGTGTATCTTTGCTGCGCCGTATGAATTAGCTTGAGGTTACTTGACAGTGACGGTGAATTTACCTTGAGGTTCTGTAGTACCTTACAAGTAAACCTCTCTCAGTCATGATTTATAATGTGATTTTTTTTTTCCTTCCAACTGTTTCTTGATATAATCCTTTAGGTAAAGCATGTTATGATGTTTCCAATTTGATAAATAACGTTAAGTCATAATGAATTCAACCATTGTATGATTTGTATTTATTTAGGATTCATAGATGTAGGAGAAGATACATAGGAACTTAAAAAATCTAGAACAACGAAAAACTATGCATATATTGTATAGCTGTGTAGCTTTGTTCTAATAGGCAGCTACATCCAGCAGGGATCAAGCAAGCGTTTCACTTGCCAGGAGTGATTGTCACCATCTTTATGACATAAGTCATTTCTCTAAGAAGCATCCTTTCCCTTGTGAAAGTCAATTCCAGAGGAAGAACTGTTCTGATGTTGACGACTTAAATTAACAAGCCTGTGCTGTTGACATTTTCCCGTGTCAAATATAGAAGTCATCAAACGTTTCTCAGGATCAATGCCACTTGGTAAGTGAGTTACAATTTATATTTCCATTGACATTGGGTTAGTTCATTTACTTTCAGTTGTATTCTTAAATTCTTATTGTACTGAATGCATGAAGGTGAGAGTGCTCGATTGCGACCAAATTTGGGTGACAACCGCCAAACTCTAATACTAATTTTTTCCTCTTTTCTATACCCTTTCTGTTGTGAACCATGCAAATTAAGTGTCTTTGGAGATACTGTTTGTATTTTCTCGGAATTTCAGTATAGGGTTGATGATTTTTGTATTATTAAACTCGGTCGTCGCTTCTTTTCCATCGTTGCTGTCATTTTTTTTCTTATCTCAAATCAAAATTGTATTTGCTTATTTTGTTTTTGAAGTTCAAATGAGGCCATCGGTTTTGTCAATGTTATTCTGACTAGGTGGAATGTGTAGAAATTTAACAAGAGTGAGTAAATTGGCTAATTCAAATAATGTAAGTGACGGTCATCATAAAGTTCAGTAGCAAATTGACAAAGAAGTATTTTGAATTGATTAACCCTCTACTTAGAGATGCATTAACAAACATCTGCATGCACATGCATTTAGGTTGAAGCAAACTATGTTATCACATGATTGAAATCATCTATTTACATCAATAAACTTTTCATAGCACATGATTGATATGGGTATATAGACCCAACATCTTTAGCTATATGTTATATTTTGACATAAAAATTGAATGTATCAGTTTTAAATCTTTCAACCATGTTATTCAACTGATGCCATAAAATGCCATATTTTTTAAACTCTGTGGAAAGGAATTTACATGCAACGTGATCAAAATGACTCCATAAATTGCTTATAAAATATCTTTTCAAATACATAAGCAAAAAGAGAGATGGCTTGTCACCACGTCTTTACTTTTTGCTATTATAAAAGCTATGAATTGCTAATGGGTTTACCTTTTCTTTTTTTTTGGAGTTTTCAGAATTTTGGGTCGTTGGAGGAAGAATTTGGTTGCTTGACATTTTGAGGTATATAATTTGCTATGCTTTTGTTTTAATTTCTTCAGTTAGATGGTAAGCTTTTGTTTCTATTGGGTTTTTGAAAGTTTAGGGATGTTGCTGAATCATGATAATATTATGCAAATAGAGGTTAAGTCACTTTGATAATTGATGGTTATGAAAAGTTAATATAATGAATTGATGTTTTGGTTGGTCTAGAGTAGTGGTTCACCCAAGACACTCATGGTAATAAGTGGATATGCTATTGCATAAAGATAGAAAATTATATGAACGTTCAGATAGTTGCTTTATTCAATATGATTGCCCTTCATTTTCAAGTTTTTAGAAGTGAAAAAAAAAAAAAAAACTACATTGACCAAGAAAAAGAATTTGTAAAACTTTAATTGTTTGAAACCGATAAGTACATTAATTTATATTCTTATTTGAGCAATGGAGTTCTCAACAAAGTGATTCTTGACAAGGATCTTAGAAATATGATCAGTTTATCAAGAGCTTCATAGAGAGCTCTTTTGTTTCTGTTTGCAAGATGATTGCATTATTAAATAAACTGCATATAATTTGGTTTGGGTTAGATCTATATGTTGGTTTAGAATGTAGACAGTTTTGATTACAGTGCTTGGAGAAATTGACACTATCCAACTTTCCTTAGGATAAGTTCATACCCCTTCAGGCAAGTACTTAAGTTAATTAAACTAATTAGGGGAGTATGAAGTTGAGTTTGTATTTCTGTTTCTTTAGTTCTTGCCATGATAATCTATTATTTTACTTTTTCACTCTATTTTACAGATTTGTTCGAAATCTTGCAGGAAGAAAGAATGAGGCTGTTGAAGCACAAAACTAAAGTTTACTTTTATGCTCCTAGGCTGGATCACCAGGTGAAATTTTCATTTCAAGATGTATATATATGTTCGCAACTTTTTTATACTTAGGACAGAAATTTGAGTTTTAGCATTACAACTAAATGTCCATAGACACATGATACGAATTGGGCACGCACGAATGTCAAATTTAAAATGGCATGAGTTACGGTTCACTTATACAGTTGAATGTTCTCTTTGGGCACGCACAATTTTTCTTAAACTTGGTTTGGTTTTCTACTTTTGTTTAGAGATGGAGTGACAGAGTCACAGTTCGACCGATTCTTAAACGATGAATTGAGCCAGATCTTTGAGTTCTCTCTTCGTCAAGTTAAATTTTCTTTCTAATTCTTGTAAGGTCGAAGTGGAAGCTATCGGCCATGTTCACCATAAGCTATATCTTTCATTGCTTTTCGATTAAGCCCGCTGATTCACCTGAAATTTCACCTGAAATTCCCAAAATCATAGGCAGCGCTTCAACTTCCTTAGATTCTCCTCCAGTTCCAAGTAAATTTACTATTCCTCAAATTTTTAGGCCAATTTTCAGTCCTTCTGTTTTTGGATTAGGGAGTTTTTACCTCCTTATTTGTGCTAATTTGTAATCTCTTGGTAGATCTTTACCTCTATTTTTACTTCCTCTCTTGATTTTTTTTTTCTGGCTGTGTTTTTTATGAAATGTTCATGGTAAATAAGTTTCACTCCTGAAAGCTTATTAGTATTCGCTTTGTGGCAATATAATTTGTATCAAAAATTTGTTCTTTGTGCTAAAAAATTCAAGGATGTCCTTGATTTAATGCGTTTTCTTTGTTTGCTATCTGGGTTTTATGTGATTGTTTATTTTTGGCTATGGAGTAGTGTAGTTTAAGTTTGCATATCAAAAAGGCGATGTTTTAATCTTTCTTAATAGTTCCCATTTGCATTTGTGTTGAGGGAGGTGACATTGCAGGAAGAGAATGTTGTATATGAAAGGGCAATATCGTGTGAAAACAAAATACAAGAGAAAATTCAAGAGCAGATTTGCTGAAGAGGAAGCTAATGGTGAGACTTGAGTATATCGTATTTTGTTAATGGAGACCAACACTCTTTCCGAAAATTTATGATTTTTGTTATCAGGAGATGGAAGAGAATGAAAGGAATTTGAGATATGAACTCGAAAATGCACGAACCGCATTGGATGCCAGTTGATCTGGTCAATCAGATGAATCCATTGCTGATCCGAAGACGACAGTTGGAACCGAAAATGACGTAGAAGCTTTAAAGAAGGCTATACTTGAAAAATTAGAGGAGAGGAAAAAAGAACTGGTCGGTTTCATTTTTGCTTTCAATCTTACAGTTGTTTCGTCTTCGTTCATTGCAAATGTGTTTGTATTTTGAATTTATTTTATCCCGATTACTGAAAAGATGATGTGATCTCTTAGAGTTCAATGGAAGCACTCGAATCGATTGTGCGAATTTTATGATAAATTATGCAGTTTTGGGTTTGAATCTTTGTTTGGTGAATGGAGATTGATTTCTCTGTTTCTTCGTTGCCGATTGAGGTGCTCCCATGGCTTCATCGGAGAAGGCTGTGCATGCTGCTGGTATGCTTGCTGTCGTTTCTCACACTGTTAATTGTTTTTTTATTTTTGTTGATTTGATCAAGTGTACAAGCATATCTTTTCTGTGTTTATTATTTCTTTGGTGTTTAATTTTATTTGAATTTCTTAATTTGTTCAAAGGATGCTTTAGTTAGTAGCCACTTTCTATGTTTTTTTATTAACTGCTAAAATAGGTGTTTGCCCTACTGGACATATATTTTGCCATCTTAACTACAAGGGCAAAATATATGTGAACTGCATGTTGCTTCTGTTTCTTTTGTTTCTTACGGAAACAAAACATTTTTGGTGACCACGTCTTTGTGATCAAGAATATTCAGTTTCATTCTACCAATTGTACAATGTTTTTACATGTCAGCTCAGTTGAACGTATATAAAAGCCAAGTGAAACCTACGTTTGGCTCAATGAGAAACAAGCCATACTTGAAGATTGTTATGTTCGGCTTGAAAAGCTTGTATTTTTTCACAAGTCTACGAAAACCAGTTTGTATCAAGAAGTTTGCTTGGAATGAAAGATTATGTTCAAGCTTCAGTTCCCATTAGTTTAATGGTACTTCTCTTCTCAATACTAGAAAAAGTGTGAGAGGTTTTAAGACGAATCCAAATTATCTGTTTTCCCTTTTTTTTATCTAACTAATAGTGTTCACTAACCTTAAATTGTCCCTCTAATGTACCAATCAATAATTCCACAAATTCATCATGAGTGTACTGCTGACTATCAGCTAAAATGGTTGCAGGTAATTGTTGACATAATCATTGCTGCATGAAAATATGCAAAGGGAATAAATCAATAAATTGACTACTTATATAGGATAGTTATATAAGCAATTGTTTGAACTACTCTAATTACACGAAAAGAAAATTTAAACTCAAATGCAAGGAAATTAGTCACTCAACCCATGTCTACGGGGAAAATGAGTTTTTTCATCTAAATTAAGATTTCATTTGTCGTACCAATTCCAATGAAGTTGATGGCTTCACTGCAGAGCTTGGTTGCAGCCTCTGCCCCAATCTTAGCTTTGATGGCTTCCTTTGTCTTGCTGAAATTTTGTATTTGACCATCAAACGACATTATCTGAATCAATCACGAAGAAAAATAACAAAATAATTTAAAATCATAGAGCATTTACTCCTGCACCTGAAGTTGTTGGTTCAACAATGTGATCATAAACATAAGAGGGATTAATACTTTTGAAAGAAATGTGATCACAAAATATAGTCCAGTGTCATGGAGTATTCCTGCTCCAGCAGATGCATAATTAACCCCTTTAAGCAATGCATCATCATTCTGTGCCAAGGATAGATAAGGTGGTGGTGATGGAATCCCAAGCTTTTTGGCTACAAAAATCATATAAAAATTCAGTAAGTTCCTGAAGATACAAAGGAAAACAAAAATATCGATGTCAGATGAGTAGTATAAGAAGTAAGGATACTACATATTATGTCGCCAATGGTTCTTCCATTAGTGAACCTCCCAGTAGCTCGACCACCGGCATAATCGACACCATACCATGGATAATTTGACTTTGCAAGAGAATACGACGGATAGTTGTTGTTCCCTACTTCTGTCAAGGAGTCACCGAAGACGAAGGTCACGGTAGACACTGCCGATGAAGCGACGGCAATTATGGTTGTGAAAATGGTGGTAGCTAAAGCCATCCACATTGTCACTTCCATCTTTGAATCTCTCTCACATGGGAAATGAGTGGCAGTTAGTCAGACAAGAATTTATAACAAATTGATCATGAAAATTTTGATGATGTCTAAATCCCAAAGTTTGGACAAATTAGGTGATTGATTAATTATATAATCTTGAGAAGTTGGCCAACTCAGCTGCCTTAAATCAGCACAGTTTGATATGTTACTTGTTAGGTGGTTATTGCTTCAGAGTGTAAAGATTACAAAATTTTGAAATTAACAAAAAGCATACAGAATGGTGTCAAAATTCACTTGTTCTGCTCTGAGTTCTCTTATCTGTCTGCCTACTTTGGGTTAGTTGGATGCCTGCTAAACTTAACAACCTTTACAACGCCGTAATTACCACATAGTACCAGAGTCCTGTAGTAGGGTTTCGGTTCAAATCTCGCAAATGGCGAGTTCGAAACCAATATATTCCCTCACCCCTTTAGTGTAACATATTGTTCTGTCAAAAACAATGCTGTAACTGGTAATTAGTTCCCCACCATCAAACGTTGTTCAAAATCATCCCTAACGTGCGGTCACTTGTTAATTTTGCCTTTCCAAATTATATTTGAAATTGTCACGCTGAGAAACTGCTCCAAGTATGCAGTAAAAAACTACGTGAATTTGAAGAAGTTTTATTACATAAAATGGAGAATATTTGCAAGTGGCGGATTGCCCTGGTGGTTAGGGCCTTCGTCTTCACAACCAACTGTAACCAGTTAAAAACAATACATATCAAAGGAACCATCAAGTTCTTGCACAGCAAAACAAAATTCACGTAGCATATATAGAACGTCTAGAGGGCTACTTTCTGCCCTTCTTGTTTTTGCCTCTCTTGTTCTTGTTCTTTGTCTTCCCCTTGTTTCCGGTACATTGGGAACCAGACGCAGCATCAGCCAACAGATCTGACTCGTTGCGTATGCGATTCTCCTCGCCAATATTGTGAGTGTCCATGGTCTCACTCGGTAGAGAAGCTGCATCAGTTTGCTGAGACTTTGGAGACTTGTTGGATTCGCAATTTCCCTCATCTATAGTGTGACTTTCCTCGGCATCGCATGGCTTATCTAATGCAGCACCAGTCTTCCCCTCCTCAGAATTGGTTGCACAAAGCACACGACTGGAAGATCCAGCTTCCGAAACTTTTAGGACGGGTGGTTTAGGAAACAAACTTCTAAATATGTCATCCCTAGACTGGTTGGCCATCATGTCAACAAAGACAGCATCTGAACACAACAACCCCGAATTGGTCCCAAAACTTGCTATTACCAAAGTATTACCGACCTTCTTAAGAGCTGCTGCGAGCACATTCACATCTAACCTAACAGATTTGCCGCTCCTCCTGCTTTTGAGGGCATCATAAAACTCTGACGGCAGCTGTTCAGTGATATAGTTCCTCCCCAGCAAATCATGGAGTAAATCTAGACCGATACCAAAATTCACATAAACCAAGCATAACACAACGACCAATCTCACCATAAGTAGTGAATAGTAGTTCTTCCAATCTTTGATGGACTTTTTAATCCATTCAACCATATCCCCCTTATTGAAAATGCAATCCCGAGCCACATCAATCACAAAACGAAGAATGCCATCCAAAGATGGTCGAACATCAGCCCCCGTCAAACTTAAGCTGGTATCTTCCCCTTGGTATATAAGCCACTCGATAAAACATGAACTTGTAGTGATAGCATAACCCCGAATGCAAGTTGCCCACATCAGAAGGCGCTCTAGAAGGTATAGAAAGCAACCTGGTGTTACGTAATCCTTCACAGCCCTCCAGTTCACATTATAAGTTCCAGCTAAAGCTTCATGGAACCTCAGCATTACAGACACCTCTTTTGGTTCTTGACTGGTGTTTCCACGTTCAATATTCCCACAGAGATTCTCGATGAACGCCTGCCATGGCAGGTTGCAGTTGAGTTTTCTCACAAGCTTCTCATACAGTTCATTATTAAGCTTACCAGTCCCGAGAATGACCATTACAAGCTTCCCAATTTGCCCCCAAGATAGCTCATTCTTCGATCTGGTAAACTCCTGAATTACTTGTTTCAGCACATTCTTTGAAGCATCAGTTCGTCGTAGAGAAATCAAATTCTCCCTCAATGAATTCCTCCAATCCAAAGGAAATACGAGAGGAACAATACTTTCGATTGAAAATGTTACACATTTGTGCAATCTCTCAGCATCATGATTCCTCAAGGTCAAACATTTTGATTGCAAAAGATATACTGAGACCTCACAGATATAGGTAACACACCTGCTTCGACAGAACACTGACTCAGCATTCTTGATGGGAAACTTGTAGAGCTTTTCGAGCTTGTCCAAAACCTTCATGCCAACAGAGAGCAATTCTGAACTCCAATGATTCCTGGCGGCTGAAGCAAGCTGGTGAGCATCAACGGAGACCAATTTCCCTTGATTTCTAAAATATCTTTTGTTCAAACCACGAACCCAATCAGCATCAGGAATCAGCAAAACATAGACTGGACTCAGATTATGATACATTCTCCGAACTCCTAAGTAATTCAAACAAAACTCTCCATAACTTCTGTATTCACTAACTTCCTGGGTTTCAAGGCATCTGAGATATTCAAATATGTGAGCAATTTTATCCTTCCAAAAATTCCAGAAGTAAATCAACGAGTCCATGGAAACTTGATTTTCAGATATTCCGTTTGCTGAACACTTTATCAGATCATCAACCAACATTTCTTCCCACACATACTTATCCGCGCTTGAAGAAAGATGAGCATCCAGTATTTTTTGAGAAGATAAAATTTCACCTCCAACACTACTGTGTCTCTGGCAGGCATCCATGTGATTTTTCAACACAAACAAGTTACTCTGCTCATTTAACAAAACTTCAACCTCAGTGCAAACAAACTCATAAAAGCTTTCGGTCTCGTTCTTAGCACATGACTTGGCTTTTGATAAAAGCTCCTCCTTCTGTGAAAACTGCTTTACGGGCGACCAAAGAGAGTTGGCAAGCACATAGAATAGAATATGCAATGATGCCTCTCTGAAATTGCCAGCCTTTTCAAGGAAATCAGCTTCGAGTATAATATCACCTTTTAGTTTTGCGATTTCTGCTGCCTCAAGATAGTTTCCAAATCCTTCTTCCAACAAAAGAAGCTCATCAAGACTAGCGTGCTCCTTCAAAAAGTGTCGCATTGAAATTATAGAATGAAAAGCTCTAACAAAATTCATCATGGATCTGTTATCTTTCAACTTGTAATAGTGAAGTGCACAGTTCTCGAGAAATGCCTGCTCAATTTCATCCATTCCTTCTCCCCTTCGAGCCACAGCAGATTCCTTTATTGGATGCTGCTTCCAATACTTGATGTATTTCAGACCCATTTCAAATAGCTTTCCTTTGGCACAAACAGTGAGACACTCGGAGAAAAAATTGCCCTTAGCATACACATCCGCAGCATCTTGATAGCATCCTGCTAGAGAAAAACATTCCCCAGCTCTTTCCAAATCACCACATTTATCCAAATAAATCCTAGCTGCATCAGTAAAAGATATACTATGAGAAATTAACTTTATCAACTAGATTTAAGTCGGAGCAATAAATACGAAGATTCATGTCCAACAAATAATAAACCAAATTGTATCAGAGTGCTATCGCAATTTCACTATAATATAAATGCTGGAAAGCTAAACCAACAGTTGTTAAAGAATCATACCTGCTCTTTCATACTCTCCCAAATCAGAAAAACATCTAGCTGCGGAATCTGCCTTGCCTATAGCATCAAATATCTCAGCAGCTTCCTTAAGAATGGTATTGGCCTCAGCAGGATTTGAAGTCCGCATTCGATCAGCGATAGCTTTAAGGCCAGCAGCTTTGGACCTCCTTTCCCAATAAGTATCACCAGCTCTTTCAAAGCACATTGTGGCCATTTCGTAGTTATGTTCATGATAGAGCTGCAAGAAAACAAAGATAAAGGATTTCGTAAATATTACTGAAAATAACAGTGTTACATCATAAATAAATTATTTTAGCAGTGGGGAATCTAACGATGAGGATGACGAATAACAAATCAAATAAATTCAGGAGTACTATTACATGTCTACTACAATTCTTTATTCCTCTTGACTATTATAGAGTAAATAATGCAAACCTTAATGCCTCGTGATTTCCACTCCTCAGGACTACTAGCAACTTGCATTGCCTG
The DNA here is from genome assembly GCF_019419815.1 of Pyrus x bretschneideri. Lineage (NCBI taxonomy): Eukaryota > Viridiplantae > Streptophyta > Magnoliopsida > Rosales > Rosaceae > Pyrus > Pyrus x bretschneideri. Next base: position 944,893 of record NW_025999735.1, on the reverse strand, counting down.
CGCAAGGGAATCGTCCAGTTGTCTAACCTGTACAAGACATTTCTTCTTCCAGTAGTCAAACATGGGCTTGGAGAGCTCTTCTACATTCTCGCAAAACCATAATCTTTGTCTCGTCCGAGTAACAGCAACATATAATTGCTTCAGTTCAGAGCATAAGATGTTGTGTTTAGCTTCATTGAAACTTGGAAATCGTTGAGGCAATGTTGAGTCAAGTAAATCTTGCTCCTTCATGTAATCATATATCACCCTCCATTGATTTTTAAGTGGCGATGATCCAAAAAAGTTGTACAAGAGTACATCCTGCAGACAAGACATAAACGATACGAATCAAAAGCAAATACAAATTAAAAAAAAAATCCAATGCACTGAAAATATCATAATTGATAAAAGCCCCTTGCTATGTTAAGCGTAGCCGCAAAAGATTTCGCAAGGGAAATATAAAAACGAGAGAGATTAGAAGCGCTATCAATCACCTGGAATTCAAGCCCCTTGCATTCCACTATGGTCAGGACAAGAGCCTGCTTCCCAACGATTTTTAAAATTTCTTTTTGAGCACCAACATCGCGGACCAAAATAACTTGCTCTGCTCCGAAGCCAACTATGTTAGAATTATCGATTCCACTATTTCCAAAAATTCTGATGATTGCATTTTCATCTTCTCCGGATTCAAGCAGTACTGGAGCTTCCCCATATATCAGACTTGTTTCAGGTTTTAAAATATCGACAGATAGAGGGAAAAAACGATAAAGTAGTTCGACAATGCTCTGTGATAATTTCAGAACGCCGGCATGCGTACGGAAGTTTTGAGTCAAGTGAAATATTTCTGAGATTTGCCCCTTTTCATTTCTTTCCTGATGCTTATTGCCTCTTGATTCCAATACAAACTTCTTGTAGAATAGATGTCGTATATCTTGGAACCTAAAATCAATTCCCCTGGCAATGGTCTGTGCCGTATCACCAGAAAAAACAAAACCCTCTTCGACATTGTTGCACATATGCTTAAACAGAGCAATTTGGCTCATGGTGAGATCTTGAACTTCATCAATATAGACAAAATCCATTTGATCACCCACAAATTTTTCGTGCCTGATCCGACGGTGTAGATCTATGACAAAATCAGCCAAATCAAATTCACGATTTTCCAGCTTCATTTTTTCATAAGCCTGAAATATATCATATATTACTTCTCTCTTTTGCTTGCTTAAATTGGAAACCCTGCCCTCTGACAGCTGAACATAATCCTCCCTGCCGAGTCTGCCATCACCTGCTTCTATGGCTCCTAAACCACCTTTAATATGAGATATAATCTCCGTAAAGACTCTTGAAGCATCAAGCTGCTTTGTTAACTGCATATTAAAATGGGGCCAGTAAGATGAACTGAACCTCTCATAATTAACCTCTTTTGTTCTGATGAAGGTCTGCAATGCAACTGATCTTGAGCTTCTCGATTGACCGTGAGTGAGTGTTGTTGCATCGAGGAATCTTTCAAAGTATGAGTTAGTCAGTGTTCCATCAAGCATCATCAAGAACTTATGAAATGTTATTACAAGAGGATAAGCATCGGGAGGAATATCCTGAAATGAATCCTTGATATCCTTGAATTGAAATTCCTCCTCATCAAAATCAGCCATATCAATCAAAATTTTCTTGGTCGAATCACTTCCACCACTTGCAAATCTGTAGACATACAAAAGTTAGTAACTTAAGGTGGCTGATGTGATGTTTGAAATTTACAAAACATTTCAAGTAACGAATCAAGAACAAGAAAGAAATTTTTGTTTGAGAGAAAGAAATCAAGATTCCAAATAAACCAAAGCAGAAATTTCTTCCGAACATTGTATATGCGACCCATAGAGTAAACCATGAATAATGAATTAATGATGCTTCAAGAATCAGGAATAATGAGGTCACATGATTGACTTGTAAATTTATGATGATCTACAAACACGAGATGCAGTATAACTTTTTTTTGTTGAATACTACACGCACCTTTTCAAGTGTAGAACATGTTGTTTTATGGCAAAACATAGCTTAGGACTCACGGTAACAAAAAGCTGGTGTAGAGTTCTCCCCTGAGTAGCCGAAGAACTCGGCTCAACCATGCTATTTGAACTACTACCGCATCCTTTCTCTGCCAAATGGTGACATTGTTCATTTTGAAATAATTTCATGGTTAAAACTGTTGTCTTCCCTGTTCCTGACCGTCCAACTATAAAGGTACTTTTATGATAAAGGATAATCTCCATTTCCTGGTCAGTTACTTCAAATGGAAGATCCAACTCTTTACCCTCACGATTAGACAGCAAGTGATTCACTACACCAGATGACAAGGCATAAAACTTCATGAGCAACAAACTCTCGCTGACCTGTGAATTCTCAACGTAACTTCTACCATCAGAAGCATCACCAACAAAATCACTATCGGTTTCAGTGGCACTAACATCTTTAAACCGAGGCACATCCAAAGAGGGTGGCCAGCACTTCGGAACTTCCAAGTCACTGGTCACAAATGACAAAGAAAATTAAAAATTACTTCAGAAGTTCAAAAGATTTAGAAAAGTTTGTACCTTCCATAAAGAAAGCAATCATAATTAACAATTCAGGCACGTTAAGCCAAAAAATAAAAAATAAAAAAATATAAAAATATAAAAACTAGAATGCAGAAGAACGTACCCCTCAAGACATTTCTCATTGCAGCGATTGATAAAATCATCTGTATATCTCTTGAAAATATTAACCAAACGATTTACCAATTTTGGGATGTCCTCCAGAGGCAATATGTTCCAAACCTTTAATACTTGAATGTGTTTCAACTCCTTTGCAATGTCAATTGTGCAAACAATATATAGACCTCCAACTTTATATTGCCTCAAGATTGATGATGAGCCAGAAATAGTCTGGACATTTTTCTTTTTAGGTCTCCATCCACCGGAAAGCTTCAGTAGAAGATTTAGCACGGACTTCTTCAACTGAATTGACTTAAGTTTTCTGAACGACTTGAGAAAATTATCACTGAAAAGTACCTGAAGATAATAGATTGGGGGAAGAGGAACATAAAAATGAACATAGAAAATATTTAAGAAACCAGAAAGTCCAATATGAGAAAACATAATTTCGACTATAGAGATTTCAAGAAAATACACGAGGGAAAACTAGAAAGTAACTCAATCTTAAATAAAAGCCCAGAGCTTTACCTTCCATCTAGAACTTCGGAAAAGTAAGCTGTCAGCATTAAGCAAATCATCAAACTGGTCTAACTCTTTCTTCGCCTCTAATATGGCCTTGGCCATATCCTTGTCTTCATCAGCATTAAAGAAACACCGCCGAATCTTGGCATCAAGGGTCAAATCCTCCCAAACAGATTCGCTACCACAAAGAGTTCTTTCATTTCCCAAAATCCAAAGGCAGTGCCTGAATTCATCAGACGAGCAGTAGTTATTTTCACCCTTACCAACAAGTAAAAACGATGCAAAAGTGTACAAGTTTACATAGAACCATACCGAGCCCTAGTAAGAGCAACGTTAACTCTTTGTGGATTCGATATAAAACCGAGTGAGTGATGTTGATTGGATCGCACAGTGGACATGATAATTATGTCCTCTTCCCCACCCTGGAACCCATCAACTGTCTTCACCTTCACTTTAAAGCCATCAAGCTTATCGTACTTCTCTCCAAGTTTGTCCTGAAGTGCACCTACTTGAGCTGCATAAGGAGATATTACACCGATACTGAGCTTCTCTTTTGAGACATCCCATTCTGTATACAAAGAGAAATAAAAAAGAAAACTTTCAGTTTTATCCAAACTAAGAAGTATTTAGCCATTACAAAAAATAATAATAATAATAAATAAGAACAAATAAATATTACAAGCATATAATAGAAACAATTTGGAACATGAGCATGGCACCCTGGCTAGACATACTTTTGTACAAATTCCGCAGTATTCTCAAAACAATTGCAACCTCTACCATATTCTTTAGACTATGTCCATCCTCGTCCTTCTCCTCTCTTCCATCAATTACATTAATAAAAGAATAAGGACCGAACATTGACCCTGGAAGAACGTGTTTCTCATGGCTTCTCCTTTTAACATTAGGAGCATCCAGGATCTGGTTATGGTAGAAACTTGAATTTGGGAAGGAACTTATTGACGGATGCATTCTGTATTGCATGTTTAGAAGGTGTTTAGAGCGACCCATTGAGCTCAACCTCTCAAACAAGCTTCTTCCAAAACCAGCTTCATAGGACACCTAAAGTAGAAAGAATATGTCAGAAAGAAAAATTGCAATCAGAGAAATGATTAAATAAATATAACCAAGTAAGCATCAACATACATTGCTTTTCACCATAGCTGGTAACTGACATTCATCACCAACAAGAACGGCATGCTTCACACCTGGAAGTTGCAGTGGTATCGTTGACTCGCACTCTTTCAATTGCGCAGCCTCATCGATAACAACAATGGTCAGTGGCTCGATTTCCACTCTATGCAGTTTAAACGAACTGGATGCAGTGCAAAATATTAAGGAAGCTCTTTGAAAACAGAACTCCATTACAGATTTTTCGTTCCTAACATCTGGAAGGTCAAGTCCTCTAATCGAATTCTGAAGAGTACGTAATACTGAAAGGCACTTTCGTCTCTTCATGTACAGATGAAATGTGTCGCCTACTGGCTCTGGCACATCTTCAACTTCTGAACGAGAAAAAAGCTCTTCCAATGCTTCAGAGTCAACATTACCATGCAACAATAGTAGTCCAAAGGAATCAACTAACCCTAAAAGCGAAATCATGTCTTGGAAATTATGTGCCGAAATGTAATCTTGGCTTATATGGGTACAGAAGGTAGAAATACAACATTTTAAGGATAATGCAATAGGAACAAATCTCTCTCTGAAAAATTCAAGAAACGATTTGCACTTCCCCTTGCTAACTTCGGTCTCACTTCCGCAACCTTTCCTTACCAATTCACCACCACCGTTTTGTTTTTTCTCTTTGGCTAACTCATTTTCCAAGAAAATATGGTAATCCGAAACACAATCCTCAAGAAGCCCAATCATGGAAGACGAGCAACTACTCCAACCTGTCACCGGCCCCAGGCATTCGAAAAGACTTTCGACACGGTGATCCAAATATATATCTTCAATATCAGAACCAACTTTGAGTCCCTCTTTATTCCCAAATAAAAGAATTTTTCCCAGAGGACAAAACAAAACATTGGACTCTGCTTCAGTCACCATCTCCACAAGATGAGAAGCTACTTCAGTTACTGCAACATTTGTTGGGGCACAAACAAGAGTCCTACAATTCATCCTTAACAGGGTCAATAGCAGAGTAGCGGTGGATTTAGTTTTCCCTGTCCCAGGTGGACCCCATATAAGTTGCAAAGTAGACGTGGAATCACAAAACAGCATTTCAAGACAGGCCAAAACTGCCCCAGTTTGCGACTCATTCAATCCAGAAGATGAACACTCAAATAACAGCTTATCCCGAATGTCAGCATTCATTTCATACGAGGGAAGACAGTTTTCCTGAGCCTGTTACCAAGCATAACATATATAATCAACCACAACAATAAATGACAGTGTTGAAATATAGTAACAGAAATTATTCGATCAAACTCAATGGAATAGTTAGATGGGAGAAAGAAAGAGACTGGAATCCAGAGTACACAATTGGAGTAGTACACATATACACACGACAGAAACTTTGATCAAAAGATAAAAATGAAAGAAAATCATCACGCTTGTATCAAAATTATTAGAGTACCATACATAGCGTAAACTAACGAAACAGGTAATTCGCTGCGTATTTTGTATAGTGTGTACATTACATCTTGCATCATGTATTGTCCACATGCCATGAATAGGTCCCATTTCAGTGAATGCAATGCACAAAACTTAAGGTCTTACCACAGAATGAGTGCACAAAACATCCTTGATAATCTTCAGATTTCCGAACATGTGCAATGCTGCCCATATTCTGCCATTAGTGATCAAATTCACAAGGAAAACAACAAATAGTGATGCCGGAGTGCTCTTGTTATCGTTGACTTGAAACCTTTTTGATGCCTTGACTCTAAACTCTTTTATTTCAGTCTCTATTATCTCATCATTAAATTCATCTTCTCTCTTATTTTCTGAGATTTTATTTTCTGTGATGTTAGTGACCGATACAAAAGTCCATGACCTCCCTACCCTTTGTAAATCAGAAACAGTTTCCGGTTTCGCATCTGCTAAGACTAAAAGATCCCCAGGCAAAGTTTTGTATGGTTCCTTTCCACGTTCGCTGAACCTGTTTCGCCACTCACCAACCTTTATATTATATATCCATGTTTCGTCGAACTTGGACTTGGATTCATTAAAAGCAACTACTTCAGCAACTGGTGCTCTGTCAATAGTTTCCATACTCGACTGCACCTGTGCACGAGTTTCCTCTAATAAAGGAAATGAATAGGACCCAAAATAATGACGAGCTGAATCGAATGATTCAGGAATCTTCTCCACCTAGAAAAGTAAAAGTACAGACAAGTTAGTTGATAAATCTATAGGTGATGACATTGCATAAAGAAATCATAGAAGCTCAAATATATTGCATTCACAGACGTACGTTGAAAGCGAGTTCTCTAGCCACAACATATATCTTTACTTAACCAACTCTAATGGTTGAGTATAACTAGCTTAAGACTGCATATTACAAGTAAACTTATAGGATAAATTAGGTTCTCATCCCTCATTTTTCATTCTCATTAATTAAAACCTTTCTTTTTCATTTTTGATCAAGGTCCCTTGACTAATCTCCATGTCATGGTTTTACTAAAATTATTTACAAGTCATCATTTGTCAATTTTAAAATGAAAAACTTATTAATCATTTCCAAATATATCTTTTTAGTATTTTTTTTCTTTTTTCATATGTTTCTCTTTATAATTTTTACCTTTTTTAAAATTTGTACCAATATTCTTTTTAGTTTTAATTTGTACCCATAATTTTGAATTTTGATATGTACCCATATTTTTTATTTAATTTGTACCCATATTTTTTTTGTGAATGTACCCATTCTGATTATATGTATTTATGGTATGTTTAAAATATGTTACTAGTTATTTCTTAAAATATATCAATAGTTACATGGGTGCATTATCTTTTTCTAGAACTATGTGAAGCATAATATTACTCTATTATTGATTTTTAAGGAATTGTTAAATTGTAAAAATATTATTTAAATTTTATAATTTGTGGGATATTGAATTCATAAATGTAGGAGTTAAATCTATATTGGCTAAATAGCCAAAATGGTTCCTGAGATATGCATAACACATCACTTTGGTCCCTGAGATTGAAAATCAATAGAAATGATCCTTGAGATTATCCATCATCCATCATTTTGGTCCTTCCATTAAAAACTCTTTTGGCAATTTTCAAAGCTTCGTAACTCAGTCGTTTCTTAACCAAATTTGATCCATAATATATCAAAATGAAGATAGGAAAGTGTAGAACAAGATTATATCTATTTTTAAGCCCAATGGTTGCCGGAGATAGCGGGAAAATAGCCTCAAAATTGACTGTTTCGTGAAAAAACTGGAAAACTCGTCGGAAACTGGGTAAATTTAAACGTTCATAACTTCTTCAATACTCAACGAAATCAAGTGATTCAAACGAAAATCATACTTCTCGACGAGACAAAGAGAATGGTAACTTTCTTGATAGCTAACTCGCCATGGTTTGGCTGGAAAATGGCTTGAAAGTGGCTAATTGGAAAATGGTTAGCCAATTTCGAGCCTTTTTCTGATCAAACTACGGTGACTTAGCCGTCGAGAAAGATACCATTCTCTTCGTCTCATCGAGAAGTATGATTTTCGTTTTTGAAGCACTTGATTTTGTTGAGTATTGAAGAAGTTATGAACGTTCAAGTTTACCCAGTTTTCAGCGAGTTTTCCAGTTTTTCTGCGAACCAGTCAACTTTGAGCCTATTTTCCGACCATCTTCGGCAACCATTGGGCTCCCAAATAGGTATAATCTTATTCTACATTTTCCTATCTTCATTTTGATATATTATGGGTTGAATTTGGTTAAGAAACGATTAAGTTACGAAGTTTTGAAAATTGCCTAAAGAGTTTTTAACGAAATGACCAAAATGATGGATAGTGGACAATCTCAGCGACAATTTCTATTGATTTTCAATCTTAGGGACCAAAATGATGTGTTATGCATATCTCAGGGACCATTTTGGCTATTTAGTCATTAAATAATGCTAGGGACCTTGATCAAATTATTTAAACAAATAAAGTTTAATTCTAACAATTAGGTTGATTAGGGAATGAAACCAAAGTAACCCAAACTTATATGATAATAGAGGCTAAAGAAATACACACACACACAGATATTAAGGGAAGTGAGAACCGAATGCGGGAGGTGCATGGTGAATGCTTTTAACCAATTAAGCTACAAAATTCTTGTATAGATGTGGATTTATTAGAAAACTGAGATGGGCTTTCCCTGTCTGAGTCAAGGCCAATAAATAAAAAACTACTACCTTGAAAAAGAAATCCGGGCTTCAAAGATTTAAAACCAAATATCAAGGTAGTATAAAAGATTTTAAAATAGTTTACAAATTCAAGGGTTTTCAATCGAGATTTTAAATAAATCCATCGAAGTTTAGGGTATTTAATCAAAAATTTAAAGGAAAACTCCATATAAATCTAGATATATTTAATTATGATTTTAAAGCAATTATTAAAACTTTATGGGTATTCAATTAGGAATTGATTTTGAGCAGTGCTATTCACACATCATTTTTACTCCTCATACACTTTTGTTAAATTTTGTCCATTGAATTTCTTCAATTCATTTGATTCGACGGTCAGTAACTATGAGGATGTGTGATAGATAAAAATGAGTGTGTGGATCTTGATTTGAAAGTATTTTAAAAAGTTAAGAATTTTGATAGATTTAGAAGAATTTTATAGTGTATTTTAGGCTTTAGGAAATCAAACCTCTTTCTCTAAGATTTTGAATGAGTTCAGAGTCTGTGAAACTCCATTAAAACTCTAGCAAAACTTCACTGATTTATAACTCTTTTTAGGGTCTTAAAACTCCATCAACCTTCAGAATCTCAATTGAATACACCTACTAAAATTTTTATTTTTGACGTCTTAATATCTAAGCAGTCCCGAAATTACAAAACAAAACAAAAGCTGCAGTAACAATCTCATCCAAATTTGAAGAAAAAACAAGATAAAGCTAAAAAAATGAGAATTTATTAGTAAAAGTGAAGGCAAAAACCTGGTTTTTGTACAGATTGTCATTGAAAATGTCTTCAAGTGACCAAGAAAACACAGTATCCATGAAACGGTCGGAAGCAGACATTGTCTCACTCACTCATTCTCTTCCAAAACCTACTTCAACAGAGAGAAAAGTATGAAATGATAAGTTTCAGAAAAAGAGAAAAAGGAAGTAAGACTGCCATGTACACTACAAGAAAGAGATGGAAATTATATGGTAACGCACAAAAGTATTCCCTTTTAACCGGAAAAACAAGAGAAATTCGTTTTCACTGTTCACAGTTTGCTTACAGGGGAAGTTCTTCGAAGAATCGGTGACCATATTCACCTTTAATAAAAAATAACACTAAAGCAAAAGTATTCCCTTTTCTTTTATAAAAATTATGGAGTTGTGAAATGTGATGTAAATGCTATACTGTTGTGAAATATGAAAATTATATGGTAACGCACAAAAGTATTCCCTTTTAACCAGAAAAACAAAAGAAATTTGTTTTCACTGTTCACAGTTTGCTTACAGGGGAAGTTCTTTGAAGAATCGGTGACCATATTCACCTTTAATAAAAAGTAACACTAAAGCAAAAGTAAAAAGCAAAAGTATTCCCTTTTCTTTTATATAAAAATTATGGAGTTGTTGTGAAATGTGATATAAATGTTATACTGTTGTGAAATATGAAAACTACATGGTAACACACAAAAGTATACCCTTTTAACCCGAAAAAACAAAAAAATAAAGAGATTCGTATTTACTGTTCACAGAATCACAGTTTAGCTTACAGGGGACGCGGGGAAGTTCTTTGAAGACTCGCTGACCATAGTGACCTTTAAGGGTGCGTTTGTTGCACCGAATTATCTCGGACTAGATTAGCTTTAGGAATTAAGCTGGACTGGCTTAGATTAATACCAAAACTGGTATACTCAGATCCCAGGTCAAGATTAGAGACAGAAGACGCGTTTGATATGGCTGTGCAGGGAATTCTTGAGAGAACAGAAAACAAGAAGGTGATTAGAGAGGGGAAAAATCCTAGTATTGGTTTTGCAGATGAGGATAACACTAAGGTTGGGAAGGCTACAGAACAACCGACTTGATTAAGGGCTGGTTTACTATTGTTGTGCTTTGAAAAAAAGCTGTTTCTGCTGTGCTGTGAAAATAAGCAACTGTAAAATAAAGCAGCAGAGTGCTTGGTAAACTTTTTTGTAAAAGTGCTTTTGAAAAAAGAAAAAAAAAACAGTATTATAGTATTTAGTAAACTTTTATGTAAAATAGATATTAAAAAAACCGGTTTTTCAAAGCTGGGTTTTGCAGCTTCCTTTTTTTTGTTTTTTTCACCCAAAACTGTGAAAAAAAATTGAAACTGAATGTTTACTAAACATAAAAATAACTCCCAATTTTTTTATATACTAACTTTTTCAGAATCATCTCAGTATCAAACCAAATCTAAATATAGCCGGTGCTTTGTAATTATATTCACAAATATGAGTGGTTCGATTTATGGTCGGGAAGGCTCCCACTGTTCCATGACTTGAAGGGGCATGCAGACCCACTGACCATCATTTGATGGAGAAATTTTTCCGGATTCCCAGATTCCCGGCACTCCACGTACTATATGTACTAGCCAATAAAAATAAAACACGTGGATACTCTGTTGTGTAATTAAATTATATTCTGCAAAATTTTAAAGGTGGTGGGCCCGACAAAAATGAAAATTCTCTATTAAACTTCCTCTCTGATTCTCATCCTTCGCTCCAATGACGTTCCATACCATCCAAAATCCTAGAGAGACATAAACGTAGTACTGGAGTTTAGGAACAATTGTTAGTGGTTTTGTTTAAGATTGAAAACTAACTAATTCTTAAATCCACCAAGGTTTAGCCAAGAACTTCTCGAATTCAAATCAAGATTTATTTTGTGGATCTGAATGATGCTTTTATATAAACACAAGAGACAAGAAAGAAAAATGAGAGAAAATCAATGAAACTAAAATCGGAGAAATTAAAAGGGAATACTCATATTCTTGAACAATCAATTCATCGGCCACCATGCATTTACCTTCTCAATCCACAGCCTTTCATGAATTGGGAAATTTTTTAAAAACCCCAGAATAGAAAACCCGGAATACCCATAGGAGAATAAAAAATTACACCAAAAAAGCCACAGAGGATTGAATAATTCAAATGTTTAACGGAGTTTTTTTTTTTTTTTTTTTTTTTTTTTTTTTTTGTTTCTGGGCCCATTGTTTCAGAATTTTTAGGAAGCAATTAAATTTCAAAACAGAATAGCTACGTGTTCTATTTTTAATGGGTTGGTACATATACGATGTGGAGTGCCGGAATTTGGGAAAAAATTCTCCTTTTGATGGGCATTATGTCAAGATTCACCTGGGTAGGATTTCTTTTTTTTGTTTTCGAACAAATTATATTATTTATACTAAAGAGGACGAGGATATGTTTAGTCTTATAATAGACTAACAATAATATGATCCAAATTCACTTTTGATGAAAATCCAACCTAAGAAGTGCAAAAAGTTGAGTGGAGAGAATATCATGAATTTGGGGCATTACATGATGATGGCTAAAAAACCCCACAAGGCAAAATGAAGTGCAAAAACTTGGAGGCCCAAACTAGAGAGTTGCTACGTACCCGTGGGGGGTTAGGGTGCTCATTAAGAAATAGTGATATTATTAATGTTCAATAGGCAGTGTTCAGTTTAAGAAATAATCAGTGTTCAGTTTTAAAAATAGTCATTGTTCAGTTTAAAAAATAGTCAGTGTTCAGTATAAGAAACAGTTAGTATTAGTGTTCAGCATAAGAAACAGTCAATATTTAATTTAAGAATAACCAGTGTTTAGTTTTATAAATAGTCGATGTTCGATTTTAGAAATAGTCAGTGCTAAAATAGTGATAATACTAGTGTTCAGTTTAAGAAATAGTCAGTATTCAGTTCTAGAAATAATCAGTTTTCAGTTTAAGAAATAGTGATAGTATCAGTGTTTAGTTTAAGAAACAACCAGTGTTTAGTTTAAGAAATAGTGATAGTACTAGTGTTCAGTTCTACAAATAGTGATATACATGTGTTTAGTTCTAGAAATAGTTAATTTTCAGTTTAAGAAATAGTAGTACTAGTGTTCAGTTTAAGAAATAGTAAGTGTTCGATTCTAGAAATAGTCAGTGTCAAGTTTAAAAAATAGTGATACTACTCATGTGTTCTAAAAATAGTCAATGTTCAATTCTAGAAATAATCAATGTTCAATTCTAGAAATAATCAATGTTCAATTCTAGAAATAATCAATGTCCAATTCTAAAAATAATCAATGTTCAATTATAGAAATAATCAGTGTTTAGTTCTAAAAATAATCAGTGATCAGTTTAAGAAATAGTTATAGTACTCATGTTCAATTCTACAAATAGTAAGTACTCAGTTCTAGAAATAATCAGTGTTTAATTATAGAAATAATCAGTTTTCAATTCTAAAAGTATTCACTATTCAGTTCTAGAAATAATGGTAGCATTCAATTGGAAGATTTTAGATTTTGGAGACTTTGTTTTGGGCTACAACAGATTTTATGTAACTTAGTAAAGAGCCAAATTTTATGTAATCAAATCTGCGCAATTCAATTTTGTTTTGGGCCACAACAGATTTTATTTTAAAATGTTCCCAAATTTTCATTCACAGTAAAGTTTCCACGCCATTCAGTTACAGAATGAATATGCAAAGCATGCAACTTGCCTTATTTGCATAACTTGCACAATTACAGCATATCGTAAAGTTAATTTGATAGTCAGTTACACTAGCATAAGGGCCAAACAGTGTAGAAATAATATGTAACTTAGTAAAGAGCCAAATTTTAAAAGACAAGGACGAGAATGTTACTAAACTAGAGAGGTACAATGTGTAATGAGCCCATATTCGTAAGAAACGATAAAGTGGTATTCTATTAATCAACACAAGCAAATATTGAGGTTTTAAATGAGTACATTGGTCTAGTGATTAAGAAATTGATCTGAAGTAAATTTGCACAATCAAACAAATTATGGTAAACTCTTATGCGGCTACCACAAGCACAAACACCACCAGTACAAATTTGTCACAAAAAAGATAGACGCAACAAACTTTTACCGATGACCACACCAATTATTGCTGCAGAGAAAAACCACATAAAGTCATCGCAGATAAGTTAGATCACATCAAATCATTGTTCGAACACAAGACCACATAATAAAAATATATAATAATCGCAGAAGCACGACCACAACACTCACAAAAGGGAGGCAACAAGACAACTATACTACTTCGAGGAACCATTGGTGGGCTCATCTAATGAGAGAAGCAACGGCAAAACTTTTTTTTTTTTTTTTTAACAAACGTTATTATCCACACTAAGACGGTTAATAATGATGTGGTTTTAATTCGTCTTTGACAAGAATCGAATCTAAAACTTCTCAGTTACAAGTGAAGAAAAATACTACTAAATCATAGTACTAAGAAACCCATTTTGGAAAAAAGACTTTTAGACTCCTATTTATAAATTCAATGTAACGTTCTTATAACTTAAATAAAAAAAGTGAAAAAGCCCAACAACGTTTCCCTTACCGCCACCCACCCCGTTTCTCTTTCCCCACCGTCTCTCTTTTAAGTGAAAGCTGAAAAAAAAACTGAAAAATGCCCGGCTCTCTTCGTCCCTCGTTTTTCTCCCTCACCACGTGCTTCTCTCTCTTCCTCGACCACCGCTCACCCCATGACCAATCATCCCTATCCTCACTGAGAATGTGACCGGAACTCGAAACCATGCCCGAAACACTACCTGATTAAGGATTTTCGCCGTTTCGAACAATGGAAGGCGGATGTCGAGATAAAACCACAAGAAGACTACTCAATACCTTAATTCTAAACAACGACATAAACGGTAAAGAATAGAAAAGCTTGACGAGTTACCATACCCATGGTTGACCTAGGAAGTTCTAGGAGATGAGAATTGGAGAATTTGCAGAGGGTACGTGGACTTTTATGAGCAACAACCGTAAGGGAGAAGGGGAGAGAGAGAGAGGAGGAGGAAGAGGAGAGGGATGGTGATGAGGTGCGATAGTGGTGGTCGGTGTTTGGCGGGTGGGGTTTGGGTTCTTTGTTTTCTTCGTTTTTTTTATTTTTATTTTTTAAATTAATTTATGATGCATGAGATTATAATATAGATGGAGAAATTAATAATGCATAAATTTAACCACTCTCTTATATATCTTTAATATTCGAAGGTCAGAAGTTAATTTTGGTGTCTCAAGGCTTCACTAAAAATATTTGGACTAAAAAACCCCCCCAAACAAAACAAAATCAAAACTGACAGAAATCCAGATAAATCAAACTCTCCACCCATCCACGTAGTTTTAGTGGTCATCGGAAATGGAATTGCCACGATCCCCACAGTGCATACAATGAAACTAGATGACTTTCTCAAACGCAATTTTGTCTTCTGTACATAACCCATCCTTCACACCTCTTTTCCGAGTTTCTCGAACTCACTTTCTTTTCTTCTTCTGTGAAATAAAGTCTCGATTGGTGGCTACTGGCTACGATTCAATAAGCAAGTCTTAAGTGGTGGTCTACTGGCTATTTTACTTGGTCTTCCCTTCCCAAAACACACACAGCAATTGGTGTAAACCCCAAATACAAACCTAAAAGCCTTTATCATCCCAAATGTACGAAATATTTAAGTTTGTTTAAATATGCCTCTAAAATTTTATTTTATTTTTTTTTTCAATTCAAGACTCAATCTACTGTACATAGAAGATTTCAGGTAATTATTCTCTAATTCTGGCTTTTTTCCCCCTATAAAATTGATTACTTTTATGCATTAGTTCATCAGAAAACTAGGCGACAAACTCATTAATCATCGAGCTTCGTAAGGCAGCAGGACTGTACAAATAAGGTTTCGATTTTAAATCTTCTCTTATTGCCTTTATGTTTATGTTTTGGCAAAAAATAAAAAATAAAAAAAACTGAAAAAGGAAGTAGCATATGTTACTATAATTGCTGTCTGTAAATCATTTTTCATCACGTTGGTGTCATCACTTTTGTAAATGTTCATGGTGAATTAGATTGGTCTTCGATGTTTTCAAGGACCATTCTTTTGCAAATGTTTTCTTTCTCTTTGATTCGTATGCATGGAAAGATGATTGGACTGTCTATGTAGGAAGTGTTTTTTTACTGTGTTTTTAACGAAAATGAGTTATTAATTGTTTGCTAGTTTTTGAGTTATCGATGGAAAATGGGTAATTTTGATTTGGCATTGTTGTTAAAGTATTGAAATTTATGTTGAATGAAGTGTTTTCTATGTTGCAGCGGAGGAGTTTCAGAGAGAGGTTGGAGTTTGTATATTTCTATGTCAAATGAAATATGCGTTTGTTGATATCTTTTACAATGACTTTCAAGTATTTTCATTGTAAAATGTTGAAGTAGTTGATATCCATTGACAGAGGACACGTATAAGGCCTTCGAGAATATGCACCCTGTCCTTACAGAGTTCAGGAAGGTCCAGCAACAACAATGGTGCGCCTCCCTTACCTTCCTCACTCTCCAAACACCAAAAAATATATAGGGATTTTTATATTTGGATGTCACTAGCCATACCATATTGCTTATTAGCTGTTTTCGGTGGACATATCTCACAACGTTGCTCTGGTGATGTTCATTGGCAATGTCTACTGGAACATTTTTTTTCCTATTTCTGGTTTGGGTTCTGAAAGGATTAAGATTAACAACGTAATGTGAATATAAGGGTGAGTGATTCGGTTTGATTCAGTTTCACCTGAAATCAAACGAAACCATTATTGGGTGGTTTAGGCATACGGTTTTAATTTTTAAAATTTTTCAGCAACTCATTACAAAGTTACATGATTTTTTGTGTTGCAGCTTGCGTTGAAGTTTATTGATACATAGGAGTTTCACAGGTAGGTTGGTTTTTGTATACTTCTGTGTCGAATGAAATATGTGTATGTTGTTCGCTGCAAATGAATTTTCATTGCATTTCAGACTTCGTGATTTGAAACAACTTGTTGAGTTTTATGCTCTTCGTTCAATTACAGTATATTCTTTTACAATGACTTTAAGATTTTACATAGACAGTTTTGCAATCTGATTTTTATTCTTGTTTTTTTTAAGTTTTTGCTAAAGATGCATGATTCAATGTGTATGTGGCCTTAGAATTTTTTTATTAGAATATGATATGTTTTAATTGTTCTCTTACTGAGTAAAGTTTTGGACGGTTTGGCATTGTGTAATTGAAGTTCTGTTTGTCATTGTACCGAGGTTGCAGTTTGCTTACTTGCCAAAGCCTTTAATGTGTTTCGGGAGTGATACACATGGAGAATACCAGTGGCTACACATTCCAGGTTGCTCTAATAGCTTCGAATAAATTAAATACATGCATTAAGATATGAAGGCTTCTTATTCCACAACAACGAAAGCACTTTTTCACTCTTTCATATACTAGGGGATTTCACTTGAAAAAGAAAATGTTCCATACTGATGGATTCGAGTCCATAACCATGGGTTCCAATGTACAAGATCTTGTAGCACTTACCAATGAGGCCCTATCGATTAGTATTACACAGAAGAAATCAATTATAGACACTAATATAATTAGATTTACTCTTCATAGACAAACTTGGGATTTGTGCATTCGCTTGCTGTCTACTTGCCATACATGACGATAAAGAAAGCCAGCAAATTTTCAAGTCATGTTGGCTGATTAGGATTGGATTAGTCTTGGGTGTAGTAGAATTTGATTGAAGAGGCTAACATTAAGTATTTGTGGATTAATTTTCGCGTGGTCATATTTTTTGTACGTAGGGAAAGGCTTCTGGCTCTTATATACCTAACTGTTAGCGATTTATTCATTTATTGCTTTGTTCCATATAAGTAATGCTTTCAATGTCATTTACAGATAAACAATTAAATTACAAGCATCTATTTGCTTTTTTGGACATATATTATGTACTGATTTTACTATTTCATTTTGGTTTTGGCTTTTACTTTGCCTTACTAAATTAGATTAATTTTGGAGCTTATTAAGCAACTTTTAAGTAAACAGCAAGCAAAAAAAATGTGGGATGGTGGGCTATTTATAAACTTTAGTTTTTGTACAATGAACCGGTGCAAAAAGAATAATTTAGTTTTTCATGCCATTTAGACAAGGGCGGATTTCAACCATTTAGGATGATCTTTGTTAGCCAAGGATGGTGGAACACCATGATCTTGCTGCACCACTGTTTACCCTTGACAAATGATCAAAACAAATATTTTCATATGAACATATCTCCCAAGATGGATTTTGAGGAGTGTTTTTCGTTACAAATTCGAGTGTTGAGATCCAAAAAAGTCACATGCAAACCCCTCATGCCAAGCCCAAGTACACGCAAACGTACGGGATTAAGAAAAAAAAAATATTCACAATTATATCATACTACGATAATTAAGCCAAATATTTATAAAAGAAACATTTAAGAAATAAAGAAATAAATAAAACAACACATTTCAAGGGGCACATAGCTCCCAAGATGAAAAAATACTTCTTGCATGCGCATGATGTGCCCTTTACATTACCCTTCTTAGGTCGTAAAATATGCTAAATGTAAATCACGGCTTTTTTTGGGTCAAATGTAATTAGTTTGCTTGTAAAACCCTTTAAAATAATAATAAAAATAATAAAAAAGAAGAAGTTAAAAAAGGCAAATAAAATCCCATGTTACCGATAGCCTCAAGACTAAGACAAGCACTCATCTTTTCAGTGTCTGACCGTCTCTCCCGCGTGAAGCTCCGCCGTCCAAAACCATGAGCATCTCACAAATTTAACAAAAACAAAACCCCATTTCCTCAGAATTTTCAATCCTTAAAATCCCACCAAATAACCAAACGGCAATGTCGGTGGCGTGTGGCGTGGAGTGCGTGGTCGTGTTGGGCTGTATGCGCTGGGTGTGGCGGCGCTGCACCTACATCGGCTCCAACGACAGCGCCACCTGGTCCTCCGCCACCCCCGACGAGTTCGACCCCGTCCCCCGCATCTGCCGCCTAATCCTCGCCGTCTACGAGCCCGATCTTCACAACCCCCACTTCATCCCCACCGTCGGATTCCGCCCCAACCCCGACTGGGTCGTCAAGCGCGTCACTTACGAACAAACCCTTGGACATGCGCCGCCCTACCTCATCTACGTCGACCACGATCACAAGGAGCTCGTCCTCGCTATTCGCGGCCTCAATTTGGTCAAAGAGAGCGACTACAAACTCTTGCTCGATAACGAGCTCGGAAAGCAGATGTTCGACGGAGGCTACGTCCACCACGGCCTCTTGAAGTCGGCGATTTGGCTGCTCAACGAAGAGGGCGAGACATTGAAGCGGCTCTGGCTCGAAAACGGATCCAATTACGATATGGTGTTTGCGGGTCACTCTTTGGGGTCTGGTGTGGCGGCGCTGCTGACTGTGATTGTTGTCAACCACCGGGACTGGTTTGGCGGGGTCCCCCGGAGCAAGGTGAGGTGCTACGCGCTTGCTCCGGCGCGTTGTATGTCGTTAAATTTGGCCGTCAAGTATGCCGATGTTATATACTCGGTGGTTCTGCAGGTGGGTTTGGCTGAGTTTAATATTGTCATTTGTGTTTCTTGCATGTGTTTGTTTGGTTTCGAACTGTTTTCGTGACTTGTGGATTGGTGATTGTGTTCGTAGGATGATTTCTTGCCAAGAACTGCAACCCCCTTGGAAGACATTTTCAAGTCAATCTTTTGGTTGGTTTTCTTTGAAACCATTAATTTTATTATATCACGAAAAAGAAGACAAATTTACTTGGGATTGTAGATTTTATAATGGAGTGAATTACTAAGACTTTTGGGGGTTTTGGACAGCTTGCCCTGCTTGTTGTTTTTCGTTTGTTTGAGGGATACTTTCATACCAGAAGGTAGGAAGCTTAGGGATCCCAGAAGGCTTTACGCACCCGGGCGGATGTATCATATTGTAGAGCGCAAATTTTGCAGGTAACCCCCATGATCCTTACATCAATCTTCTCATTTTATGTTTGTGGATCTTAAAAGTGTGGTCGAATTTCCATTGACAATGAAAGATGCCATTCGGTACTTACGGAGTCAAGTGTAATGAATTCCTGAATGAATGCAACTTGCCTTATTTACAGCTCTTGCACTTTTACGTCATATCATTAATTTTCACATCCACACGAATCCAGTGCTTTGGATTTTGAATTTGTGATAGTAATGTGAAATTGGTGTCCTTGGCAATTGTTGTACCATCCCTAGAAATTGTTTCGCTTTGTGATTCATATACTCCAGTAGCGGGAGGCAATCACTCTTTAGGTTCTGCCTAGGAAATGGATTCTTAGTGGCTTTTCGTGTGAAAGTACTATGTACATCTGATGAGAACATTATAGGTTCCTACCCACTAGAATCTCCTGTCTCCCTAGAGAGCTCATAGAAGAATCCCTACCTCAGGAGGTGGGCAGGGAGTATGATTTTTTATTGACAAATGATAGCGTTAGTGGGTTCAATTGGTAGTTGTTAGGGCACCCCGCAGGGGGGGGGGGCCGGTGTTTGGGTTCGGTGGGGATCAAACCCGCACTAGGTTGCATAGGCATCATTGATGTCCGCCACTGCGGTAGAGCACCATTGGCACAGGGAGTATGGTTGAAGGCTTTTTTTTTTTTTTTTTTAACTCCTCCCTAAATTTTAGCTATGGAGCTCATTTAGGGAGCACATTGGAGATACTCTAACTTGTAACATGAAAAAATTTATGCTCGTTTGGATGAGAGACTTTCAAAGCCCAAAGAACTTTAAAATGTATTTTTTAAAAAGCACTAAGCCGACCAATGAACTACTCAAACTGTCAAACATTACAAAGCTACTGTAAAACACTACAAATGCACTACAAAGACACTAAGCAAGGGACTTTCAAAATGACCTTGAAAGGTGTCACATGAAAGTTCTCTCAAAGTTACAGCATACAGTCATATTCAAAGTCCATCCACATAATTTTTTTGTTGTATTCCTAGCTTAGTTAGCTTAAGTTCCATGGAACTTTAAATTAGCATCTAGTCCTTTTGAAAGTCCCTCAACATAACTTTTATGGTCCTTTCCTAACTAATTTAGCCTGAGTTCCATGGGACTTAAAAATCCCTCATCGAAACGCACACCAGTTGTAACTTTTGCCTTCATTTTCTTTGGAAAAAGTTTGAATCTTGTCTAATGTGTTTCACTAGATTTTTACCAGGGTATGATGCAATTTGGAATAGAAAAAAAATTAATTGGGGTTTACAACAATACTTTAGAATGCTGCCCTGTTAGCTTTGAAATGATGCAAACCCCTTCTTTGTATCCTGCAGGAAATAAGGAAGACGAAAGGGAATAACAATGCCTATAATTGTACATTCATTGGTCATAGCGCCGCAAAAAAATTGGATATAAAAAATAGGGAAGTGTTATTGGCACTCCAAAAATCTCATTCTACACTCCTCACAAGTGTATTTTTCTTTCGAAATATAGAAAGTTTGGAGTGCCAATAACAATTCCCAAAAAATATTTCCATTTTTGAAGTTCTCTGTTAGTTAGGCATTATGTGTAGGAGTATCTCTTGTAAATACATCTTTTTTTATGTTAGGCTATGGTCTACTGATTGTGATAAACTGTTGGCGTATCTACAACAATGCTTACATTTTTAAAGAAATCCATTATAAGCATTCAGCTATGCAGCTGGAAGTTTATTTATACCTTACTGTTGCATCAAGTAAAATTTTCCTGCTGCCAGTTTGCGAAGTTTTAAAATTGGATCAAATCTGTTTGTTTTGATGGGCTTCTCTGTGCGGGTTTTTGTCTGTTGAACTAGTATAAAGTTTCACTTTCTAGAAGACACTCTGTTCGGGTTTTTGTCTGTTGAACTAGTATAAAGTTTCACTTTCTAGAAGACTTAGTGTTATGTTGGAACCTAAACTGTTGTGTTCATGCGATGATTGAATTCCTCATTGCTTGGTATAACAGATGTGGGAGGTTTCCTCCAGAGGTCCGAACTGCCATTCCAGTTGATGGGAGATTTGAACATATTGTCTTGTCATGTAATGCCACATCTGATCATGGAATTATCTGGATAGAAAGGGAAGCAGAGAAGGCTTTATTAGTAAGTGGAACTTAACTTACAACCATAATCATTATCATTTCATTTCCTTTTGAGACTCCCATGGTTATCATTTCATACATTTTATTTTTCTTATTTTAAACTAAATTAAATATGTTTTTAGCTCAATGACAATTCTTCAGTTTCCACGGGAATGCAAAGAATATCAGCGTTGTGTTTATTCTCCTGCTTAAATCCCAAAACTAGCATGATTGCTTGGCTGTGTTCATAAACTATCAGAAGGGTCTTAATGCCCCTATGTAACTTGTGTCTTAAGTTATCTTTGGTTGTTGGAAAGGGGAAAGAAGTAAAGGGAAAAGGGGGTTAAGGTGGTGTAAGCACAAACGAGTCCTTGATCTCTTTTTCTTAGTTTGAGCAGAGGTAACAGGAGGGACAAGATCAAAAGGAAAAGGGCTTGTCTTCACTGTACCATATTGACAATTCGATTCCATTTGGTATTGTTCCTTCATCTACTAAGCAAATCAACTGCTCAAAGCTCTCCCTTTCTCACCCCGCGCCGCCCCCCCCCCCCCCCGGCAAAAAAAAAAACCACCGCATTAGCGGACATTCTTCAAGGGCCAATCATGTGTGAATTAGTTTGATTACCACAATGTGTTATTTACGGTTGTTTACGATTGCTAATTCTGGATCCGTTTTGCGAAGCATATTAGTATATGTGAACCGTAATTTAAAGTAAAATAATGATTTCGGAGTTTTGTTGTTTGCTATTGAATTGTAAGTGCTTATCTTTTATATGTTGAATAACCACTGATCAGTGATGTAATTACTCTTCAGCGAATGAAGGAAGAAAGTAGTTCTGAGACCGTAACAACTGCTCCAAAAATACAAAAACTTGAGAGGTTGCAGACCATTGAAAAAGAACACAAAGATGCATTGGAAAGAGCTGTCAGTTTGAATGTGCCTCATGCTGTAACATCCAACGAGGAAGCTCCTGAAGACCAAAAACCAGAGGAGGCTCCAGAGATCGAAAATCAGAGCGAAGACGCTGCAGATACAAAGTTGAAGTCCACTGGTGGAAGGGCAAGGTGGGATGATTTGGTTGAAAAGCTTTTCAAGAAAGATTCTGGGGATGTACTGCTAACACGAGATTCAAATCCCCCAGAATAGCAACATTCTTTGTTGGTGTAAAGTTTGCTCGATACAAGGTAAGAAGGAGATGAAGATTCAAGCCAACAGTAATATAAGGTTTAAAAATAGGTGGTCCACTCCTAATTACACCAAGATCTTTTAAGATAAAGGCCTTACAGTTAAGTGCCATTCGTCTTAATACCACCGAAGTTATTGGGCTTAGGTGGTTAATCGGGACACTATCGGTGAATTGCTGGACTTAGGAGTGGACACTAGCGGACCCTTGACTCATCTCCTTGAGGTTTAGGTACTTGTGAATAGTTCATGATTCGTTTCGCACCCACTTTACAATAGGTTGGAATTTGTACATTTTATAGGTAAAAGAGTTGTGCATTACATATAATTACGGGTCCATTACCCATGGGAGAGAATTGTCAATACAAAAGAATACTGAAATTCAGTTCCTCAAACTCCTATCTGTTCTTCGAGTTCCATCTATGTTTCGATATTAAGCTCTTCAACTTGCAACCAAGCATCAACTTTCCTTTTTGTACTTTTGTGAATCCAACAATCAAAAGCCGAAGATATATTTGAGGAGATGATATTGCACTTCTAATTTCTCCTCATTCACCCTTCCCATTTTTTTTTCTGGGACCAAAGGAGAATCGAGGGACAAAAACAAGAGGAGTGCAAACCGATAGTGTGAAGTTCACAAACCATACTAAAATCAAGGATACATTCAAGTATTGAAGACATTAAATAAATACTTACACCAATGTCTTTTGTGATTAAATCTCACATCCATCGTGTTGTGTATGAGATAATATGCAAGCTTGGAAACAACATCGGTATGATTAGTAGTGAGTTGCCCTTAACAACTTCAACTTCCACATATATACATCGTCTTACCTGATGAGCTAATATCACGTAGTCCCCTATTATTAATAACAAAAAATAACACTAAACGAGTGGCATTGGATGCAAGGATGAGATTGAGAAGGATAAAAAAATGGATTGGTTTGGTCGGTTGATCAGTAGTACTTCAATTAAGGTAAAAGAAGGATCGGCAAAATAGGCGATCTTGTGCTTTTCACAGTATATTTTGGTACGTAACTGCAATGCTAATTTGAATGTTTAGAGCATTTTTTGTAGGTATCCATCCTTCTTCATTTTTCAAGACAATTTCAGCGTGATGATTAATTAAAGAATTAATTCATCTTCAGTCAGATGAGGTAAATAAACGTTGGACATGTTGCCAATATTTGGGTCCATAAGTAGTAGTATGTAAGAAGCTAATTAATCATGGAAACTCTAAACTTAAACTTTAAGCATGGATGGGATTCGTGGTATAAATTTGGTGGATTGATGGATGGATGGATGGATCCATGACCTAACTAACTTAATGACATGTTACTTAACCACTCACTGCTGATAATTGAAAAGCTCTAATTGGGGTTTAACGTACTAATGCAATCAGATTAGGCCTTCTGTCTTTTGTTGGTTAACGGCTGTGACAAGAAATACCTGAACATGTTAACAACCTTCTGGCCATGTAAGTGCTTTTGCTTTTTGAGAAAACAGTCGCATAAAGCAACACTGCACTGACTCTTGATTTTGTTACTGTGGAACGGTTACAACTGTGCATGCAAACGGTGCAACTGAGCGATTAGTCAACTGGAGAAATTTACCAACGTCTTACATAATTATATATGACCTATATATTATACACTAGTTATTATTAAACGAGGGTTGTCCTGGGTATTAACTTTTTAACTAGTTGGTTTGAGCAGTGGACAGTAAATACGACAACACGATTTAGATATTCATCATAATCTAACCAAAAAGAAAATTATAATTACAAATTAACCATCAGTGATGTAAGCAACATGTAAAAAAACTATGATTAATGAAAATACATTTTGATCACATGATCACATGATGTAATTAATGAAAATACATTTTGATCACATGATGTAAGCAACATGTAAAAAAACTATGATTAGAAAAATGAAACTACAATAAAATCAAGAATCTAACCAAAAACATTAACACCCAAAACTACAACTTTCGGCTAGAGAAAAAATAATGACTAGAAAAAATTTTAAAATTTATAAATGCATATAACATTTTAGTAAATATAAAACGGGGCTATAATAGGAGGATCTCATTATGTGTATATCAATCAAAGATCATCTTTGAGAAAATTCACTCAAATTGAAAATCTCATTTAAATATCAAATTACGATGAAATAAATAGATGAACGTTAATATCAGGTTTGTCTCTCTACTACTAACTAATTAGAATGCGGACCCATTCTCAACAGTAGACATGTAGTATATGAGTTTTCAATCACTGAGTCCTATATAATTAATATCAGGTTCGTCTCTCTACTGCTAACTAATTATCTCAAACCTTGAGAATAAGATTAAGCTGTAGCTGCACTAGCTTAGACAATACAACTGGCACTGATAAAGAATGAGGTTTTACAGCATGCCTAAACCCAAACTGACTACTTGGCCACCCTTGAAGCAGTAGTACTCGTTACTCATAGACTTCATATATAATAACATCAAATAATCGATTTCTAATTATGAATATTCACCTGAGAATTAATTTAAACCTTTTAGTTTTAGCATATAATGATGTGAGCGAGAGCAGACTTTTTGGATTTATATACGTTTAGTTAAAATTAACCAGGAGGAGATTTGAAGGAACTTAAACTTATTATAGGGTTTGACAATAATTTGTATGAGAGGGAGATTTAATCAGAAAGTTTGGTACCTGAGACTGATGATAAAACATGCAAAATCTTGATGTAGCAACCGAAACAAAGCACTCACGACAGGTACCAATCTCCAACCAATATTCTATCCAACCCTTATATATACTCATCTCACTTGGAGCAATTAGCACCCACAATTTATTCATTTGAGAGCTATAATTTCATATCATATATTTATATTTATGGAGAAGACACACTCCAAATCTACTCTTAAGGTCGTGCATGGTTCTTAATTACGTAATTGACTTGTTAAATTAATTTGTTCTTCTTTAATTTCGATGCTGATGAGTGTAATGATAGCTTGAAAGTGTCTTATATATCTTTCTTATTTCTTAACTTGGCCTTCTCTTTTTTCCAATGAAGTTTGTGAAGAGTGCTTCACAGTTCACAACGGGTTTATGGAGCACAAATTCTGAAGGAATGGTGAGATCAGACACATATACCACCTCAATATTGGAAAACCATATATATATTTATATATATATATTCGCTGCCAAGTTAGCATGTCAACATATTATTAGTGTAGTTAATGGGGTTAATCAAGTGTCAAGCGGCTATATATTGTTGCAATTATTCTAGAGAGGTGATGAACATACCTTGGTTCGATTAAGGTGATGAACATCTCTGTATATTTACAGTACTGGGACTTGTTCATAAAGTTCTACCACTTGATTTATAGCTCTTTATTATGTTTCTTAATTTATTTTGGGCGGTGTTATCCACACACATCTTTTTAACTCTCACACACCTTTTATTAATTTATGTTTTTTTTATTTTTTCCAATTTATTCAATCTAATAATAAAAATTTGAGAGCTATGTGTGAATATTTAAAAAGAGTGTGTGAAAAACATCATCCTTTATTTTATAAAAATGTGTATTGTATCATGACGTCATAAAGGTGATTTCAGACAATATATCACTTTGCCATACTTTGTGTCCTTTCTTAGAAAGGTTAAGGCAGAGGTACACCGTACAGATCAGGTCTAGAGAATTATATCCTTTTATGGAAATTAATTATTAAGTCGCAAATGAGAGTGTATTAGCTAAAAAAGTACTTTCTTAATGATGTTAAATCTAATTATTCGAGTGAAGTGGCATGAAGATGGAAAATGCTTTCCTTGTATGGTTAAGATCCCACAAGGTCACATCCTCAACAGAAATGGGTGATATACACTTTATCTTAATTTACTAGTAAGCATAAGCTACATCTGTTTTCAGTAAAATTTATGCTTTCGTGGATTCTTGCATCACTTATAATTTACCACAGCACTGCAACTAAAATCATATTTTTCTTAATTTACAGCCAAAAGATGAATTCAAGGACAAATCAAAGGTAAATAATTAACTTATCAGGTTGTGTAATCTTACTACTATGGACTGGAGCATGGTAAGCACATGAATTTTAGACTGTTGAATTATTTGGACTTTTTTATTAAATAAAAAAAAATCTTAATCCTCCTTAATTAGCCTGATACATATCATACAAGAAGCATGAGAATTTTAGTCAATCTCACTCTCTTGTGCCCCTCTTTCATGTTAACTACTGAACCTTGTTTATATATATAATAACTAGTCTTGTCAGAAGTCTCCTACAATGGAAAATACCAAAGCTCAAGAAGTGAAACTTCACACTCAACAAAGAGCAACCAAACGAGCAATGTTCAACTACATGGTGAGTCGTCAGTTTTCCTTTTCGTGAAAATATTGACCGTAACTCTTTAATTTAGCCTTTATCGGAACTCTTTATTTTCAGTTTTATCAATTAATGGATATACAAATAACAGGTTGCGACCAAGCTGAGTATCTTGGAGCAGCAGAGAAAACAAGAAGAGATGTTGCAGAAGGTAGAGGCACACACACACACACACACACACACATATACATGCATACATATAAAAATATTTGAGAAGCAAAAACATGATTCTGATGGAAGAGTGCTGTAATAAATTAATTGAGCAGATGATAGCAGAGGAAGAGATTCGCTTACTGAGAAAAGAGATGGTTCCAAGGGCTCAATTGATGCCATTTTTCGATAGACCTTTCATTCCGCAAAGGTAAAAACAATTTATTAATCCTCTCAGTGCAAGCATTTTGCTCCAGCCAACCGTAATTTTGTGTGTAGTTGGGATACTTTTAGTATGTTATAATATAGGTGTAGAACATAATTAATATCTCATATTTTTAAGGTATATAGTGATAATAATAAAAAGTAAATACATGCTATAATTTAAACAAAATTGTGACATTACGTAATAGAGTTCTGAATATACTGAAAATTTACCATATTCCTGTGCTGTTTTCTTCTTCTTCTTTTGATCTTCTTGCATTGCAGATCGAGCAGGCCTTTAACAATTCCTAGAGAACCAAGTTTCCGAATGATGAGCAGCAAGGGCTTCAGCTGCAACTCTGGCAGTGAACTCTACAATTTCCAACCCACAACTCAAGCTATGAATCCCATCAAGTAGACCATTTCAATAAGTACCACCAACAGATTATTCCTTAAAACATAATCCCAATGTGGTGCTTCATGCATACTGCGAGAAAAGCCTTTTTTCATTCAGATCCTTAATTTTCTTGCGTAGTTACTAAAATCCCAAAGTTGGATAGTTGTAATTTAGTTGACCCTCAAGGGGGAATTGCTAGTGACGATTCTCCACAGTTTAGAGAATAAAGACACTGCATTTCCTTTGCTTTTCTATCCTAATCTA
Source organism: Pyrus x bretschneideri (assembly GCF_019419815.1). Classification (NCBI taxonomy): domain Eukaryota; kingdom Viridiplantae; phylum Streptophyta; class Magnoliopsida; order Rosales; family Rosaceae; genus Pyrus; species Pyrus x bretschneideri. The sequence goes on along the minus strand of NW_025999735.1, from coordinate 916,880 downwards.
TTTTGTCACACTCACTGTGGCACATTCTTGAGTCCGTGGCGCATGGTTTATATATAACAACAAAAAATTGTGGCTTAATTAATTGACATGATAAAATTAACATGGATGCAAAAGATGGTTGATATGGAATGTTAAAGAGACAGATCAATGAACTTGAAATCTCAAGGCTTTTTCTAGCTAGAGGACGTGTTTTCTGAAAGTGAAAAAGAAAACACAATTGGAATCGATGGATATGAGTTAGGGGCAGACCTGCTACAAGCTATCTGGGGTGTAGCCGAACCGACTTGTGTGTTTTGCTGGACAACACTAGCAATCGGATACATGCTATGCACAACATGAAAGCGAAAGGTGGAAGAAAATATGGAAGAATTTTATTTTATTCTAATTTTAAATCAGTTCAATTATTTTTATGTGGTTTTTAGTTCAAATACCATTGTTAAGAAATTTTTCTAGTGAAAAAGTCAACCAAAATTATACTATATTTTTAGTTTACTTAATTACTATGGATAAAAGTCAACCAAAATTACACTATAATTCAAAATAGTTACTTGATTGTCACACAATCCCTACCAACTTTTCTAGTGACTGGTGACTAGCTGGCTGACCAACTTTTCCGGCGATCAGCCACTTCATTTTGCAGAAAAAATGATATAAAAAATGTCTTCAATGGAGTTTGATCCAAATCTCAAAGTGAAAAGTAACAACTTGTATCACTACACCAAAAAACCACTTGTAATATGTATTACCTTCATTAAGATTAACGAAGGATGATATAAATATTATAAAATGTAATAATATACGTAAAATTAATGTTGTTAAGTTGATATTGTTTCACTCTCAATGGCGTAGTCAAGAATTACAAAGCTAAAATTATTACTACGAAATTAAATTTTTAATAGTAAATCTAAAAGTAATAATTTAAAGTAAGAAATTTATACAAAGTAAGGAACCATGTGGTATGGAAGTTTCAATTTATTACTATTCATAATATATTGGTTAAAGTAATGAGTTTATTTAACATTTATTAGCTGCTATTTTCCTTAAAAGTAGCCTTAAGATTTAAAATTTTCATTTGCTAAGTATAATGTGACAATTAAAAATCATAAAATAGCCTAAAAGATTAATACTTTTAAACTTAAAGAACCAAAACTCTCCCTATGCTATAACATTGATGAGCCTATGAGCCTTGTACTTGACTCCAACAGCGGCTTTACTTGTGAGGTCATGAGTTCAAATCTCCAAATTAATGTTATTTTTATCTTTTATCAACATGTGTGACATATGCCACCGTTGATGCCTGTAATCGAAATGAAAAATGTCTAATTACGCACGGCGATTGGCAGAATAAATTTTGGTTGACCAAAACATTTTGTGATGACCGTTTGGTAAACTTTCCGGCGATTGTGCTCGTGGCCTATGGGTCATGTGCACTGTGGGAAATATGGTGTCATTTGGTACGCTGGACGGGACGGAACAGAGTGGGACGAAGCGTTCCGTCCCACGTTTGGTACGCCTAAAATGAGTGGAATGCGCTGTTCCACGGAACAAGTTTTGGATGATTTTTTGTTCCACCTCCCCCCCTGGAACGGGTTGTTCCACGTCTGTGGGACAGAAATTTCCAATATTTTTAGACAAAAATGCCCCTGGTCTTTTTCAAAATTTACAACTTCAAAATCAGTTAACAAACCCTAAAAACTATTTCTTTTCTTCTCAGCCGTTTCTCTTCACCTCTGCATCCCTTTCCCCTTCGCAACCTTCCTGCTCATCTTCTTCTGTGCTGTGCAGCCTCGCAACCTTCCTCCTCGTCCTCTTCCGTGTAGCAGCTCTGCGAACTTGGTGGTCCTCAGGTATCTCTCTCTCTCTCCTCTCTGTATTTTTGGGTAACTTGAATGTTTGAATTGGTGATCACAAAATCAAGATTTGTTTGTCAGTTACAGTATTAATAAGTGTCTGATTTCATTTGTAAACTATTTCTGTTTACAATAAATATGGATTGGTAATTATTGGATTTAAATGGATTCGTAGTTTTTTATGAGAGGAGTTGTTGAGGTTGTGTGAAGGTTTGTTTTTCTGGGTTTTATGTTGCAGGGGGTTACAAACACGGACAGGAGGAGAGGAAACATTAGTTTAGATTGTGATTTAAATTTTTTTTTTTTTATATGTTCTTGGTGATATAAACTGTGTGAGTGCAGTTGTTTTAAAATTATTTGCATGTGGTTTTTTATAGTTTTGCAGTTTGGATATAAACTGTGTGAGTGCAGTTTGGATTAAAATGGATTTTGATTAAACTGTGTGAGTGCAGTTCTTGGTGATATAAACTGTGTGAGTGCAGTTCTTGTCAAGATTAATGCAAAAAGGTCAATTTGGAGTTCAGATCAGCTTGATTTGCTTCCTAATATATATTTTGCTGGACTGAATTTTGGTTTGGTCCTCTGTTGATTTTAACTTGGGGATCACAGGAAATTAACCCTAAGCCTAGGTAGAAAGAACAATAAAAGCAACTTGTTAATGAAGGAAGAGGAGTTTGAGGTATCAACGTTGAGCAACTAATTAGGAAGAAGTTTAGATGAATTGATAGGGAGCTAGTAGTAGTTCACTTGGACAAGAATTTTGAACGATTTGGGTGTCAGCGTCGAGCACTGAATACTGAAATTAACTCCCTGGTGGTGTTATAGGATTACTAACAGAAGATATATTATGGAGTTAACAAAGGTAATTAAAGAAAACAATTTGTTTGCATTGCATGGCATATTGCAGTACTTGTTAAGCTTTTATTACATTGATTGCTGTAATGTGGAAGAAAAATGGAAAACAAACTAAAGAATATATATGTAGAGTTTATTCCAACTGATGACATGAGCTTCCTTTCAAAGACTTCTCAGTCTGACACTAACAGACAAATTAACTTGAGTCTCCCTAACGATAAGGAATTAAGAGCAAGAAATGCTCCTAATTAACAAAATCCTATATCCATCAAAGTACGTATGTAGATGCTAATTAGTTGATACCACACATCTTCACAAATCGTAATAGGAAGATGTGGCTGCTGCTGGTATATATCTTCTTCATTTCTTTTCATTCATTCCAAGTGTGTTCTTCACGCTGTCCATAGCACCGTGTGCCATGTTCATCACTTGCTCTCCAGTCTGTGGCAATTGAGAATAGCTCTATCAGAAAGTTTGCAAGATTTATTCATGACCGTCCCACTTGTTTGTATTATAGTCAGCATGTGTTTGAAAATTATTCGAAAATGTTTGAGTGCAGTTTGGATATAAACTGTGTGAGTGCAGTTTGGATATAAACTGTGTGAGTGCAGTTTGGATTAAAATGGATTTTGATTAAACTGTGTGAGTGCAGTTCTTGGTGATATAAACTGTGTGAGTGCAGTTTGGATTAAAATAGATTTTGATTAAACTGTGTGAGTGCAGTTCTTGGTGATATAAACTGTGTGAGTGCAGTTTGGATTAAAATGGATTTTTTTGACATGTTTGGGTTTGATCTCATGTGGATTATTGGAAAAACGAAATGGTATTGCTCTGACAGATTGTTGGTCGCTTACAGGTCTGAAGACTAATATTACGAATCGTGATTCTAAATCAGCCCAAGATCGTTATTTATCTGTGAGTTTTGCATGTTTATCAGCTTATATGGTTTGGATCTTTTTTTTTTTTGTTGGATCGTTATTGTGCATGTCTGATGCATTTTGTTTTCCAGATTCAGGAAACTGTCCCTTTCAGATTTTTGGATTTTCGATTCTGATTCTTGGAACTCTATGTGCTAAAGGTATATAAATGTATTATTTGTTTTCTTTGCAACTAAATTTTACTTTTTTTTTTGTTTTGTTTTGGTGATTTGGGACCATTTTTTGCAACCTGCATATGATCAGAACTTAGTTAACTTGAACAGTCAACACACACCATTCAGTGAATCTATAAAATAAGTTCTCATTAGTGAAAACCTTGAAAGCCTGCATGTCAGAGAGGAGTTGAAAACATCCAGCACCAACGCTGACCATAAAGATAAGGCAAATTGTCAAAAAATATACCTAGATTAATAAGGATAATAGCATGCAAGTTTATGGCGATTAATATGTATACGTACAGTTCTTCTAAAAATAAAAAAATGTATATGTACAGAGAACTAGGAAAATAAACAAGTCACTTTAAGCAAAATGCCAAAAGTTACTTGAAAACACAATGTGACTAAGAATTAACTCAAATACAGACCTTCCTGTTCGAAGCACAAACTCCTCATTTTCTTTGATAAGATCTTCAGTAAGCAAAGGTACTTCCTACATATAATAATGTGCATATATGATATAATCTCAAATAACGTGGCAAGTTAAAACAGTTTTCCTTGAAAGACAAGCTATTAAAACATACCTGGGTCACAGGGGAGTACACAGGTTCACCAGTTTCCAACATTGTCAGGTTGCCAGATGCATGTTTTCTTGCTGATTTTTGTGCTAGCAATTTTATTTAAATCCACAGCTGTTTTTTTTCATTTGACTTGCTGTGATGGTTATGCTTGATTCATAAGATTTGAGGTAGTCGTGATAAAATTAGAAGAGTGATATCTATGTTATTTTGGATTTGTGAGAGTGATATCTATGATCATATGGCTCAATGGTTTCAGGCTAAGAAAGCAACGTCCATAAACATTATATATTATTACTTCCTTTTAATTTCAATGACTTACTTCATTAGTCTAAACCAAACCCTCCAAGTGAACTATTTTGCGTTGTATAGTTTGTTGGGCCTTGCTTTTTATTATACATTATATTATCATTATTACCAAGTCCAAGTATCTAAAATGAATTTAGCGTATGTTGATACTCCACTCATTCATGTGTTGTTTTTTTGCATGTGAAGGTATGGATGAATATGAGACTCAATTCTTTGTTCTTTTGAACGTTTGGATTATAATGGCACAAGTCTTTACTATGAATGCACAATTGTTGAGGTATAGACAACAACAAAGGAGACAACGGGAAATAGCTAGTTTAGAGCAGAGGACATTTGTTAGACTTCATGTTAGGAGAGAGGAAATAAATCGTATCACGCGATTGAGTGATACTAACTGTTTGTGGGAGCTACGAATGGATAGGAATGCATTTGCAGTTTTATGTGATTTACTACAAATTCGTGGTGGATTGGTAGATGATGGTCATGTTACAATAGAGGAGCAAGTAGCTACTTGTGCTAACATACTAGTCCACCACAATAAAAATAGGTCAATGCAAGTTAGATTTTTTAGGTCTGGTGAAACTATTAGTCGATATGTCCGTAGAGTATTGCGTGCATTACTCAGTTTGCAAGATGTGTTGTTTGCAAAACCAACCCCTATCCCAGAGGATTGCACGGAATCGAGATGGAAATGCTTTAAGGTAATAATCATAGTAAAATCATTAATAACATAATTATTTGTAATTGCTAATTAATATAAGTTTTTCTTTTGTCTAGGGTTGCTTAGGAGCGCTAGATGGAACATACATAGGGGTCACTGTGCCTGATGTCGATAGACCAAGATATAGAACAAGGAAAGGTCATATAGCAACTAATGTGTTAGGCGTATGCACACACGACCTCAAATTCGTATATGTGTTATCCGGTTGGGAGGGATCAACTACTGATTCGAGAGTTCTTGGTGACGCTGTTACTAGAGCTAATGGCCTCAAGGTCCCAACTGGTGAGATAGACAAGCACCTAGTATTTTTCCTTACCTTTGTTGGCCAACAACTAAAATTTATTATCAACTAATATAGGTACATATTATTTGGTTGATTCCGGATATACGAATGGTGAGGGTTTTCTGGCACCGTATAGAGGCACTAGATACCATTTGCAAGAGTGGGAAGACAATTCCCGTGCACCTAGGAATCATGAAGAATATTTTAATATGAAACACTCACGTGCTAGGAATGTCATTGAGAGATGTTTTGGCCTCCTCAAACGACGTTGGGCTATCTTACGAAGTCCTTCCCACTATCCAATCAAGATTCAGGGACGAATGATCACCGCATGTAGTTTACTTCATAATTTTATCAGAATGTATATGACAGTTGATCCTGAAGAAAATGCAAGACTTGCATTTGATGAATTACCTATAGGGGAAGATTTACCAGAAGTATTAGCCTACATTGAAACCATCGAGTCAAGCCAAATATGGACTCAACGGAGGGATGATCTTGCAAGAGAAATATATGATGAGTGGAGAGGAAGGAGGGCTTGAAAATTGGTTAACATGGTAGTTGTTGTAATTGTCTTTTAGATGTGGACTCAATGTGGTTGTTGTAATTGGCTTGAAAATTCGTAACATCAAGACTAGTGAGATGTTTGTTATTGTAATATGGTAATTGGGAGTTATCTAGATGTTATGGCTTGTTTGATATGTTTATTTGTGTTACTAAATTTTAATAAATTTTAAAATTAGGGTGTAGTCATTGTCATTTGATTTGGCTTATTTGATTTGGTAATTGATTAGTACAACTGATATAAATTTAGTCATTGTCATTATATCTATGTTTATTTGTGTTACTTATGTAATATATGGCTTCTTTGATAGATTATATGGCCACCTCACGTAATTGGATTGATCATGAGGAGGATGTACTACTTACCATCCTCGAGGAGATGGTTGCTGATGGTGTTAGGTGTGAGACCGGCAGTTTTAAGGCTGGTACTTTTGTAACGGTTGCCTCCAAGATGAGGGAACAAATTCCTGGCATTAATATAGAGCCGAAGCATATACAAAACAAATTGAAGCGTCTGAAAGAAAAGTATTCGTCTGCATATGACATGATGAATACATCTGGATTTGGTTGGGATGATAAGAAAAAATGTGTTGTTGTGGATAGTGACGAAATACTACAGGAGTGGGTGAAGGTAAATTTTTTTTTCTTATTCTTTATCAATTAGTTGCTTTGAAAGTCTTAACCTTGATTTCTTTGGGTTCTTATTGTAGAAACATCCCAATGCATCTTGCAAACCAAATAAGCCATTCCCATTGTATCCACGGCTATGTACGGTGTTTGGGAGAGACCAAGCCACAGGTAGCATTGCTGAATCAGCGGCAGATGCAATTGAAAATATGGGTTTGGAAAGTGAGGATTGTGAGACTTCTGAGATACCTCCGCTTTCACCTACCCCATCTCCTTCTGTTGCTACATCTAGTGTTTCTCAACCTGTTAGGAAGAGGAAGAGGAGCAAGAATAATGGTGATGCAAATATTGTATCTGTTATCAGTGAAGGTTGGAATAAAGCTGTTACTGAAATGAAGAAATTAGGTGAAAGTTTTACTTTTAGAGAAGCAAAAGCTAGACTACCTTCTGAGCTTCAGGCCATGAGTCTCCCATACGATCAGGTGTTAAGAATTTCAATGAAGTTAGTGAAGGATACCGATCTGATGGGCATTTGGACCACCTTGGATGACTCACAGAAGCCAGATTTCATTAAAGTGTTTATGGAGAGCCTTTGAGGTTTTAGTATTTGTGGTTTTAGTATGGGGAACTTTATCAACTTCTAAGTGTTTTCATTATTACTTTAGCAAGACATTATTTGTTTTTTAAGTCGGGACGAATGTTTGATTTCGGATATTTCATGTTTAAGTTATGCATATTTCATTTTCTTTGTTTAAGTTCTAAATGTTTAAACCCTAAAATGTTTACGATATGCATTATCATTAAACTTATATATTTTTCAACATTTTTCAACATTTGTCATGTGCTCTTATGTGGTTTGCCTTGTTCCTGCAATGGGGAATATTTAGAGGGGTGTCCTTCTAAACAAGGCCAATTCTAATGTTTGTAGAACCTAAACTCCCTGAACAACAACCCACAATTGAAAGGACCAAAATTAGGGACTAAAACTTGAATTGGGGTGTGGGTTTTGCAATTTGCACAATAAAATTTGATGGGTTTGTGGTGAAAATTCGAATGAAGGTGTGGAAAACGGGAAAAATTACAAATTTTAAAGGGGTTTGCATGTGAAACACAACATATACCTATTAAAATTTGGACCAAGAAAAACAAATAACGGATAATAGTGTTCAAATTTGAACAACTTATTAAAAAAAAAGAGTTATGTCTCGTTCCGCCCATAAAATTGTACCAAACAACAGACGGAACATGGATATTTTAGTCATTTTAATCTTTTGGTTCCGTTCCGTCCATGTACTACCAAACGCAGGACGGAACAACCGTCTTGTTCCGTCCTGCGCGTACCAAACATAACACAGAACATCTGTTCCGTCCCGTCCCGTCTCGTCCCGTCTGCGTACCAAACGCTACCTATATGAATGAATTTATGGTTATTAATGTCTTGGCTACAAAATGCGGCTTAATCCAAATAGAATGGATTTTGTTTGGTAGTTTTCCATAGGAAATTGGTATTTTTTTTTTCTTAGAATTCGTGTCCAACTTGGTATTTAATCTTAATTTAGCTCTATTAAAATGAAAACAATTTAAATTGAAAATGAAATAACCTCCACATTCAGTAAAAATAAATTCCATAAAAAACTGATGTGGGTGTTTATAAAGCGTTTTCGGTATAAAAAAAAAAAAGATATTATCTCTAAAAGAGTTTTTCATTTTAAAAACGCTTCCACACAAGTCCAACTTGTTAGAAATGCTACAAGAAAAGTATCTGCAAATTGGGTATCAAGTAATTAAGTATTTTACCTATATAAAAAAAAAAGGAAGAATCCATGCGTGTTAAAGCAAAAATCAGTGGGCGCACACTGACTAAATGGTATTTATAATGCACGTAAGACCAACTTGCAGGAGAATTTATGCTAATTTCTTTTTCTGTCTGTTTTCCTATTAATAATATTGTAAACCTTAGGAAGGACGCCAATTGGCTACTGGCTAGAGCCTTCAAGAACCTTCTCCTACTGCTGTAGCATCCACAGTAAAGGACCAATACCTAAGTATTTATAGGTAAGCCGGATTAACCCAGAAAAATAAAAAGAAAAGTTAATCATTGAGAGCGAGAAAGGAGGCGAGATCGATGGGGAAGGAACGCAGTGTAGGAATAGGCATGGATTATTCAGCAACAAGCAAATTGGCCCTAAGATGGGCGGTCGATAATCTGATCGAAGAAGGAGATCGCATCGTATTAATCCACGTTGAGCCACCCAAAGCTGCAACAAGCAGGAAGCAGCTGTTTGAGAACACTGGATCACGTACGCAGTCTCTCCCTCTACATATATACACTTGTTAATTGTCATTAGTTACCTTAATGATTTATTTTTAATTCATGACTTATCTATTATATATATATATATATGTATGTATGTATGTATGTATAAATCAATTACATCTACATAATTTCTTTTGGTTTTTGGTGCTTTTGATTGCAGCTTTGATTCCTTTGGAAGAACTTGTACTGGAGAGTAACGTCTCAAAGCAGTATGGACTTACTAATGATCCAGAGGTGCTTGATGTTCTTGATAAAGTTTCAAGAAGTAAAGGGGTATGTTACTTTGTTACATATTAATCTCATTTTTCATATTCTTTTGTATACTTTCTCATATTCTTTTGCATATCCTAGTTATCTATATAACAATTGGTGTACCAATCTACAGTAATTTGTATATACTATCCTTACGGTCGGTATGATAATCAAACAAATATTGATATTGTATACCAAATGCTGTAGATTGGTAGCCGTACTTTTTAAAATTAGTTTTTGTGCGTCGACATTAATTATTAGATTAGAAACTAGAGTGTGATTAATTTGTATGTGGATCGTGATTAGGCCAAGGTTGTGGCCAAGGTGTACTGGGGAGATGCAGGGGAGAAGTTGTGTGATGCTGTGCTAGATCTCAAGCTTGATTCGCTTGTTGTTGGAAGCAGGGGATTAGGCCTTATCAAAAGGTAACCATTATTTGACTAATTATCTCCACTAAATTAATTCACCTTCTCATAAAAACACAAAATTAAAGAGAGAAAATAAAGGTTTTGCGTTGGATTAATTTTTTGTTCCTACAAAATGGATGATTAATATGTGGTGAATTTGCAGGGTGCTGCTGGGCAGTGTTAGCAACTACGTGGTGACAAATGCTTCATGTCCAGTTACAGTTGTCAAGGAGGCGCAATCATCCAAACCATAAATCTCAAGGGAACTCTTTCAAATAATAACAAGTAGTTGTGAATTATAATGTGTTGAAATTCAAGGAAATTAGGGCTTGGGGGTATTTTGTGGGTTTTTTATTCTTTCCTTTTCGTAATTATAGAATGTTTTTATTCTGTCGGCTTTGGATTGATGGGTATTTGTTATGATATGATATATGCTCTTTGGCAAAGATGTTCAATTTTTATTTTTATTTTTGTAAAAGCAAATATATTCAATTTAATATCTTCCATTTGACTTTACGCATTCTATCAGAATAATGCTAAAGACACATTTTTATTAATTTCTTACACATTTCTATTATGACCATTGTTTTTATGATTTATCCAACCTAAGGACAAAAAGAAAATAAAGACGTGTGAGAAGCTTGAAGAAAAGTATGAAAATCACCCTTTGTATTATTGTTTCATAGAATCCTAATTAGTTGAATGATTTTGCCCAGTCTTAAACTCTAGGGTGGGCTGGGTGTCGGGAGTGGAAATCTAATTATGATGAGTTGTTCGCGTATGGAAGTGGAGGGAAGAAATCTCATTGTGTTATTTGACGGAATTACTAAGTAGATTCTCACTCCCTTTATGAGAGGGTAGATATCTCGTATACGATTATTACTAAAAATTTAATCTCATTTAATCTTTATTTATTAAAACAAAAACAAACAAAAAAGTAGATTGTTACGTTGGCTTGTGATGATTCCAGGTAATTGTTCCTTAATTGTAGTCCAAATAATCTTTAGTTATTTGTGAGACCAATTGGGTTTCGACATTGGATTATTACTTAATACAAGAAACAACTTCAATGAAATGTTTAATCAGAGTTCTTTGCTGATTGCAAATTTAATTAAGTCTTGTCATCAGCATACATACTCAGGAGCCCCCTTTCAACTTTTACAATTTAAAAGGGGGTAAAATGCTCAGCAGCCGGCATCAACTACTTGAGCAAAAGAAATTGTCACAAAGCAAACAAAAATGGACGCTCACTCCCACCCGAATTGTAAGGACAATAGTACAAGTACAGAAATAACCCTAACATGGCCATAACACACATAATCATAGAAGATAGGTCAATAATTCATTAGAGTAGCAAAAGGGAGACCTTTCTAACAAACAACATTCATCTTTTGCTTCCTGGCCATAACAAACTTCCTCCAAATTGTCGTGTTCTCCCTTGTTTTCTCCAAATCACTCTTCTTACTCTCAAGTGTCGTCCATAACGATAAAAAAAGGTCAATTTAACGCACATAACCAACCTTAGATAATAACTTCTCATACATTGCTCAATTGGGGTGTTTGAATATACCAACGTGATCTACTCAACTTCACGAACATCCTCATATTTTTAAAATAATTTTCTGACCTCCCACACTCCGCCACTCACCGGCCAAGCGCGGGCACGTGCCTGGCACGAGTGTGGAACCCTAACGGCATTAGGAATATTCCATTAAAACCCTAACATACGTTAACGACCGTTACCTGACGCCGTTAGAATATTCTGTTAACTCTGACGAAATATTCTCCTCCTTCTCCGGTGAGCCTCGCCGGTCGTCGCCGTCTGCAACTCGAATTCTCATCGGAAACTGGGAAAAACTTCAACCTTTAATATTTTCTTCATTTCTCAACCAAATTCCATGAAATTTGAACCAAAATGAAGCTTACAACGAGTAGAACAGAACCTTACCACTTTGGGGACCTAAAACCAATAGAATCTCACCGGAAAAACTCACGATATTCCGGCCAAACCTACAATTCACTGGAACTGGGCTTCCCGACGTCCAAAACACTTCAAAATTGTTCCCCAAGCTTCGTGAGAAGGTTCTAAAGCTCCCTATAACCTTAAAAACTTCTAAAAACCTCACGATCATGTGTGCAAGAACAGTGCTCCAATTCGAGGTTCCCTGGTTCTCGGGTTTTCGAAGGTTTCACGTCCAACCAACACCACCAATCGACTCCTGAGCTCGAAAGGAGTCCAAAAACACCAACGAAAACCACGATCCGTGCTTGAAATGGTTGGATGGAAGTTGTCCGTACGATGAGGAAGAAAATGGAAGAAATCCGAGAGAAGGAGAGAGAGAGAGAGAGAGAGAGTCACGGGGGAAGGATAGGTGTGTGTGAGTGTGTGTGATCCAAATAAGTTCACAACCAAAAAGAACAACTAAACAACACCCCAAACTGGAAATTAACCACCAAGGACAAAATCCTCATTTCACAACTACAATACAAATAATTCGGGACGGGCTGTAGCAATTTTGGTTAGCAATGATTATTTTATTAATAAGGCACCTAAAATTTTGGTTGCAAATTTAATTAAGTCTTGTCATCAGCATACATACTCAGGAGCCCCTTTTGAACTTTTACAAAGTAAAAAGGGGTAAAATGCTCAGCAGCCGGCATCAACTACTTGAGCAAAAGAAATTGTCACACACCAAACAAAATGGACGCTCACTCCCACCCGAATTGTAAGGACAATAGTACAAGTACAGAAATAACCCTAACCTGGCCATAACACACATAATCTTAGAAGATAGGTCAATAATTCATTAAGAGTAGCAAAAGGGAGACCTTTCTAACAAACAACATTCATCTTCTGCTTCCTGGCCATAACAAACTTCCTCCAAATTGTCGTGATCTCCCTTGTTTTCTCCAAATCACTCTTCTTACTCTCAAGTGTCGTCCCAGGTTTCTCACCATCTTCATCAGCAGCCTTCACATTGGAGCTAAGCTTAGATGGAAGCCTGTCAAGTTCACTCAACACTTTTTTGATGTCATTCACGAGCCGCTCCGCCAAAGTGCGAGAGAAGTCTTCCCTAATGACGACACGTAGCACGGTGATGTGTTGTGCGTCCGGGGGCATGGTGTATGCCGGAATTATCCATCCGAAGCGGCGAAGCAAGTCGGAGATTTCAAACTCGTCGTGGCGATGGTTATCCTTCAAAGAGAAGGCCACCAAGGGTACACCTTCGTCTTTGGAGACTATGTTGAAGCGACTTGTCTTCTCCAATCCTTCTTTTAGTACTATCATGTTTTCACGACAATTTTCCATGACATTCTTGTATCCCTGATTTACATATACAAGAATTAACATATTAGTATCACGTTTGAGACTTTCGTGCATATTAATTACTTGATCACAATTAGATGTCTCAATGATTTTTCTATTGGATTAATATTTTATGCAAGATGGTCTATCAGGAAATTGGAGGTGTCCTATTAGCCATTTGACATGTACATATAATTAATGGTTAAATTTTCATGATTATTTCATTTAGAAGTTATTAGTGTACTCACCTCAAAACCCAAGCGAATCAGTTGATAATATTGAGCAATAACTTGGCTGGAGCCTGCATTGTGAAAAACATTTATACTCAGTCGAAAGTTTAACATGTACTTAATTAAGTGAACTAATTATTAATTCTATCACTAAATTAATGAAGTCTTCTAAAAAAGTACCTTTTGAGAAGTTGAGGGTGAAAGTAGGTTGGTCAGCTCCAAGATAGTTGATATGGAAGATGAGTTCCTCCGGCAAATCTTCTTTGTTCCTCCAGATGACCCATCCAATCCCTGCGTACACAAGTCCGTACTTGTGTCCGCTAACGTTGATGCTCTTCACAAGGGGCAAACGGAAATCCCATTCCAGTTCTGGGTAAAGAAATGGAGCAATAAACCCACCACTTGCTGCGTCTACATGGATTGGAGTATCCCATCTGCGTCCCAAGTAGAAGATGTAAACCAGTAAATAATGTGTCACATCAGTTGGTATAATATCAGTTTAAAATACTACAATTCTTAATCTTCTACAAGTGCACCAAAGTCACAATGTACGTACATACGCCGACACCAACGAACTTGTAAGATAGAGATAGAGATAGAGATGCATACCCAGTTTCCTTGTTCTTCTCTATCAAGAGATCATTCAAGAGCTTCACATTTTCGAACTCACCGTTGAGGGTGGAGCCGAGGATAGCAGCAACGCAGATTGTGTTCTCATCAACCATTTCCACTGCTTTCTCAGGGTCCATTACATAGTAGCCCTCCCTCAACTTCACCTCCTTCAACTCCACCTCAAAGTACCTTGCAAACTTCTCCCAGCACACCTTAAATTTATACAACAAGATATATTTATTTAGTTCAGTATATATGTAGCAGAGGAAAAACGAGTCACAGTAGTTTGATTAATTGCAATGCTGAAAGTACCAAATTTTTTGTGCACTGGTTCTTAAATCACATTACATTACGCGACAAGTGATGTTCGAGTACCAACTAGTCATGATAACTAAGGCAACAAGTCGACCACCCATGTCACATACCGTGGTTCATCAATGTAGTTTAAGAATGTGTCTTCATAGCATAAATTGTACACTGACAGCTATATGAATACCTGGACATTGGCTCCGGTGACAATGTTGGGTTTGTCAACGGGTTTGCCCTCAGCTCTCCTCTTGTTTTGCCACTTCCTCTTGAATGCCAAGCCAGCCAACATGATGGCCTCAGAAGAGCCCACCGTTCCCACTCCAACTGCTGCCTCTGAATCTCCCAATGGTGCATTGAACAGATGAGCTATCATGTTTACGCACCGATTCTGTCATGTTTTCATGCGCACAATATCAACACACACATCAGTTCCATGTATGCACTAACTGTACGTGCACCCTTTAGCTTTCAGAATTTATCATAAGTTTTGTAAAATTAATTCTATAAATTAGTAGAAAACAAATTACAAATTCATTGTGAGTGGTTAATCGTATCATTTAGATTCTCATAATGAGTGTCATAATTGCATTTATCCTTCGATTTTTATTTGTCTCTCTAGAATGCATGTCAACAGCATTTCTCTTTCGATTTTTATTTGTCTCTCTCCTCACGTAAGACAATACAATCAGCATAATCGTGAGTTGTCCTCCATTAGTTGGTATACGCAAAGCTTTAACTTAGAGAAGCAAACGCAATGCTACAAAGATGGCAGTTGAAAAATCTAAAAGTTAGAGATCGGTTAAAAGATGAACAAAAAGAAAAAATTCACTGTTCGAATTCTAATTCGATTCCGAAACTTTAAATGTACGACTATGCAGTCAACATTTGGAAATTTCTTGACTGAGACTGATTCTAATTTTAATTCTAATTCAGCTTTAAAACTGATTCCTGCATACTCGATCGTCAATGAAAGTTTGGTCCCTCTTCTTGACCAAAGTCAAAACATGCATCCAATCTTTCACATCAACACGTTTTACAAAACGGACTGAATAATTTCTATATAAACCATGCGTGCAGTTAATCTTGACATATGTAACTGGTGATTTTATATTTCCTAGAAGGGGAGGGAATAGAAAATAAAAGTGGTCATACCAAAAAAACAAAAAAAGTAGTAAATACAAAAAAATAATTTATACATCTAACTAAGGTATTTTTCTTCACTTGTAAGTGAAAGGTTTTAGGTTCAATTTTCTCCAAAGACGAATTTGAACCACATTATTGTTAGTTTATTGTAAGACTAAAGTCACCCCTTTCCTTACAAATCGTTTTCTCAAAAAAAAAAAAAAAAAAAGTTTGACATTTTGACTCATCTTTTGTGTCTGTCAGCATTTGAAGTGAACCGAAAGAGAAAGGCTTTATTTTGGAATCAAGTTTACCCTAAATAAATCAAAATCAAAACAAAACAAACATGAGAAAAAAATATATTTAGTCATCAAAATTTGCATTCAGTCATTCCAAAAGTATTTCTAATATACTCTTTGAATAAGACTTCTGAAAATATTGGGACAATAATGTAGGTGAACAAATTAAAATTGTCCTCAAATTGATTAAAATTTTGCAGTTCATAAGTGCATTATTAAATCCAAATGTGCATAAGGTCTGACTATAAACACGAGTCCCTTTCTCCTAAACCGTATTGTCCAGGAATATAACTTTTGGCAAAAGACTAATCAGTGGAAGTTGAAAGCATAACAGGGCCGCAGATGGCGTTTGGTGATAGGCGGCACGGCAGCCCTTTCTTGTCCCTCCCAACTAAACTTGCTGACTAATGAAGGAAAATAAAGCTAATAGGCAAGCATCAGAAACCCTACCCCACTGCTAAGAATTCATTCCAAAGAATTCAATATCATTTTTACCCACTTCCTTTGTGGATTTGTAATTAGTGGTCCGAGTTTCCTAGTAACTAACTAAACATCAGAGTCAAAATATTAATTTTAAAACTAGAAAATTACTGAAAAATATAATGAAAAACTGTTATCTGAATTTTTATGATATTAAATACAGATTTGAATCCTATCCGAATTCAAATTGTAGAGATCTTAGAGATTCTCACATCCTAACCGTTCATCGTATATCGTGAGGTCATAAATTATTTTAGATTTTTTTATATAAAATTAAACATAAATAATACCTAAAAAAAACTAACCACACAATATACGATGAACGGCTAGGATGTGAAGATCCCTACGATCCCCACAAAGAAGATCTGAAGAGGATCCTCCTCGTCCATTAAATACCACTACTATTGAGAACTCAATCAACTCTTGTTATCGCTTAAGTAGTGAATAAGGTTTTGGGTTTCTACCCATGCATTCCGAGTTCTAAATTCTCTTATTTTCTAAATCCTTGTAATAGTTTTGAATATTTTCCCTTCTTTTAATAATAATATTTTTTTTTTTTAAAAGTCGTAATTGTTTTGGTAGTTATGTTTTTTGTTCAATAAATTGCTTATCGAGTTCAAATCATTATCTTTCTTTCTTAATATAGCTTTGGAGTGGTAATATCAACCGTAATTTTTTTTTTTTTTAAAAAAAAAAAACAACTCATTCTCATTAAAGGAAATCCATTTTTATTTTCGTGTAAGATTTTCACTTCACAAAGCCTTCCATGTGGTCCTAAGAACAATTTTTTTATAACTTTGCAACTTAAAATAATTCTTCTAAATATTTTGGCCACTGAACTAAGTTTATAGAGAAAATAATTTTCACTCTTATTAGTTTTTCACACTTTTTTTTAAAAAAAAATTTAACTTTCAAATTGAATAAATTAAATAAAAATAATGAACATAATTAAATAAAAGTGTGCAAAAAACCAAAATGAATTTATTTATCATTTTTTTCTTCAATAACAAAGACTATTTTCGTTGTTGGGGTACTTCGCGTCCGACACTGCATGACATTGATATATGTGGTGCGGCGAATCGATTTCACATTAGAAGTCCAAGTCCGTGGTTCTAGAAACTGAAATATCTATAAGCATGGCCAATTGGATTGGAATAATGCACGGGTCTCGGTCATATCACTAACACTATTCCTATTTAAATAATTTAACTCACGCCACTAAGTATTACTGTAGTGTTCATTTTCACTTGGAAATGAAAAGTCTTAAATTCGAATTTCGTAAATAGTAAATTCGACATCAAATTAATTTGCTCATCGTGTGGTTTAACCGAACTCCCTCTCCTTCTAGTGTACAAATACCAATGTACTAAAAAAATAAAAAATTTAATTCACAAAAATACCTTCACTTTTTTAATGTAATTAATATTTTTTGTTCAAAAAAAAAAAATCACAAAAACACCTACCTCGAGTTTTTCCTTCTTACGCACAAATTACAGATTGCCATGTTATTATCATTTTTCTTATTTGTGTTTTTATTAAACCACTTTAGGCATTACACATAAAATCTTTCACGCTACATAATTTCGGTACTACAACATATGGGCTAGCCTAGTGGTGAGGGTGTGGGTAAAGGGGTGGGGTAGTATAGGTCCTAGGTTCGATGAACGGGGTGACCTAGGTTCGATGAACGGGGTGGGTGGTAGTATAGGTCCTAGGTTCGATGAACGGGGTGACCTAGGTTCGATGAACGGGGTGGGTGGTAGTATAGGTCCTAGGTTCGATGAACGGGGTGGGTGGTAGTATAGGTCCTAGGTTCGATGAACGGGGTGGGTTAAAGGGGTGGGGTAGTATAGGTCCT
The DNA here is from genome assembly GCF_019419815.1 of Pyrus x bretschneideri. Lineage (NCBI taxonomy): Eukaryota > Viridiplantae > Streptophyta > Magnoliopsida > Rosales > Rosaceae > Pyrus > Pyrus x bretschneideri. The sequence continues at coordinate 898,807 of NW_025999735.1, read as the reverse complement.
AGGTTCGACGAACGGGGTGGGTTAAAGGGGTGGGGTAGGGGTGGGGTAGTAAAAAAAAAAAAAAAAAAAATCTTCAAAATTATACTAATTCAACGGTTGTGAATACTAATGAAGGTTTGAAATTAATGCAGGACAATATTTGAGTATTAACTATTTTACTCGTTAAGTTAGGTGGCCCAATAAAAACAAGACATGTGTTGAGTGCAGCTTTTAGCTGACCGTTTCGTTTGAGCAACACTGCTATGGCTTTGAAGTTTCTGTGGGACAATCGGGCAAAGAAGAAAAGAACGAATGTGAAGAAGAAGAAGATAGACTTTCCAACTGACGAGACGGCAAGACCTTTTCGTATTTTTTATGACAAGTAGAGAGGTTGTGGGATCTTTATTTAATAAAAATTTTAACAGAATTAGTTAAAAAGATTATTCCTTCTTATCATAACAAATTTAAGAATTAATACTTCCGAATTTTTAGTTTATTAACCAAAAAAATTCAATTAAGCTAAAGTTCAGGAATCCTCAGAAAATAATATTGCTATTACTACCAATCAGGCCTTAGCATGTGGATTATTAAACGTCGAACGCAATTAACAACGTCGCAAACATGGCATCTACTTTTAAAACATCTAAGAAAAGATTAAGTCGTTGTTTATGATATATAATAACCCTAATTAACGCGTCTACAATTAACATATTCTTACCCACTTCCACTACTAGAACGTTCTAAATTATGTCCATATTTTATGCTGTTCTTATTACTTTAATATAATAAATAATTTCTAAATGGGAGTGGATTCAGAGGCAGATTGTCTGCCCTTCTGTTTGGTGTCCTTTCTATCCCTTCCTATTTTGTGAGGTCACGGTTAAACCACGTCAATATTTTATATTGATTTTTTTTTTCTAAAGATAATAAGATAAAAAACAATAGAAATATAAAATGATGACGTGGGTTAACCGTGACCTTACAAATAGAAATGATAGGAATGACATCCAAATAGGAAGGGATTGACGATGAATGATATTGATAAAAAAAGATGCGACTTTTTAAAAGGAAATAAAAAGAAATGAGTAAATTTATTACCTGGAGCTCAGTGGTGATAGGGTACTCATCCATGTCGACGTAGTTCTTGTTGATGGAGGCCATCATGAGTTTATCACACTCAGGCTCCATCCATGTCGTCACGAACGATGCCAGATTCAGCCTAGGGTTCCCATCCAACATCAGCTCATCGTTTATGATCTGGTACGCTGCCTCCTTCGGGATCGAATTTTCCGCCATTTTGAACCTTCATGATAAAAAATCATCAATCGGTACGAATCATGCATATGTGCGTAGAGGGAAATTCGTTTTCATGCAAAATTGTACTATATAGTCCGACTGTAAACCTAAATTATGTAGTATGAGTTTTTTTCGCAAAATATATGATCTAGATTCACAGTATTACCGATGAAATAAAACCACAAAATGAAGAAATTCAAGTGATATAATTACCTAGGAAGAGAAGTTCGGACGTATCGAGAAGCGAAGGTTGAGTGGACGGAGACGTCCGACTCCGACGCAGCCCTTGAGAGAGCCATGGCGGTGATGATCGATCTAGAGATGTAAATGTGGTATTGTGTAGGAGATTGGGGTTTTGGGAAGGAAGAAGATGGATAGTAGTATACAACTGGGGGAGGACAGAGAGAGACACATATTTATAAGGAAAAACAAATTCCATATGTTTTTTAACTTTTTTTAAGGGAGACAACTGGGTAAAGTCATGATTATCCATCATTTTCAGGGGCCAGAAAGACTAACCGAGGTATTTCAGCATTCTCTGACCACAGTCAAGCAGACTCACCAACTTAGAGTCTCAAACTGTGATCTCCCTGTATTTTTGTACTTTAAGAGCTGAAATTCACGCTCTTACCACTAAGCCACTTCCCGTGGTTAACAAATTCCATATGTTAATTGGTGTTTCATTAAAAATGATTTGTATTGGAAACTGCCAGGTAAGCCCCTACATTTGGTCGGTGCGTTCGTCCTACAATATGGTTATTGAATTAGTATAATAATACATAGCCTAGAAGGAAGGGCATCCCTAAAGTTCAGGTTGAAATGTATAGATTATTCTTTTCTCTGTGACCCTCGCCCTTGGTTTTGAACTTGACTTTAGGATCCATTCAAAATCAGTGGCTAGTTTTTCTTTTCTATTCTTTGTTTCCTAAAACTGAGTAGGGTCAATAGTTAGACTTTCTGAGAAGAAGATGAAATATGAAGAATTTTAAGAGCATGTTAACTGACATGGACTAGAAATTGCAATAATTTTGATTTGAATTTCTTACGTTTACTAGAATATGGGTATATGAATCATTTCATTTCTTAATTTTTTTTTTTTCTTCTGTGTTTAGTGACACGCATTTGATTTTCTGTATTTAGCTTCTTTATTTCTAAGTTCTTCAATTCTTTCATTCTCACATTAGTATAAAGTAAACATGGCCTAAATTCTTTTTTATTTATTCTTCCAACAAGAAAAAAAAAAAAGCTTATTCTTTGTTTTCTTTTGATTATTGTTATTATTATTAAAAACTAGCAATTGTACACATGTTATGAATGTGCTTATTAAAATTTTAAAAATAAAATTTACAAAGAGAACAAATATAAAATGATTGTTAAAGCTTTTTAGTGACGACCTTCTAATAATTTTTCGCCATTGAAGAAGCTATTCATATCTTTAATGATTGGTTCTGGGCAACTATTTCGTCACTAAAAATTTATTTATTTGTGAGAAAAATGTGGACGCAAAAATGTGATCAACTGATATGGTTATCTCGCTGTGAGGCTTTAGAAAAAAAAAAAGTAAAATATTTTGTGTTTAATTAACTAAATTGCCCCATTATTTTTATTTTGGTTATTTTTCTTTAATTTTGTGGATTGAGTAAATTTGGTCTTTTCACTTTTGTTTTGGTTGACAAAGAGAATTTTGTTAATAGAGTTTAGATTATTTATCTAAAATATAAAACGATTTGTTATTGGCACTGTGAATTTTCTATATTTAAAAAAAATTATAAGAAGTGAAAAATAAAATTTTTAGAATGAGTAAAACATTTTTTCTCAAAGATAAATAGGAAGTGCTATTCAAAGCTCTCCCACAGAGTGCCGCAACAGTAGTGCCAAAAAATGGAAAGTTCGATTTGGAAAATTTGAAAGAACCAGTTTGACTGCGAAACTGAACTAGTCAAAACCCGGAAATCAAGTCAAAATTGATGAAAAACGTGTAATGACATGATTCAAATTAAAAATCAATTTGTGCACTTAATGCACAGGCTCGTTCTGGTAGCTTAGTTGGGGACATGATCCTGTTTGATTCATCCCCCACCTTTACAGCTTCTCTCCTTGTTTTTTCTTTTGTTTCCTTCTTCAGCCCCTGTTGTTCGCTCTTTTATTATTAAGTTGCATTCTTCCGTGCGGATTCTCATTGTTGAGTTTCAATAATGTTTAGTGGCTAATTTTCACCAACAACTAGGTTTATTATGCTTTCACAAAAATCCTTCAATTTGAGAAATTACGCTTACTAGGTTGGTCTTTACTTTGAAGACATGTGAGTCTTTTTTCGTATGAGCATTCATATTAGGAAATTAGTCATCAAATTCAATAATTTACATTACATCAAAACACAATACTTATGCAAAGTGATTAAGTTAAAAATGTTTCTTGCGTGAAACCTTATGTCTATCGTCTCTCTTCTCTATACCCCCTTCCTCTCTCTGTTGATTGTTCACTCTCACTCTCAGTCTCTCGTCATGAGTTTTTCATTTTCTTTCCTTTTCACGGAGTACAAGGTGAAGCCCATACGGAGGCTTTGGAGATAACGGGGTTGGTCCTCAACCCACTTGAGCAATTTGCTATTCTACCATTGATTTCTATGCATATAGGAAACTTGTATTTCTCATTCACAAATCCTTCTTTGTTTATATTGCTCATTCTCAGTTTGGTCATACTTCCGGTTCATTTTGTTACTAAAAATGGAGAAGGAAACTCAGTACCAAATGCCTAGCAATCCTTGATAGAGCTTATTTATGATTTCGTATTGAACCTGGTAAACGAACAAATAGGTGGTCTTTCTGGAAATGTAAAGCAAAAGTTTTTCTTTCGCATCTCGGTCACTTAAACTTTTTCATTATTTTGTAATCCCTAAGGTATGATACCTTATTTCGTAATCCCTAAGGTAGTATACAGTCAATAAAACAACACCATTTGACCTCAGGATCCATTACTATCAAACAAAATCGCCAGGCTTTTTCAATCCTGACTCCTTACCATATTCCAGCAGCTTCAAACTTTGATTTCCAGTTAGCTTCATAAACTTCTTGAAATATGTCCTTGAATCTTATATCATGAACAAACAAAGATATAGATAGGTCAGAAAATGATAAGTACAAATTTTAAATCCTTTTTCTGTTTGTCAAAACAGGGAAATTAGGAATCTGCGTACCTTCCGTCATACTTCTTCAGAATAGTATTTTTTGTGCTAAGATAAAGAGGCCACTTTTTCTCATAAGCTGTGGTCATGGAAGCCCCTGTAAAAGCACGGATGGACTGCATACCCAAGACAGATATACAATATAAGGGACAAACACAGTGACTCACAGCAATCAAGAAATTCTTTCAACAGAAACACGAAAGGAGTAACAAATTAAACCTCATCAGTGTTGTACATGGCCAATGCAACTCCCCCCTCCGCTGTAAAATTGTAAACCTCTAGCTCTGTCTTCTCATCCTTTCCTTCTGGTGCTGCAAGCATTTATCATGTAATAAGACAAAAAACTAAAGGAATTTAAGAACTATCACTTATCAAGAGAAACTTTGCACATATAATCCTTCTAAACTACAGTGCTGTACACAAATCTAATACTATCAAAGTAAAGATAAAAGTTTGCCAAACACCAATTTCAGTTTCCCAGGTCCTTTAATGACTGCATCAGTTGCTCGATACTGATCACCAAAAGCATGTCTTCTAATGCATATCGGCTTTGTCCAGCCTGAAAACAGAAACAATAAGCATTGTTCTAATCCGACGAAACTATAGAATCACCATATGACATTATAATACCTGGGACAAGGCGAGGGATGTTTTTGCAAATAATTGGTTCTCTGAAAACAGTACCTGTAGAAAAAGCAATCATTGTAATTTGAAAAGAATATTGTTCAAAAGATGAAAACGTATAGTTGACAGTTCACTAACCATCCAAAATATTCCTAATAGTCCCATTGGGACTCCTCCACATACTCTTCAAGTTAAACTCCTTCATACGAGCTCCATCTGTCAATTATAACAACAATATCATGAATTTTGTCAATCTCTCGGTGACGACTGAAAATATTAATACAGGATCTAGAGTTAGAAAACAAATGCATGTATAATTGTTCAGTAGTGTTGACCTGGAGTAATAGTTGCACACTTGATCGCTACATAGTACCTAAAATACCAAGTGTTAGAGATGTGGAATGAAATAGCAAACTAAAATTTCCAAGCAAAAAGATACTCTAAGCGCTCATTGTTCTTCCGTTCTAAGAACTTTAAGTAGAGATGCGATAAACGTACTTGAGAGTAGCCTCAGCACTTTCAACAGTAACCTGGTCATCAGTGGCATCCCGATGAGGAAGACCAAGGTCAAAGTATTTGATGTCTAATTCCACAGATGGCAAAATAAGCTGCAGATACAACAAAGAGAAAGAATCATATAAGCAACCACCATCTTGATCACAACAGCATGTAGTTACAAAAAGTAGTATTAGTGAAGCACTTAAGAGTAAGATGTAGAAACCTTGTTCTTAATGGATTTCCAGAAAACCCTTGTCATTTCGTCCCCTGTACCACATATCAAAAGACAGTATGAACAAGTGTACGGTGAAATTTCTTCGAGTCTCGACCCATGTACACAAGCGTATCAGTTTCGTAAAGTTAGAGTTAAATCAAATCAACAAGTGTGCCATGCGTATTAGATTCTCACTCCTTTTATGAGAGGGTAGATGTCTCACACACGATCATTATGGAAAATCTAATGTCGTTTAATCTTTATTCATTAAAAAAAAAAAAAAAAAAAAAAAGATTGTTACGTTGGCTTGAACCACCCTTCTTGTTTTTTAACATTGAATATTGATGATTCCAGGTAATTTTTCCTTAATTGTACTCCAAGTAATCTTTAGTTATTTGTGAGACCAATTGGGGTTCGACATTGGATTATTACTTAATACAAGAAAGAACTTCAATGAAATGTTTAATCAGATTTCTTTGCTGATTGCAAATTTAATTAAGTCTTGTCATTAGCATACATACTCAAGAGCCCCTTTTCAACTTTTACAAAGTAAAAGGGGGTAAAATGCTCAGCAGCCGGCACAACTACTTGAGCAAAAGAAATTGTCACGCACCAAACAAAAATGGACGCTCACTCCCACCCGAATTGTAAGGACAATAGTACAAGTACAGAAATAACCCTAACATGGCCATAACACACATAATCATAGAAGATAGGTCAATAATTCATTAGAGTAGCAAAAGGGAGACCCTTCTAACAAACAACATTCATCTTCTGCTTCCTGGCCATAACAAACTTCCTCCAAATTGTCGTGATCTCCCTTGTTTTCTCCAGATCACTCTTCTTACTCTCAAGTGTCGTCCCAGGTTTCTCACCGTCTTCATCAGCAGCCTTCACATTGGAGCTAAGCTTAGATGGAAGCCTGTCAAGTTCACTCAACACTTTTTTGATGTCATTCACGAGCCGCTCCGCCAAAGTGCGAGAGAAGTCTTCCCTAATGACGACACGTAGCACGGTGATGTGTTGTGCGTCCGGGGGCATGGTGTATGCCGGAATTATCCATCCGAAGCGGCGAAGCAAGTCGGAGATTTCAAACTCGTCGTGGCGATGGTTATCCTTCAAAGAGAAGGCCACCAAGGGTACACCTTCGTCTTTGGAGACTATGTTGAAGCGACCTGTCTTCTCCAATCCTTCTTTTAGTACTATCATGTTTTCACGACAATTTTCCATGACATTCTTGTATCCCTGATTTACATATACAAGAATTAACATATTAGTATCACGTTTGAGACTTTCGTGCATATTAATTACTTGATCACAATTAGATGTCTCAATGATTTTTCTATTGGATTAATATTTTATGCAAGATGGTCTATCAGGAAATTGGAGGTGTCCTATTAGCCATTTGACATGTACATATAATTAATGGTAAAATTTTCATGATTATTTCATTTAGAAGTTATTAGTGTACTCACCTCAAAACCCAAGCGAATCAGTTGATAATATTGAGCAATAACTTGGCTGGAGCCTGCATTGTGAAAAACATTTATACTCAGTCGAAAGTTTAACATGTACTTAATTAAGTGAACTAATTATTAATTCTATCACTAAATTAATGAAGTCTTCTAAAAAAGTACCTTTTGAGAAGTTGAGGGTGAAAGTAGGTTGGTCAGCTCCAAGATAGTTGATATGGAAGATGAGTTCCTCCGGCAAATCTTCTTTGTTCCTCCAGATGACCCATCCAATCCCTGCGTACACAAGTCCGTACTTGTGTCCGCTAACGTTGATGCTCTTCACAAGGGGCAAACGGAAATCCCATTCCAGTTCTGGGTAAAGAAATGGAGCAATAAACCCACCACTTGCTGCGTCTACATGGATTGGAGTATCCCATCTGCGTACCCAAGTGGAAGATGTAAACCAGTAAATAATGTGTCATATCAGTTGGTATAATATCAGTTTAAAATACTACAATTCTTAATCTTGTACAAGTGCACCAAAGTCACAATGTACGTACATACGCCAACACCAACGAACTTGTAAGATAGAGATAGACATAGAGATGCATACCCAGTTTCCTTGTTCTTCTCTATCAAGAGATCATTCAAGAGCTTCACATTTTCGAACTCACCGTTGAGGGTGGAGCCGAGGATAGCAGCAACGCAGATTGTGTTCTCATCAACCATTTCCACTGCTTTCTCAGGGTCCATTACATAGTAGCCCTCCCTCAACTTCACCTCCTTCAACTCCACCTCAAAGTACCTTGCAAACTTCTCCCAGCACACCTTAAATTTATACAACAAGATATATTTATTTAGTTCAGTATATATGTAGCAGAGGAAGAACAAGTCACAGTAGTTTGATTAATTGCAATGCTGAAAGTACCAAATTTTTTGTGCACTAGAACTTAAATCACATTACATTACGCGACAAGTGATGTTTGAGTACCAACTAGTCATGAAAACTAAGGCAACAAGTCGACCACTCATGTCACATACCGTGGTTCATCAATGTAGTTTAAGAATGTGGCCTTCATAACCTAAATTGTTTAATGATAGCTGCATGAATACCTGGACATTGGCTCCGGTGACAATGTTGGGTTTGTCAACGGGTTTGCCCTCAGCTCTCCTCTTGTTTTGCCACTTCCTCTTGAATGCCAAGCCAGCCAACATGATGGCCTCAGAAGAGCCCACCGTTCCCACTCCAACTGCTGCCTCTGAATCTCCCAATGGTGCATTGAACAGATGAGCTATCATGTTTACGCACCGATTCTGTCATATTTTCATGCGCATAATATCAAAACACACATCAGTTCCATGTATGCACTAACTGTAGGTGCACCATTTAGCTTTCAGAATTTATCATAAGGTTTGTAAATTAATTCTATAAATTAGTAGAAAACAAATTACAAATTCGTTTGGAGTGGTTAATTGTATCATTCAGATTCTCAGAATGAGTGTCATAATTGCATTTATCCTTGGATTTTTATTTCTCTCTCCTCACGTAAGGCAATGCAATCAGTATAATTGTGAGCTGTCCTCCATTAGTTGGTATACGCAAAACTTTAACTTAGAGAAACAAACGCAATGCTACAAATATGGCAGTTGAAAATTTTAAACGTTGGAGGTTGGTTAAAAGATGAACAAAATTAAAAATTCACTGTTCAATTTCTAATTCGCTTCCGAAACTTTAAATGTACGACTATGCAGTCAACATTTGGAAATTTCTTGACTGAGACTGATTCTAATTCTAATTCTAATTCCAATTCAGGTTTAAAACTGATTCCTGCATACTCGATCGTCAATGAAAGTTTGGTCCTTCCTTCTTGCATCATATCTTTCACATCAACACGTTTTAACGGACTGAATAATTTTTACGGAAATCGACTGGCTTCTTTGCCCTCCCAATTCTCATACATTTTCTTTCCTTTCTATTTGTGCAGTTACTGTTAAACCACATCAACATTTTATATTACTATTGCTTTTTGTCTTATTATCTATACAAAAAATTAATATAAATGTTGACATGGCTTAACCGTGACCGTAACCGCACAAAATAGGAAAGGATGAAAGTGTATGAGAAGTGAGAAGGCAGAGAAGCGAAGTCCTATGTAAACCATGCGTGCAATTAATTTTGACATACGTAACTGATGATTTTATATTTCTTAGAAGGGGAGGGAATAGAAAATAAAAGTAGTCACACCAATAAAAAATAAAAAAATAAAAAAAACTAGTAAAGGCAAAAAAAATAATTTATACATCTATCTACTATAATCGAATTGGCCAAGATTTTGGCATTGCCACATAGCAATACGATATTCCTCTTCACCTGTAAGTGAAAAGTCTTAAATTCAATTCTCTCCAAAGAAAAATTTGAACCACATTATTGCTAGCCTATTATGAGACTAAATCTACCCCCTCCGTTACAATATCGTTTCCTCAAAACAAAAAAAAACAAAAAAAAGTTCGACATTTCAACTCATCCTTTGTGTTTCTCCTTGTGCATTGAAGTGAATCGAAAGATAAAGGCTTTATTTTGGAATCAAGTTTACACTAAATAAATCAAAATCAAAATAAAACAAACATAAGAAAAAAAACTATTTTTAATTGTCAAAACTCGCATTCAGTCATTTTAAAAGTATTTATAATATACTCTTTGAACAAAACTTCTGAAAATATTGGGACAATAATGTAGGAGAACAAATTAAAATTGTCCTCACATTGATTGAAAGTTTTGCAGTTCATGGGTGCATCAAAATCAAATGTGCATAAGGTCTGACTATAAAGACACGAGTCCCTTTCTCCAAAACCGTATGCAAGCATTTTTGCTTATCATCATTTAATGTGGTGTATGTTCATTGCTCTAGTTATCATCATTAGATGATTTTGAATTTCGAGATTCGTATAGTGGATAAGCATAAATCTCAATATTCAAACTTATCTAACAACGATAAATAGGATGATGAACATACAACAAATTAAATGATGGTGAGCAACAATGCACTCAAACCGTCTTGTCCAGGAATATAATTTTTGGCACAGACCAATCAGTGGAAGTTGAAAGCATAACAAAGCCGCACATGGCCTTCGGTGATAGGCGGACAGCCCTTTCTTGTCCACCCAACCAAACTTGTTGACTAATGACCGTAAAATAAAGCTCAGAGGGAAGCATCAGAAACCCTACGCCACAGCTAAGAATTCATTCCAAAGAATTCAATATCATTTTTTTTTTTTTGTCAAAATATCATATTAATTATTAAGTACCCACTTGCTTCACTGGATTTGTAATTAGTGGTCCAAGTTTCCAAGTAACTAACTAAACATCAGAGCCAAAATATTAATTTAAAACTAGAAAATTACTGAAAAATATAATGAAAAACTGTTATCTGAATTTTTATGATATTAAATACGGATTTGAATTCCATCCAAATCTAAGTTGTAGGAATCCTCACATTCTAACTGTTCATCGTACATCATGTGGCTAGAAATTATTTTGAATTTTTTTATATAAAATTAAACATAAATAGTACATAACAAAAACTGACCGCACAATATACAATGAACGGCTAGAATGTAAGGATCCCTATAATCTCCAGAAAGAGGATCCAGAGAGGATCCTCATCCATTAAATACCACCACTATTGAGAACTCAATCAACTCTTGTTATCACATAAGTAGTGAATAAGGTTTTAAGTTTCTACCCATGCATTTCGAGTTCTAAATTCTCTCATTTTCTAAATTCTTGTAATAGTTTTGAACATTTTCCCTTCTTTTAATAATATTTTTTTTAAGCAGTAATTGTTTTGGTAGTTAGGTTTTTTATTCAATAAATTGCTTATCGAGTTCAAATCTTTATCTTTCTTAATATAGCTTGGACTGGTTATATCAACCGTAATTTAAAAATTAAAAATTAAAATTAAAAAAAAAACAGCTCTTTTCATTCTCATTAAAAGAAATCCATTTTTACTTTCGTGTAAGATTTTCACTTCACAAAGCCTTGCATGTGGTCCTAAGATCAATTTTTTATAACTTTGCAACTTAAAATAATTCTTCTAAATATTTTGGCCACTAAACTAAGTTTATAATTTATAACTTTTTTTTAGTGAGAGAAGATAATTTTCACACACTTTTATTAGTTTCTCACACATTTTTTTAGATTTTTAGCTTTCAAATTAAATCAATCAAATAAAAATAACGAATATAATTAAATAAAAGTATGCAAAAGTCAAAATGAATGTATTTATCAACTTTTTTCTTCAATAACAAAGACTATATTTTCGTTGTTGGGTACCTTGCGGCCGACACGGCATGACATTGATATATGTGGTGAATCGACTTCACATTTGAAGTCCAAGTCCGTCGTTATAGAGAATGAAAAATCTACAAGCACGGCGTGTTGGATTGGAATAATGCACGGGTCTCGGTCATATCACTAACACTATTCCTATTTAAATAATTTAATTAACGTCATTCATACTATAGTTTGATAGTATTCTTTTTTATTTGAAAATGAGAGATTTTAGGTTCGAATCTCGTAGATAACGAATTCGATATTAAATTAAGTTGTCCATTGTGTGACTTACCTAAACCTTTCTCCTTTTAATGTAAAAATATCGATCTACTCAATTCATGAAAATACATTTATTTTTTTAATGTAATTAATATCGTTTGTTAAAAAAAAAAATTTAAAAAAAAAAAAACACTCACGAAAATACCTGCCTCTAGTTTTTCCTTCTTACCCATAAATTACAAATTGCCATGCTACGAAATATGGACGGTTTTCATCAAAATTATACTAATTCAACGGCTGTGAATACTGATGAAGGTTGAAATTAATGAAGGACAATATTTGAGTATTACCTATTTTACTCGTTACGTTAGGTGGCCCAATAAAAACAAGACATGTGTTGAATGCAGCTTTTAGGTGACCGTTTCGTTTGTGCAATACTGCTATGGCTTTGAAGTTTCTGTGGGATAATCGGGCAAAGAAGAGAAGAACGAATGTGAAAAAGACGAAGAAGATAGACTTTTCAACCGACAAGACGGCAAGACCTTTTCCTATTTTTTCTGACAAGTAGAGAGGTTGTGGGACCTCATATTTAACTATTACCTCCTATCACTTTCTCTAAATCGAGAAATTTTTATAAGTGACGGGAACACATGACACGTGGTGTTCCCTCACACATGGTAATTTAACATCTTGGATATCCTTTAATTTTATATTTCAATAAGTATAAAAAACTAAATCACCATGTGTGAGGGAACACCACGTGTCATGATGTTCCCGTCACTTGAAAAAATTTCTCCTCTAAATCGGCAATTTTAATTAAAAAATAGCATCTAATGGCACAGAACATGAAAGTAAAATACATAAAAACATACTAAAAATATCCATTTTAGAGTTCTTCATCGAAATCAATTTGTTAATCCACATGAACTTACCTTATTTGTTGATCCACATGAAAAAGAATAGATCCAGTTGAAGACAAGAAGCCTAGAAGGCATGGTAACATGGTGAAGGATAGATCGGTCGGCTATCAGCCTATCATACAAAAGGCATTTGATTGGAGGAGAAATATTTTTTATAATTTAATTTGTTTTCATTCGATTTTTTTTATTATTTGAGAATATCAGAGCAGTATTTCCTAAACTTTAGTCTAATTTGAGGTTTAGTTTTTGAATTAAAAATCCGTGAGTATTGGTCAATGAACTTGTTATAATGTAAAAGAGTTGTTCTTTTTTGCTAATTTCGTTAAAACTTTCATTCATTTTTCATTCCCTTAAACCCTTTATTTGATGAAAGTTCTGACGGAGTTAGCCAAAAAAATCATTACTCCACATCATAATAAATTTAGAGATCAATACTCACGAACTTTTAGTTTATTGACCAAAATTCCAATTGAGCTAAAGTTCAGAAACCCTTAGAAAATAATATTGCGATTACTACCAATCAGGCCTTAGCATGTGGATTATTAAACATCGAACGCAATGAACAACGTCGCAAACATGGCATCTACTTCTAAAACATCTAAGAAAAGATTAAGTCGTTGTTTATGATATATAATAACCCTAATTAACGCGTCTACAGTTAACATATTCTTACCCACTCCCACGACTAAGACGTGCTAAATTTTATGCTGTTCTTGTTACTTTAATATAATAAATAATTGCTAAATGGGAGTGGATTCAGATTGACGATGAATGATATTGATAAAAAAATGCGACTTTTTAAAAAGAAATAAAAAGAAATGAGTTAATTTAATTAGTTACCTGGAGCTCAGTGGTGACAGGGTACTCATCCATGTCGACGTAGTTCTTGTTGATGGAGGCCATCATGAGTTTATCACACTCAGGCTCCATCCATGTCGTCACGAACGATGCCAGATTCAGCCTAGGGTTCCCATCCAACATCAGCTCATCGTTTATGATCTGGTACGCTGCCTCCTTCGGGATCGAATTTTCCGCCATTTTGAACCTTCGTGATCAAAAATCATCCATCTCACGATCAAATCAATCGGTACGAATCATGCACATGTGCGTAGAGGGAGGGAAATTCGTTTTCATGCAAAATTGTATTATATAGTCCGACTGTAAACCTAAATTGTATTAAGAATATTTTCGCAAAATATATGGTTTAGATTCATAGTACTACGGATGAAAAAAAAAACCACAAAATAAAGAAATTCATGTGATGTAATTACCTAGGAAGAGAAGTTCGGACGTATCGAGAAGCGAAGGTTGAGTGGATGGAGACGTCCGACTCCGATGCAGCCCTTGAGAGAGCCATGGTGGTGATGAGATCGATCTAGAGATGTAAATGTGGTATTGTGACGGAGATTGGGGTTTTGGGAAGGAAGAAGATGGATAGTAGTATACAACTGGGGGAGGACAGAGAGAGATATTTATAAGGAAAAACAATTTCTTAATTGGTGTTTCATTAAAAATAATTTGCGTTGGAAACTACCAGGTAAGCCCCTACATTTGGTCAGTGCGTTCGTCCTACAATTTGGTGATTGAATTCGTATAATAAGACTTTTGCACACCCCTCTTTCCTTAATGTAGATAACTCATTCAGAGGTCTTAGGTACGATTCTCGTCAAAGTTAAATTTGAACTATATTATTGATAACTTATTGTGAAGCTGAGCCCACCCATCTTTTCTTAATGTAGATAATCTCGATTATTAAGAAAAATGAAAAATGAAAAATAATACATAGCCTAGAAGGAAGGGCATCCCCTAAAGTTATTGCAGAAGATGTAAAGATTATTCTTTTCTCTGTGACCCTCGCCCTTGACTTTGGACTTTACTTTAGGATCCATTCAAAATCAATGGCTGGTTTTTCTTTTTCTCTTCTTTGTTTCATTAAACTGAGTAGGGTCAGTAGTTGATAGTTATAGACTTTCTGAGAAGAAGATGAAATATGAAGAATTTTAAGAGCATGTTAACTGACAGGGACTAGAAATTGAAAAAATTGTGATTTGAATTTCTTACGTTTATTAGAATATGGGTATATGAATTATTTCATTTCTTATTTTTTTTTTCTGTGTTTAGTGACACCAATTGAATCATAACATGTGAGTTTTACCTTGAAATCCAATTTCCTGTACTTAGCTTCTTTATTTCTAAGTTCTTCGATTATTTCATTCTCACATTAGTATAAAGTAAACGTGGTCTACGTTCTTTTTATTTATTCTTCCAACAACCAAAAAAAACTTATTCTTTGTTTTTTTTTAATTATTATTACTATTACTACAAACTAGTAATTATACACATGTTATGAATGTGCTTAATAAAATTCGATACTGAACTAGTCAAAACCCGGAAATCAACTCAAAATTGATGAAATTGTGCAATAACATGATTCAAATTAAAAATCAATTTGTGCACTTAATGCACAGGCTCGTTCTGGCAGCTTAGTTGGTGACAGGATCCTGTTTGATTCATCCACCACCTTTACAGCTTCTGTGTTTGTTTTTTCTTTTGTTTCCTTCTTCGGCCCCTGTTGTTCGCTCTTTTATTAATTATTATTAAGTTGCGTTTTTGTACGCCGATTCTCATTGTTGAGTTTCAATAATTTTTAATGGTTAATTATTTCACTCACCACCAAGTTTATTATGTTTTCATAAAACTCTTTTAAGTTTGAGAAATTACGTTAATCAGAGCTTAAGATTTTCATTTTGAGGATATTTGAAGTTCTTTTTTTATATGAGTTCTCATATTAGTTATAGTAGATTAAGTCAACAAACTAAATAATCTATGTTATATTGAAACAAGTAATGTTATTCATACCATATTTTCATACCACCTTAGGTGACATTTGATGTGGACAGCCACATTATTTGAATTAATCAAAATTTTAAATTTAGTTCATTATGTAATAAACTAATAATTAAGAAAAATTAGTTAATTAAATAATAATTGTGGTATACGATGAGTCTTTCTCGTTCATTTCCTTGGGTTTTGCAAATTTTTCAAATAATGTGGCTGTCCACATCAGATGCTAGCTAAGATGATATAAAAATATGGTATGAATAACATTAATTAACAAAATAATTATGCAAAATGATTAAGTTAAGGAAAGTGTCCGCGTTAAACTTTCCGTCTTCTTCCCCTACTGCCTCTCGAAATACAATAATTATGCAAAATGATCAAGTTAAAAAAGTTTCCGCGTGAAACTTTCTGTCTTCTTTACCTACTGCCTCTCTCCTCTAGCTTCCCTTCCTCTATCCTTCTCTCTTGATCGTTCAGTCTTATTCTCTCCTCTATGAGTTTTTCACTTTTTTTTGTCCGCTTCGAGTGTAAAAGAGGCAACAGGACCTGTTTCAAAATTTTCTTTCCCATGGGCCATATCTCTATCAAATTGCGAAAGAAAAAACAAAACCCAGAACGAAAGCATGCTCCCCACCTCGACTCCAGCATCTGAAAGGAAATTTTTCAAAGTTTTGGAGAACCCGTTGTGCTCCAGGAAGAGCCACGGCGCAGAGGAGTGGACCCTTTTGGTCGGGACAGAATCTATCGAAAAAATTATTTAGATGACTTAGGTTGGTTTGGTATTGATGTGTTTTGAAAAAAAACTGCTTCTGCTGTGCTGTGAGAATAAGCGGCTGTGAAATAAAGCAGATGAGTGTTTGGTAAACTTTTTTGTAAAAATGCTTTTGAAAAAAAAAAAACAGTATTATAGTATTTGGTAAACTTTTATATAAAACGGTTGTGAAAAAAAACTGGTTTTTCAAAGCTGGGTTTTGCAGCTTCTTATTTTTGGCTTTTTTTCACCCAAAACTGTGAAAAAAAACTAAAACTGAATGTTTACCAAACACAAAAATAGCTCCCAGCTTTTTTTTATACCAGTTTTTTTTCAGAATTACCTCAATACCAAACCAGGTCTTAATCTATCGGAAAAAAAAAAAAAACTTAATCTAAAGACTCATATAAAAAAAGACATGTTTTCAAAATGAGGACCTTAAAAAAGTAGTTTTGCTACAATAAGTATTGGTTTGGTACTGAACTGTTTTTATAAAAAGTGGATATCATAAAAAATTGAGCTAAAAAAGGTGTTTGGTAAACACTTAAAAACAACTTATTTTCATAGTTTTGGGTGAAAAAAACTGAAAACGAGAAGCACAAAAAATGAGCTTATTCTCACAGCACAGCAGAAGCAGTTTTTTTTCAAAACACAGTAATACCAATCTAGCCCTAACACTCTAAGAGCAGTTCTATTAGGGAATTGATAGACCAACACCCAGCCAAAAAACCAGCCCGACACCTAGGCTATCCACTCCAACCTAGCATTTTGACCGGCACCCAGCCCAAGCCAGGCAAGAGACCGGCCTAAAATCGACAAACCCACATGTCGAGCCATCTGACGTCAGTCGGGTCATCAACCTCCCACACGATCAACGCGTCGTAGATAGATCTTGGTGCATAGCTCCTCGAGGCTGAGGTTGATTTCGGGTTCTTGGTGCAGAGCTCCTCCAAATCCGAATAGGGGGAGAGAGAGAGGGAGAGAGAAATGGAGGGAGGTTCCAAACTTACCTCTTTTTTTTTTAATAAAATTATTATTTTTATTATTTTATAATAAAAAATAATAATATTTTAATAAAATTGACTAGGCTATTTTTTGTTAGGGGTGGTGATGCATGTGGTCTATTACTGTTCATTAGGGGGTCTATTACTGTTCATTAGGGGGTCTATCACTGTTCACTAAGTGGATTAAGTAGGCTAGGTGCTGGCACATTTTTTTAGGGGTGGAATTGTTCTAAAGGAGCGTTTATTTGCCCTCATTAAGTTTCACTGGACTAGAATAGATTAAATATTAGTCCAGTCCGTGTTTGTTTCCTAGCTGGACTAGTTTTAATGGGATTAGTTAGGACTCGCTTTCACTAACAACCTCACTAGCCGTTCTTAGCTATCTCTCCAAAAACCATCGAACTAGCTAAGAACTTCTTTGTCATGCTCGAATCACCTTCTCGACCTCAATTTCGACGGCACAAGCTTCGAGCGTGGCTTCATCTCCGATGACGAACTCGTCGACTTCTTCATCTCTGACGATGACCTCGTCGACTGGGTCATCTTCGTCATCTTCTTCTCCTTCATTGCTTCGCTATCGCATGGTTGTGGCTTTGAAGCTACTGATTTTGGCTTTAGCTTCGGCTTGCCTCCTCGTCGATTGGGTCATCTCTGCCATGACTGCTTCATAATCTCAATCATCTTCTTTGTATGATTTTTTTATATTAAAGGAATGATTTGGCTGTGGTACGATTTTTGTTCTTAATTTCTGTAAATAGATCTGCAGGTTTTGGGTTTTTTCTTCTTCTGGGATTTACCCAGTTGATTTTTGTTCTGAATTTCTGTAAATCGATTTGCTGGTTTAATTGGTTACTAGAAAGCTTGCCTTTCTTTTTGGAAATTCTAAAGGCTTGGCGAAATGGTTAACCAACAAATTCTCTTAATTGAACAAGAAAAGTAAGAGATTGATGCATAATTTGATAGAGAGAAAATGATGGAGAAGAGAAATGAGGAAGGGTAAAGGAAGGAAGGGGAATGAAAATGTGCTTGGGTCCATTCATCTCTAGATTTCACTGCCCTTTTTATTATTCATTTTTGTTTAATTTTTAAGGTAAATTTGAATTAAAAACGGCAAAAAAAATTATAGTCTGTGATTTAGTCCGACATTACACCAAACACTTCACTGAGTTAGTCCAGTTTAGTCTAGTCTATGCCAGTTCAGTTTAGTCCTTGAAGTTAGTCCAGTCCGAGACAGTCTGGTACGACAAACACACCCTAAGAGGTTTTAATCACTTTCACATCACTCTTGAAAAAAATTTACCCTTATAATTGGTTACCATAAAATAAGAAAATTGTTATTAGAACTCTAAAATTTAATTGTGCACTTTAAACTTTTTATATTTAGAAAGAAAAATATACTCATAAAGAATGCACAATTAAGCATATTATTAAAGAATGAAAACTAATGAAAATAATTTTAAAACTTTGAATTTTAACTAAAATTCATGTAATAACTTTATTTAATGATAAAGACAAAAAAAAAAAAAAGAAAAAAAAAACAAAAACTTATTCAACCCAAAGCACGTGCGCATGCAAGCAGTGCGAAAGCGAGCATCTACCATTTCAACAGAAAACCAACAGTGCAAAAGCAACACACAAATTACTTTTTAAATATTTCATCGGGAAGAAAAAGGTTTTGAGAGAGAGAGAGAGAGAGAGAGAGAGGAGAAGAGAATGCCAACCAACTCCATTCAAACTGACATCAACAAATCCCAAAAATTTCCTCAGAGAGAGAGAGAGAGATTTGAGATAAAAAAATATATTACTGACATCAGTACATGACTACCACTTAACCGTATACGTGGGGTAGGCTCTCATCATCGCCCCATGTTCAAATTATGGAATTCTTTATTAATTTTAACCCTAACCATTTAAAACCTAAAAATAAAGAATATTTTATTATGATCCTTAGTGAAGGCACATTAGCTTTTATGATATTTCATTTATGCATTTGTTGTTAATTTTGTATTGAATAAATTAAAGGAAATTCAAATAAATTGTTTGAGAGAAATGTTCTCTATAAGAATATAAGTATTATTGTCAGTGATTCATATGACAATGAGAAGAGAACTTCAAATTTTGAACCTTTTAGTGTTTAGTTTATGAAATAGTCAGTATTTAGTTTAAAAAACAGTGATAGTGTTAGTGTTCGATTTTATGAAATAGTCAGTATTTAGTTTAAAAAACAGTGATAGTGCTAGTGTTCGATTTTATGAAATAGTCAGTGTTTAGTTTAGGAAATAGTTAGTTTTTTTGTTAAGAAATAGTCAGTGTTTAATTTACGAAATAGTGATAGTACTAGTTTACGAAATAGTGATAATACTCGTGTTCGGTTTAAGAAATAGTCAGTGCTTAGTTTATGAAATAGTGATAGTATCCATTTAAGATATAGCCAGCGCTTAGTTTAAGAAATATTGTTCAGTTTAAGAAGTAGTCAATGTTCAATTTAAAAAATAGTGTTCGGTTTAAGAAGTAGTCAATATTCAGTTTAAGAATTAGTGTTCAGTTTAAGAAGTATTCAATGTTCTGTTTAAGAAATAATGAAAATATTAGTGTTCATAAAACTGAATAATGATTTTTTTTCTTATTTTTGATCTTGTATTATTATTACTTAGTTTGTTCTAAAAAATTATGAAAGAATAGTCAAATAAATAAACAATAAAATAAAAAAATGAAAAAAAAATTGTTTATGGAGTGAAGTGAAAGGAGAGAGGAGTGGGGATAGGTGAAAAAAAAAAAAAAAAAAAGATGAGAGACAAAGTTGATGTGAATGGGTGACGTGAAAGGAAAGAGAAAAATTTAAGAGAATATGTGAAAGAGAGAGAGAGAGAAAAAGAGGTTGAACGGTTGAGTGAGGGAGAGTGTGTATGTGTATGATGTTTTGTTGGCTTTTTTTTTTTTTTTTTTTTTGTTATTATGTTAAACTTTTATCCTTCTCATTAAAATTTGAACTTTTTTTTTATTAAAATTTAAGTTTTTTTTTTTATAAAATAAAGTTAGTAGATGATTTTTGATTAATTAAAAATTTAGAGAAACCCTTTTAATTAAAACTCTCATAAAAAAATAAAAAGACAAAAAGACAAAAGCCCTTGCATCCCCCTTCCAATTTATTTTCTTAACCACCAGCTCTTTCCTCCAGTCAAGTCATCTCTAACCGGGCTAACATAGCCCCGTCCAAAATTATAGCATTGCAAAAAAAATATTTTTGAATAAACAGTATCATATTATATTTATATAGGAAAACTAATAAAAAAGACTTGAAAACTTTGAATTTTAACAAAAAAAAAATCATCATATAAGTTTATTTAATGATTAGTACAAATTCAACATTAAACCAGTCCAATAAGACTGGCCCAAGCAATTAGTTTCCACTTTTACCCTTGACTTCTAGTCTTTGCCTGTTTAATCTTCTCCCCATTTCTTGATCTCTCTGTTTAATCGCTACTATCGTTTTTATTCTCAATTCGATTCAAATTTCACCATTTTGCAATTGAATCAATCAATCTCTCTCTCTCCCCCCCTCCTTCCTTCCCTCCCTCCCTTCCTCCCTCCCTTTCTCGATCTCCACCCAATCTCCGTTTTCGTACCCTGCGACAATTTGAGCCTTGAGGTGCCCAAGCAAATATACGAAGTAGCTCTTCCATTGTCGAAGAGAAGTGAGTAGAGGGACGAAGAAGGACGACCACCCTTCTGCTTGTCAGAAATTGCCACTGAGAGTGAAGATTCTGCAAGATTGATCTTTTGACTTTGCCGGAATATGGGTCTGCTTTTGGTTTGCAGCGCCGCGCTGATGCTGCTGCGTTTAATTTTTTATTTTTTTTATTTTTTATTTTTAATTTCTAAATACCCAAGTCCCTCTGATCTTTCTAGCAAGAATTGTGGTCATCTATAGAGGTTTGCTGCTGCGCTTTAGCAATATGCCGCCCATCAGCGGTAGAAAGTTGAAACTTAGATGGAGAAAATGAGAGAAAGAAAGAGAATGACCAAGATAGAAAAGGATGATGACTGTAGATAACACGTGTGTTCCAGATAGTAATTTTATTATTTTAAAGATGTAGATTCAATATAATATTGTAGTCAAAATAAAGTGATTGATTTGATTTACAATAAAATAATAATAATTTTAGAAGGAAAAAAACCTTGTTTTTTGTGTCAAATATCTGTTGGGACACAATTTATTTTTGTCCAAAAAAATAGTGTAAAAATGTAATAGGTTTCACCGGTGCCAACCTGATTCAAATATGGTGTGAAAGCCATAAGGTAGTGTATATACTTCTTACATTAGTTTTAGTATTATTGATTGTAACCACTTTTGAAAACTAAACCAAAATAATATACACTATTTTTGTAATAGAACAAAATAAACACTATATTTTTGAATTATAGCAAAATAACCACATTATTTATGAAAACTGAACTAATATAACCCACACTATTTTTGAAACTATAGCAAAACAACCACACTAATTCTGAAACTGAACTAAAATAACCACACAATTTCTAAAACTAAACCAAAATAACCACACTATTTCTGGAACTCCTGCAAAATAAATCACACTATTTCTAAAATTGAACCAAAATAATTCACGCTATTTATGAAACTACAGAAAAATAACTCACACTATTTATGAAATTGAACCAAAATAACCCACATTATTTCTGAAACTATAGCAAAATAACCACACTATTTCTGAAACTATAGCAAAATATCCCACACTATTTATGAAACTATAACAAAATAACCACACTATTTCTGGAACTACAACAAAATAACCACACTATTTTTTAAACTGAACCAAAATAACTTACACTATTTCTGGAACTACATCAAAATAACTCACACTATTTCTGAAAATGGACCCAAATAGCCCACATTATTTCTGGAACTACAACAAAATAGCCCTCACTGACACACCCTAACTCGGAATGTCCACTAGGACTCCAAATCAAGCTGTGCTGGCCGACACCTGGAAGGTGACGAAGCCATAAAGTGTGATAATGTGTAAACTATGAATAAATTTAAACCTAGAAGTACCAAAATACACGAGTGCGCAGTGAGCGGGTATGGACCCATACACACATGATACAAAGCATAAGTAGAGTACAATAAGGTAAGATAATGATTATATCATCATAAGAAGCCACCTGTACTGAGAAGTGCCACGAATCCTCGTCGATACGGAACTTTACTACTAGAACTTGGAGGGGTGCAAAATAAGTAAATGTGAGTGGGTGAAAACAAAGCTTTTCAAAAACCATTCACTTATCAAAAGTAATAATCCCCCGCCATAAAACCTGTATAATTTCCCAAAAAATAAAACTATGCATAAGGATGAAATCAATTGTATACTATCAATAAATCCAGAAGTATACCTCGATACAACATCTCATTAGCAATATAAATAATCAGGTGCTTAGTAATCCATGCTAGCACGTAAGTCGGAGTCACCTATAGTGACCTGTACGACTCACCCATATCTCATCAATCAATACTAGTACGTAAGTCGGAGTCACCTATAGTGACTTGTATAACTCCCCTATATCTCATCAATCAATGCTAGCACGTAAGTCGGAGTCACCTATAGTGACTTGTACGACTGAACCCATAGCTCATCAAATATCCTTACACACGAGTCGGAACCACCTTTGGTGGTCTGTACGACAAGACTGGGTGTAAATAAGTACGCTCAAGTGCTACGATCACGTGAAGATTGTGCGAATAACTGCGAGTCACCTACGAGTCGGAACCACCTAATGTGGTCTGTACGACAGGCTTGTGCACCTACCTTGGATTCAAGGTGAGCGTAAGGTGCAGAAGGTGAACATCACATGAAGGACTGTGCAATGGCCACGAGCGGGAGCACTAACATTGGGGTGCAGGTTTATGAGCTCTAAATGCATCTAATATGGCATGTATAACTCACAAGCAACTTGTACGACAATGTCAGAGTTGCCTATCATTGCAACCTGTATGACAAGGTCAGAGTTGCTTAAAACATAAATATAGTCATGCCATAACTCAATCATTTTAAATAAAATGTAATCATAACCATGCATCTCACATTTCACAACATATACCTACTTGAACTTACCTTTGCGTCCTGCGTTCACTCTTGTACTTCAAAGCATTCACAATAATTATGCGCAGTAATATACCTATCGATATGCCATGATGCAATCCAAAACTTAACCATATCGTAGTGCTTTCAAGTATATAAATATGTACATATAATGTGGCGTAAAATGCACAATCTATAACGCCCTACTCCCGAACTATTTATTTTCAGGGGTAATTATCGGTGACAAGCCCGACTAAACACTAGCTTAACTAACTATCAATACTTAAGATTCCTTACTTCAATTTCTCTATTCCTCACACACTGTTTTATGACCACATTTAACCAACAAATCATAAAGTTAAAACTCACATTTTCACCAATTCCTTCACATTGCTTA
Source organism: Pyrus x bretschneideri (assembly GCF_019419815.1). Classification (NCBI taxonomy): domain Eukaryota; kingdom Viridiplantae; phylum Streptophyta; class Magnoliopsida; order Rosales; family Rosaceae; genus Pyrus; species Pyrus x bretschneideri. The sequence goes on along the minus strand of NW_025999735.1, from coordinate 874,995 downwards.
ATTTCCCAAATAAGGCTTTTATCTCAAATATTGTATGGCTACATCTAACGTCTCGTTAGATTGCCTATGTACCCTAAACAGGGATCAAGCCATTTGTAGTTCACATAACTAGAATTCAAACCAAATCCGAATATATTCATTTAATCCAACATATACAAGAATCACACTAATATCCAAACTACAACAATTAGGTCTCAAAGGCATAATTAGAATGAAAAAATTTGCATAAAAACACAAAGTCGGCTCCCTGGCCATGCGTCGCCGTACCAGCCGATGCGGGTGAAGGTCGGCCGCCCGGGTTCGCTGGAAAACTCAACTATTTTTAAAAATTCTCAAAATTTACAGAAATGAAGATCTCAAAGAATAAAGCAAACTTTATACCTGTGGCCAAGGCCAATTTGGCCAGAAAACACCTCAAATTGGTCACGAACCGCCGGAAACCCTAAGATGGGTGTTCTTCGATTCGACTTCCTCGATGTTCCAACACCCCTACAATTGCTTGGATCTTGTTCCTGGGTCCAAGGGGAGTTGATTAAGGGTGGTGGTGGGTGGTGAAACTCGCCGGATCGGAGGAATCATCGTCGAACACCTTCGGCGCTCCGATGAGGTTCTTCGCGTTTTTGGGCCTAAAACTCTTCAATCTTAGGCGAAGATGGAAGAAGAAAGATTGGGGAAGAGGTTGTAGGTGGAGGATATGGTGTTCCAACTTAAAAAAAATGGCAGAAATTGGCCGGATTTTTGGTACGGTTGGGTGTGCTGTGCACGGGTGTTTAGTCCACAGGAAGGGGAGGTCCATTCTCCTAATTGACTCTCCCTCCTCTCACCTGATTGGGTCCTATTTTCTATCCTTGAAGCTGATTGGCTTCTTTCCCACAAGGCGGGAATTCAAATAATTTAGTAATCTAAAATGTAAGTAACCAATTTCAAACATCCGTAACTATGCCGTTATAATCCAGACTCACAAACGGCTTTCGCTTATGCATTCGTACCAACGAGTATTACACAAATACGCCAAAAGAATAAGTCATATGTTCCTCTAAATGATGGTCAACAGAAATTAACATCCTTGCCTCTAAAGCATTTTCATCAATTCCCTCGATTAAAATAAATAAAAACATAAATTTAGAGACAGGTTGTCACACTCACTATTTCTGAAAGTTAAACCAAAATAATCTACATTATTTCTGGAAGGAAATAAATAAACATTATTTTTGGATTTACAGCAAAATAACCCACATTATTTTGAATCTAAACCAAAATAACCAACACTATTTCTGGAACTGAACCAAAATAATTCACACTAATTTTAAAACTGCAACAAAATTACACCTATTTTAAAACTGAACCAAAATAATGAGTTTTAAAACTAGGAGATTTTCAGTGTTCTGAGCCATGATTTTTACTACGTTGTGTTTAGATAAGGATTTTGAAGAACACTAACGAGTTTTAAATTATTTCTTTACTTTTCACAACTACTTAATTTATTTGCCTGATAATGTCATCTCGTCGGCAGATAATTAGCATTCTTGTGATAGGTTGAGCATGCCTCGACTTCACAAGTCAAGTCATACATCTCATTGACATGTCCCGTTTGAAAAATATATTTTGCAGTTCATGAATTAGCCTTAATATTGTTCCTGGTCAATAATAACAATTGCAGTGATAAGGGAAATACAAAAGGAGAGAAAAGGATGAGGGCACAAACGTCCAAACCCAAATAAAAGATAGAAAATAAAGGTGATTTGACCCAAAAAAATAAAAAATGTGACTTGACCCACATGAAAAAGAAAACAAATGTGACAAGCAGATACATGGACACAACCAAACAAATATTTAATAGGAGTGTTGCCTCGACAAACTTCACGCGGTTTAAAGCCTAATGGAAAATTTTAACTTTTTGATGGAATGGACAGACGAAATGATACTTCCGTCAGGGGCATTGGCTGAAAAGAGAAAAATTAGTGTTGCACGAATGCTTCTTTATTATTGATGAGGCTTTAGCTTTTATTTTTATTATATTGTATTTTGTCATTTTTATTAAATTTCAGGTTCTTTATATTAAATAAAGTTATAAGATAATTTTTTGTTAAAATAAACTTATCTTAAACCTTTTTTTATTAAACCTCCCTATTTATATATAATCTGGCTATGTTTAGCCTCTCAATAATTTATTATTTTTAAGTTTGTTGAATTAAATTGTCATATTAAAACTACAACAACTTAGACATTAATTCAACAATTGAATTTAGTGTATTCTTTAAATGGCTTGTGTATTTAGTTTCTTTTTAAAATTTCGTCCTAAAAAAAAAAAAAAAATCCAAAGTCTAATGTTAGCTAACGTCATGTAACTGTTAGGTGTTGATAGACTGGACCAGCAAATGGCTAGCTGGCTGGCTAACAATGCACAACCTAATGGCCAAGGGGCTGAAACTTGACCTAGTGGGTCCCTTTTTTCTTTTGGCCCAGCCCTCCATTAGAGTTGGATAGTGGAACATTTTGAGCTGAAATATGACTTATGGCCCTATAGCCATCTCCAATGGAGATGGCCTCCCAATTCTCGCAGTGCAGCCACTAAAAGAAGCTTAATTGGGACTCTTTCTCCTTGGCCTAGTTGGGTAAGGATAAAAGTCCTCGTTTGGAATTACATTGAAAATAGCTGAAAGTATTTTTCGTTTTGATAAAAATATTTTTAGAATCAAATGTTAATAAAAATGTGAGTGAATTGACAGCGTTGCAATTGGAAGCAGCCACCACAATGGGCTACGTTCGAAAGTGGATTTGATGGGCTTACATATAATTGGGGCTTAGGGTAGCTATCAACCAACTCCGCCGCTTTGTCTATACTTGGACGGCGCCTAAAATCCTCAGTGAAATTAGGGTTTCCAAGTGCAAGACGAGAGCCTATATAATTGAATCGCCTCCTCCGACCCTCTCACTCTACCCCCGCCTCTGACTCATCACCTTCGTCGTAACGATGGATGCCTGATTATTTTGCGTATCTGTATCTTTTTCGGGTTTTAATTTTGGGGCTCCGTATCTGTTCTTTTTCTGCTAAACCCACATTTGGTCTGCGTTTATGTTCTTTGATTATTTTGCGTGTTCAAATTAGGGTTTATTTTGGTGGGAGGGGGATTTGGGAGTTGAAGTGATGCTACTTTCCCCATATGATCGAAGCTGATTCAAACTTGCGCTATATTTTAATTTCCAAGCCAGAACTCTGATCTCTCCCAATTCCCCCAAAATCCACTTTTTTTTTTTTTTTTTTTTGTTTTCAAATCTATTTTTTTCTCAATTTCCTTTTTTGTTTTGTTTTGTTTAATTTAGTTATTTTATGAGTTTCTTATTGAAAAAAAGAAAAAAAAGTAAGAGATGGAAGTGATGATTATTTCCCCAAATGATCGAAGCTGAAATAACTGAGCGACTTACATCTCTGTATACCACAGAGACACCAAGCCAGGTGCATCTGATCCATCTTTCTCCACCATATTATAATTTTTTTATTTTTTTATGATTTTATACACGTTTCTGTTATGATAATTCGCTGGTACGATAAAATACAATGCATTTTTGTGTATGATTTTATTATTTTTGTCTGTTTTTGTTGGTTCAAATAATCATATTTTTCGGCTTTAAAAGATGTCCATAACGAAGGACTGAGGCTAGAAGGAATTATCTCCTAGATATTAATTTCTTTTTTCTATTTTTTATTGGTTTATTCTCGCGGGAGTTTAAATATTTAGAAAATTAATAAAAATAGTTTGGAAATTTTGAGTTTTAACAATAAAGAGTAAAATGAATAGTATCAGGTTTGATTTTTTAGTATAAAAATGTGGTTTTTCGATAAAATGAACAGTACTGTAGATTTTTCGTTAAAATTCTCTAAATATTTAGCTGCATGCGGACATTCAAATTTAATCCAATCCCTTGTACAATATAACTTACATGACACGGATTTTTTCGTCACTCTGTTGTCCTCTCTCAATTAGCATGAGGCGCCACGCATTATTTATAAAGAAAACTAATGAAAAAGTTTTGAAAACTTTAAGTTTTAATGATAAAGATAAAATAAAAAGTAAAATGAATAATATCAGGATTGATTTTTTCGTATAAAAATGTATGTTTTTCGTTAAAATGAATAGTACCAAAATTTTTTTGTTAAAATTCTCCTATTTATAATTCCTTCGCAAGCCAAAGAATGAAAGCCAAAAAAGACGCATTTTTTTGTTACCTCCCAACCTTTTCCCAAAGGTGGCTGAGACATGCTGAAAGGACTTTCTAAAAAATGGGACTGTTTGTTATTTATCATTAAAACATTGTGTCAAAAAACATGAAATGACATAAAATCATTAAGAGTAACACTTTTGAAAGTTCCTTTAACATTGTTGAAAAGGACGAGACCCTAATGACAAATATAGTTTTCCCATAAAAAGGGGAAATTATCATAGTTGGGAATTCGAAGGATTCCACGAGAGTTAAATTCAAGAGTATTCAATCAAATGTGATTCAATGGATTTTAAAAGAGAAAATCGACGTGTCCTTGGGGGATAGAGATCAACAGGTACGAACCATCTGCCATTATTTTTTGAAATGCATTTGCCAATGAAGAACAAAAGGCACTTCACCCACTATTGCCATTCAAAAAGCTAGCTTCCCATTGGCGTATGAAATTAAAATGTTCTTCTATAAAGAGAGGAGTCATAAAATTTGAGGTGAGTCATGAAGAAGGAAAATTGCCAAAGCTACCAACCGACGAGGAGGAAAGAACAAGCAAATCAATAAGAGCCGAGAATCCAAATGGTGCACAAGAAACTAACACACACAAGAAACAGATGAGTTAACAACACTAACATAACACCAGAGGGGGAAGTTTCCGCCACCCTTGGCTTCGCCTTTTCTACCCTTCCTGCCTTCCCTTTTTCCGCCCTTCGGAGCCTTCCCTTTTTTCCGCCCCCCTGCCTTATTTCAAAATACAGAAGTCTACAGTTGCCTATCCCTGAAACACAACCTAGAAGTCATTAACTACAAAAAATAAAAGAAAACGTTTGCGCTAAATGAGAAAACTATTTCAATAAAACCAAAAAATAGAGAGGAGAGGGTAGAATAGTTTCTCAAGAAAACACGGGAATCACAAGAAAATGAAGCAAGAAATTTAAATTGTGTTTAGAAATTCCCCTACAAACAGGCATTAGGTCACATTACTTTCAATAAGATTGTGATGAAAATTCTAGAAACGGTGGAAAACAAGATGGAACTCACCTCCAAACCAAGTCTGGAAACTGCAGTGGTTCCTAGCAAGCAAGCTTAGCTTTCAGTTCCTCGGCCACAGCATCAATGAACTCTTCAGTATTCAAGTAGTGGTTCCTAGCCAGCCTGCAGCAGACGAAAGCATGTTTTAAATAAACTCACTGCTCAAATAGAGGCACAAGAAAACACAACTCACACTCGCAGAGAGACAAATTATAAAGATAAAATAAACTTCAAATACTTACTTGGATCCGTGAAGAATTAGTGCAAGATCCTTGGTCATTTTCCCCGATTCCACAGTTCCAATACAAGCTTCCTCGAGTTTTTGAGTGAACTCCAAAAGTCTTGCATTGTCATCCAACTTCGCCCTATTACCAAGACACATTCAAATTCAGATCTACTGACCTTTTCAAGGAACATTAAGATATCAAAGAGGAGCGCTAACTTGGAAAACAATCTTTCTAATATACCTGTGTGCTAGGCCTCTTGTCCAAGCAAAGATAGAAGCTATGCTATTTGTACTCGTTTCACCTCCCTTCTGGTGAACCCTGTAATGCCGAGTAACTGTACCGTGCGCAGCTTCAGCTTCTATAGTCTTTCCATCTGGGCACACCTGTACCCATGAAATACTCCAGTAAGTGACGGACAAGGATTCACACAAATTAGGGAGTAAGGGATGCAGGGATAAGTGCAAATACACATGAAACAGGTATAACATACCAGTACTGATGTCATCAATCCAAGAGATCCAAACCCTACAATAGAACCACGAGTTAAAAACTGCAATCGCTCAGTATGCAAATCATTGATGAGACGAAACAAAAATTAGCAAACGGGCAGTTGTACGAACCTTGAGCTAACATATCACTTTGCACATCTCCATCATAATTCTTGCATGCCCAAACATACCCACCATCACTTTTAAGTGCATAAGCCACCATATCATCAATGAGACGATGCTCATACCTTCCAATCCAATAGTATATAATCAGTAAAACACCATTTAACCTCAGGATCCATTCTATGAAATAAAATCGCCGTCCTGACTCCTTACCATATGCCAGCAGCTTCAAACTTTGATTTCCAGTTAGCTTCATAAACTTCTTGAAATATGTCCTTGAATCTTATATCATGAACAAACAAAAATACAGATAGGTAAGATAATGATAAGTACAAATGTCAAATCCTCTTTTTGTTTGTCAAAACAGGGAAATTAGGAATCTGCGTACCTTCCATCATACTTCTTCAGTATAGTATTTTTTGTGCTAAGATAAAGAGGCCACTTTTTCTCATAAGCTGTGGTCATGGAAGCCCCTGCAAAAGCACAGATGGACTGCATACCCAAGACAGATATACAATATAAGGGGCAAACCCAGTGACTCACAGCAATCAAGAAATTCTTTCAACAGAAACACGAAGGGAGTAACAAATTAAACCTCATCAGTGTTATACATGGCCAATGCAACTCCCCCCTCCCCTGTAAAGTTGTAAACCTCTAGCTCTGTCTTCTCATCCTTTCCTTCTGGCACTGCAAGCATTTATCATGTAATAAGACCAAAAACTAAAGGAATTTAAGAACTTTCACTTATCAAGAGAAACTCTGCATGTATAATCCTACAAAACTACAGTGCTGCACACAAATCTAATACTATCAAAGTATAGATAAAAGTTTACCAAACACCAATTTCAGTTTCCCAGGTCCTTTAATGACTGCATCAGTTGCTCGATACTGATCACCAAAAGCATGTCTTCCAATGCATATCGGCTTTGTCCAGCCTGAAAACAGAAACAATAAGCATTGGTCTAATCCGACAAAACTATAGAATCACTATATTACATTATAATACCTGGGATAAGGCGAGGGATGTTTTTGCAAATAATTGGTTCTCTGAAAACAGTACCTGTAGAAAAAGCAATCATTGTAATTTGAAAAGAAAATTGTTCAAAAGATGAAAACGTATAGTTGACAGTTCACTAACCATTCAAAATATTCCTAATAGTCCCATTGGGACTCCTCCACATACTCTTCAAGTTAAACTCCTTCATACGAGCCTCATCTGTCAATTATAACAACAATATCATGAATTTTGTCAATCTCTCGGCGACGAATGAAAATATTAATACAGGATCTAGAGTTAGAAAACAAATGCATGTATAATTGTTCAGTAGTGTATACCTGGAGTAATAGTTGCACACTTGATCGCTACATTGTACCTAAAATACCAAGTGTTAGAGATGCGGAATGAAATAGCAAAATAAAATTTCCATGCAAAAAGATACTATAATCGCTTCTTGTTCTTCTGTTCTAAGAACTTTAAGTAGAGATGCGATAAACGTACTTGAGAGTAGCCTCGGCACTTTCAACAGTAACCTTGTCATCAGTGGCATCACGATGAGGAAGACCAAGGTCAAAGTATTTGATGTCCAATTCCACAAATGGCAAAATAAGCTGCAGATACAACAAAGAGAAAGAATCATATAAGCAACCACCATCTTGATCACAACAGCATGTAGTTACAAAAAGTAGTATTAGTGAAGCACTTAAGAGTAAGATGTAGATACCTTGTCCTTGATGGATTTCCAGAAAACCCTTGTCATTTCGTCCCCTGTACCACATATCAAAAGACAGCATGAACAAGTGTACGGTGAAATTTCTTCGAGTCTCGACCCATGTACACAAGCGTATTAGTTTCGTAAAGTTGAAATCAACAAGTGTGCCATGCAGTGTGAGTATGACTGTGCCGTGCATTCCGAGTTCTTCACACTTTCATGAGTTAAAAAGAACATCTTGGTGAGTTCTGACCGAACACTTCTGTCCAAACATTTTATGCCTCAAACTTTTAACATCCTTTCTTTGAAAAAATCATCGATTCATCACGGTTCAATTCTTAAGAGGCCGGTAACATATAGATGAAACACAATTTAATTATAATATACGATAAAAAATTCATCAAACAATTCTCCCAATTGAGATCAAGATTATTTTTTGTACAGATCATCAGTAACAAGTTGACAGTCGTATTTATTCAATTTTATATTTTTTGGGGAAAACAAATCATTTCAGGCAAGTGGGTTTTCTTTCTACCAACTTTTTACTCGATCAACAAAGGAAAAAAGAGAACACAAAAATAAAAGGCAGCACCTTTCCGCAAGACAAAAGCAAACAAACATTTGGTGGACGTCACAAATTCAGCTCAATGAGTCAAGGGATAAAACCAAAACGAGACACAACAAGCAGATGAATAAGTTGAGATAATCGGCGATGGAAACAATCAGATCGGAGGAAAAATATATATATAGATGGAAGAGGGATCTCACCGTCCATCTCGACGATGGGGTTGGCGACCTTGATCTTTTGGAAAGCCATTGGTGCTTGTGTTCGTCTGGGAGTGATTGCTTGGAATTGGAAGGGTAGATATGTAGATACGAGGGGAATGGAAACGGCGACTCTTCAACGGTGAGAGGCAGGCAAATTATTATAGGAAGATGCACAAGACACAGAGTCACTCTTGTTCTTTGTATTTATACTGGGAGTTGTGAACCAATGTTCAACGGAGAACTTTTGTTTTTCTTCTCATTTATTATTATTTTTCTTTGAGAGCATTTTTGCTCACCATCATTTAATTTAATACGGTGGATACTCATCACTTTATATTTATCACTGTTAAATGAGTTTAAATTTTGAAATTCGTGTAGTAGATAGATACAATTCTCAAAATTCAAACTCATTTAATGGTAATAAATATGATAGTGAGTATACATCACATTAAATGATGATGAGCAAAAATGCATAATTTTTCTTTCGGTGATTTGGTGATTGGGGCTGATCCACCTACCACCTTTTTGCGCACAATGACACTATATCACAAAATTAAAAAGAGAGATTTTAAATAGGGTAAAGTACAAAAAAAAAAAAAAACCTTAGTCGTCCCTTCTCTCCCCTTCTCTTTCTTCCCCATCATCATCTCCTTCTGCTTAATCTTTAACAAAAAAAAAAAAAAAAAAAAATTTGAAAACCAACCCCACCCGCCCCGCCGCCGCCCCCCCACCCCCCAAGGAGAAGGAGGAAAATGCTTTTTCAAAATTTACTTGCATTTTTACTCAGGACTGGTTCCAAAAACATTTTTACCAAAATCTCTTTCAGCAATTTTAAAAACATTTCCAAACAAGTTCATAACATATACCTTCATATCAACTGTTGTATTTTTTATTTTTTTGAAATTCCTTAATTATGAACTTCAACTTTTGTAATAGCTTATTCTCGCCGTCTGGGACATAGCACTGTCACTCTGGGCCAAGCAACTGATCTTCAAGATGCCTTAAATTTTCCAAAACAATGCAGACTCAGGAAGATCATTGTTGAAGGTGACTCGAAAGTTGTTATTGATGTTGGTGCGAGGTTCCTTGGACAATTAGAACTTTTGTGGAGGACATAAAATGATTGGCTTCCTCTTTTGATTTGGTGGAGTGGGACTATGAAGTTTCATTGTTGATGCCATTACCTCTCTATAGGACATAACTGCGACAATATGTATATTTATCATGGTTGTGTTGTATTCCCTATCAAACTAGAAATGCGTTGTTGTATGATTTTAGAATTCTCAGGTGTTTTAGAGGCTTCTCTCTAAATTAATTTTCTTTTACCCTACAAAAAATTGTAAAATTTGAAACCAACATAGAATATTAATGTCTGGTAGTTCGAATCTCGTGGATGACTAATTCGATACCTAATTAAATTACCTATGTGACTTAGCCGAACTCTCATTTTTTTTTTTTAGTGTAAAATATATTGTTACTACTAAAAAAAACATAGAATATTAATCTGAGATTTTTTTTTCTAAATTTAAATTATCATCTCAATTTGGCTAATTTTTTGCCTAACAATTAGTTTCTCATCACATTGGTGCGGAGGGCTTGAGCCTTCCCCTTCCTTCATATTCTCTCTATCACTTTTCACATTTCGTTTCGGGTGCTGCTGCATCTCAAAAATTGGGTTGTATCAGAGGTTTAGTAATGGGTTTAGCATTCACGGGCAACAGCGGAGGAAGCATGAGGTACTCGCCCACCCTCTCAAGCCCACAGTCGCACTCGCACTGCTTACCTTCTCCTCTACTCTTCCACTCTTCTCTCCCGCAGCGCTTCAACCTACACTCCATGGCGGTGAAGCCAATCAAAAGGGTTTGTTGCGAGCTCCAAGCCAAAGTCAATGGCGCTCTTTCCGCCGACTCCGACCCCCGTTTCATCGACCGGGTATGGTTTCGAAAACCCTTTTAGCCTTTTCGCCTCAATCTACGTGTTTGCTTCCCAAAAGCAGAAAAAGTGTTTTTACCAGTGATTACCCACAAACTCAAACGCAGAAAGATTAAAACTTTGAGCTGAAGGTAGTTAAATTCTGATTACCAAAGTGCTTTTTATTTCAGCAAAAAGCACTGGAAGCGGCAATGAATGATATAAATAGCTCATTTGGGAAGGGAAGTGTTACAAGATTAGGAAGTGCCGGTGGAGCTCTGGTGTATGTGCTTCTCTGTCTCCTTGTCATATCATATAACCGTCAATGTAGATTATTTAAAAGTCTGTTTATTTTTGCAGTGAAACTTTTCCCAGTGGCTGCTTGACATTAGACCTTGCCTTAGGTGGTGGCCTTCCAAAAGGGAGAATTGTGGAGGTATGTATCCCATTGTATGCTTTCTTGCTTTTACTTTTGTGTTTATCTCTTTTTCTTTATTTTGCTTGCTAAGTTACACTTGCATCCGTTTGGGATTGGAATTTCGATGGTTTCCCTTCACCCTGCTCTGAATGTGGAGAGGTTTTGTTAGGCCCAAAAACCAATTTCTGCTTCTCCTTCCTTTCACTTTTTATGACCAAAGACGGGTTGTTTCATTGGAAAAGAAATCTTTGTAATAGATGATGTATCAAATGAAAGTTTCGTAAAAGATGTAGTATCTAAAGAAATCTTCGTAATTGTAGGAGATTGATTGCATTTTTGTGCATTGCTTTATTACATACTTGGAGTAAACTCTGCACCAGTTTGGTGTGGTGTGGGGATTTGGCGTTTTCATTGTTGCTTGTGGATTTTTAATTTTGTTTTATTTTCATTTTTGTATTAGAGCCAAAAATTTGGTTATTTTATCAGCATGTGCAATCATCATGGTTACTTATAGTTTTTAATAAAGATGCAATCACATTATTGCTTAAGCTCCAGTGGGTGAATTTGACATGCTACTTAAGCTTTATAAACATATGGAAATTTCTCCTAATGACTTTCATTTTGTTAGAGTGATTGGAGTAGTGTAATTAACGGGATTCATGTTGGCCCAAGGAAGCAGTTTGCACTTTCTTTATTTGTATTAGGTAGTTCTTGCACAAAATGCTTATTTATCCTTGTATTGTTTCTAGATATTTGGACCAGAAAGTAGTGGAAAAACCACTCTAGCACTCCATGCAATTGCAGAGGTGCAGGTATAGCTTCCTCAACTTTCATCAGGAATCTTTAGTTTCTAGTAACTGAATACTGGCTGCTTCAAAGGATTTAGATCTTTACTGGACCAACATTTAGCTTTTCAATGGTAATATGCAGAAACTTGGAGGAAATGCTATGCTTGTTGATGCAGAACATGCTTTTGATCCAGCATATTCAAGAGCATTGGGAGTAGATGTAGAAAATTTGATTGTTTGTCAGCCTGATCATGGTGAAATGGCACTTGAGAGTACTATTCTGAACTTATTCAGTCTGTCATAAGCAGGATGCCTAAGTATACATTTAGTATATTCTTAACATAATGATTTGATTTCTGTCATCTCAGTTGCAGATCGTATGTGCAGATCTGGTGCCATTGATCTTATCTGTGTTGATTCTGTCTCGGCACTCACTCCACGAGCAGAGATTGAAGTAAGCTTCTCTTTATATTGTAATTATAAGTGTTCGATGTGCAATTTTTCATATCTCACTGTCAAATCTTGCCACGTATAGGGTGAGATAGGGATGCAGCAAATGGGTTTGCAAGCACGTCTTATGAGCCAAGCTTTGCGCAAAATGTCAGGAAATGCATCTAAAGCTGGATGTACACTAATATTTTTAAATCAAATCAGATATAAGGTAGTTTCTATTAATTTGTTCACATCTTCTCTTTTCCGAATGGCACATACTTGAGCATTAAAGTTTTCAAATATTTATGATGACGCATACCTGGATATCGAGTACCTAGGGCTGAGCGTCTGAGTCTGAATCAACAATTTTTCATATGTATATGATTGTAATTGTTCCTCAATTTTTCTTATTAGTTATTTTCCCCCTAAATCACAATTAGTTCACTTCCAGAAACTAATAGCCTGACTCCATGTTGCAAGATCGGTGTATATTATGGGAATCCGGAAGTGACATCTGGAGGAATTGCATTAAAATTCTTTGCCTCAGTTCGGCTTGAAATACGTTCTACAGGGAAGATAAAGTCTGTAAGCACAATAGCCACTTTTTCTCAATTCATAATAGCGATTTGATAGATTAATTATAATATCTATTTATCTGTGTAAATCAGCAAACAGAGTTTCTATATTGTTTCTCATAGAACATACTTCTATACTGAGCAGGTAAAGGGAGATGAAGAAATTGGGGTTCGGGTTCGTGTAAGAGTAGTAAAGAGTAAGGTAACTTTTAGTACATCAAAATCATTTCTACATCTGTGAGGCTTGTGCACCAAGCATAGAAGGAACACTTCTGTTGTTATCTTTATGATTACTTGAAGCAGTTATTGCAGTTTCACTAGAAACTTCATAAATGGTTTAAAGTATGAAAATGTGATTTTTTTTAATATATATATTTGGTCTAATTTTTCAGTAGAGTTTTCTGTCAAAAGCCATTTATCCCTTTTGATTCTTCGCATTTTATGGAAAATGCTATCCTTTGTTGGCTAAATGATTTTGTTATCGTATTTGCATACATTTTAAGAGGACTTTTGCTGACTGCCTCCTGATTCCCAGGTTTTGACAGTATTCCATAATTATTGGCACTGCTCTTTATCACATCCATTCATTTAATTTTCAACAACTTTATTACATTTCTGATTAATATGGCTTTATAAGTGAAAGGATCCTGATCCTAAGTTGTTGTAGGTTTCGAGGCCATACAAACAAGCTGAATTTGAAATTGTTTTTGGAGAGGGAGTTAGTAAATTGGTGAGTATTGCAACATATTTGATCTTCCCAGCCCGAAAGGTTGAAGCCACAATCTATTTTAACTCATTCTTTCATTCAGGGTTGCATATTGGATTGTGCTGAAGCAATGGATGTAGTAGTGAGGAAGGGTTCTTGGTATAGCTATGGGGACCACAGGTTTGTACTTGAACTTCTATTTTCAGGTTTTAATTCTTAAACTTGTAGTTATATGTTGGGCATTCGTAAAAACTCATGCAGTAGACTTCATTTTTGTTGTTGAGTTTAGTTTGGATATTCGATCAAATAGGACTCTCATTCAGAATACTATTCATATTCGGAAAGAAAAGAGTATGCAAACCCATAGACAAGTAGAGTTTGATTATTAAAATTGAATGTTTTGTTTAAGGAAGACGTGTATTCCTAGGTTTTACTTTTCCTGTTTCTTCTTTCTTAACAATGTTTATCATGCACTGTTCATGCACATTGTTCACAAAATCAGACCAGCATAAGTTTGCTTACTTTTCTCAATTCTTTGCAACCCCAAGGGAACACAGATTTCACTTTGGAGAGAAAAGGTTTTGGGGGTATTGAATAACGGGAGGTGGAGGAGTAAGTTTGGTGCATTAAGGGGTTTGAGACAAGGAGAACCACTCTCAGCTTTCCAATTCACACTAATTATGGATGTACTTAGTAGATTGGTAAATAAAGTTGAGGAGATGCATTATTGGTATTGCTAATTAGAAGGGAAACTGTGGACATTTCTCATTTAGGAAGCATTTTGTGCTTTATCAGGTCTCAAATAAATAAGGCCAGGCACCGTTTAAGTTCACATGAAAGTAAGAGGGAGGCGCCTTATTATTTTAAAAAAAGAAAGACTAAACCTTCCCAACCCTGAACTGTACTCCAACTTCAAGGTATTGCTAAAAGATCTGTGGTGAAACCACATGTTATCTAAATTGTACTGGGTCCTACCTCAATGGACTCGTGATGCAATAGGGTAAGTTTGACACTGAGGCTGCCCGTCACTTCCCATCAATCTTCTATTTTTGACTTCCTTCTTTTGTTTCTTGTAGGAAAACAAATTACAGTCTCTTCAATGTCAACAACTTTTTAATGATCCTCCTTTTAAACTCTAGCAGCCCTGCCCTGATTCTGTCATGCCTGATCAGCCTAACCCAATTTCCTTTATTTAACCCACACTGGCAACCACCCTCAGTAGCCCTGACCCTCTAAATCTGTACGCCCCAAATGATTGTGGGAACAAAAGAGCACAATATTGTTATCAATCCCCAAAATTTCTAGTAAAAGTTGCAGATCCATGAGTAGGAGATAGTTCTATCAGCCCTTTTTGCTACAATTTCATGGTTACAGACTGATGTGGGGTGAGCAAAGGCTATTAAACCTCAAATTCGTTTTCTTCGAGGACAGACCAATAGACACCCATTCCTTTCTCCAGGGCCACATTTGAAGACATAATAAGCTGGGAGCAGTGTCTTAATTCCCAAAAGGTGGCCAGGGACATGCATTATTTATTCTACTGCCAAAAGTAATGAATCAGCAGGCTACTAAATAACCTCCACTTATTTACTTAACAATAAGATCCTTTGGAACATTCAACCATTTCCCAGCTTGGACCTTGCTGAGTCCATGAACACGTGAAATGCCACACACCTTGATGTTTTGAAAAGTCTTCTGAAATCACCGCAGCCTCTCTTGTCTAGATTTAAATCCTGAACTAAATGGGTTTTCACATTATCAACATAAAAGCAAAGTATTTTATGATTGTCTTGTACACAAAAGTGAGGCAGAGGGTTCGGCATTATCAACATACGAGCAAAGTATGTATATTTTATTTATCTTTGTCCCCGAAGTAACTCTCATTAACCAGCACTAATGTGAAGATGTTTACTTAAATGGGCTGCCCTTAAAATTTTGAATAACTCCTAGGTGAGATGAAAGGGGAAGGTTTACCTCCTCAGCTAACTTTAGGCTTTTATTCTTTCTATCTCAAGAATTCTCAAGAATTCTTACAAATAACTCCTAGGTGAGATGAAAGGGGAAGGTTTATTTTCTTACAAATAACTCAAGAATTCTCTTGTTTATAACTGTTACTCTCTCTCTCTCTCTCTCAATTAAAAAACTGTTGCGGCTAATGACTGGCTTTTATATCTTATTTAAAAAGGTTAGGACAAGGAAGAGATAAAGCATTGCAGTACTTGAGAGAGAACCCTCTTCTTGTTGATGAAATGGAGAAGGTGATTTTTTTATTTTCGTATATTAATTGGAACTTGACGCTACACTCCAGTTTTTATTTTACTTTATTATTATTTTTTTTAACTTAGTCAGTACATTGTTTCTTATTGTGTATTTCGAGTCGTCAAGATTACCTGCATTGTATAGATGGTATATTTTGCTTCATTTTCGTTCAGTATGTGCACAATGAAAATGTGGTTATCATATGCAGTCAATACTGTGAATTATGAACATAATATGATAATCCAGTCCGACATTTTTCATATGGTCATGAAAATTTGTTGAGGAAAGTTGGTGTTATTTCTGTTTTGAGGGACACTAGGGGTAAATGTACAAAACCTCAATGTTTATCTGTTTTGATGAAAAAATTTAATGCCTTCTTGCGTGCTTTGCATAATTTTCTTTGACATTGGGATAAATGGAATGTGCTATTAAGAAACTGAACGATTCTTGAATGCGCATGCAGATAGTTCGCTCCATGATGACAGATGGAACTGGACAAGTAGGCTCATTTCAGACAAGTAACTTGTCACTTGCCCAACAGGATGAACATGATTTCGAGGATATCCAATGAGGAGAAATGGATTTCAGTGTTTTCACTGTCTTCTGTTCTGGATCAAGGCAAAAGAAGTTACGGAAACCACAAAGAAACAGCACCAGTTTGCTCCACTCTACGCATCAAATGCAAGACTCGGGATATTTGACAAGTTGACATCAGTTTCTGCCTGATCCTGGTTCAGTTCCAGAGGTGGGGCGGGTGATGGGTTTTGTTTCGAACTAACAGGCTTAGGTTATTTCCATTTGAGTTGTTATGTCGTTGATCTGATACCATTCATCAAGTATTGCTTTTAACGTTCAAAGCATGCCCTTGATTTGTATTTCTTTGATGCCTAACTTGAACTAGGCATTGGTAATGACTCAAACCTTACCGTATTGTATGCAAACTAAAAATCGTCTGTCAAGTATACAGTTCATCAACTTCAAACGTGTATATTAGCATTTGGATTTACTTATGATTTCTCTTTTTCGATGAACTTTGGATTCGAGAATTGTTTGGCAATGACTTATACGTGATGGAAAGCCATTATAGTGACTTACCCATGTCATATAAGTTCTCATAAAACAGCCGAACAAAGTATTCAATATGAAGTGTTCGGCAGATGGGCTCTGAGCACCTACAGAACAGTTGGACAAGTGACAGCCGAAATTTATGACAATTTCAGTAAGGTCCCGCCGGACTCCAACGAACTCTTCGGCCACCTAGAGCCGAACAATCTTCGCGATCAACTTTTCTCTCTCGTCCGAACTCGAAAATCTTCACACTTCCCAACCCTCCAAACGTTAAATAATGAATCGGGGACACTAATCAAGTTATTTTGCAGTGACATTCTTTCACCTCAGCCGATCGCCGAGGATCCATCGTACAGGACGGGGAGCCTGTCGTCATCCGGAAAAAGGCACCCAACGCCGCGGCCAAGAATGATGAGAAAGCCGTCAACGCTGCTCGCCGCGCCGGAGGTGAGACAGACACCTTCAAGAAAGCAACTGCCGGGACAAATAAAGCTGCCCCCTGACAACATTTCTCGTGATTTTGTATCTAAATTGTACTACGTATATATGAAATTATTGTCTTTCATATTATAATTGATATTTCTTTCTTGATTGAGCTAAATAATATTTTCTAGAGATCATTTTAATTGTCAAAGAAAAAAAAACAGTGGTGACGAATAATTCGTCATTGACAATATCGATGATTTTGAGTGGTGGCTTGCCTAGGTGGATACGACCTTCCTTTAGCGCACTACGTCTCTGGTTCAAACCCTCGCTCCTCCTTCGGCGTAAGTTAAAAGTAGTGGTATCAAACAATTTTCAAGACAAACCAATTTGATTAGTTCTAAACACTTGAAACACCGGCTAACGGTTTTAGATGGCGAATCTTGATCACTGAATGATATCGTCCCCTCATAAAATTTATATTTTATCAATTGTTATAGACAACCATGTTTCTATCTCTGTCATCGCGCATTGGTTTGGAGGCTCCCTAAACGGTTTCAGAATTTTTATAACCTTGATTGACACGTGTTTTTCGGTGATCAAAATTATTTTGCTTATTAACTAGTAATACATAAGAAAAATTGTGATAGTTTGGGATTAGATTGAGTGAAACTATAAAGTTTAATGATATTTATCCTTAAAAACAGAAAAGAGAAAAGAGAATTCGTTTCTTCTTAAAGGTTAAGTTTGTTCATAAATCATGGTCTGGGAGAATCTGATCGTGCAGTCAAGCCTCACCATTTGGCGAGAAAGTTAGGAAAGCAATGTGTCTCCTATATTTGTTTGAGAATACCTTTTGCACTTTTAGTAATTTGTTTCAGAGAGCACAGAGCCCCCTCGATTCTTGCTGATATCATCTTTTAATTTAGCTGTTACTTGGCCGTAGTTCATTACTCATTAGGTACTTTCATGTGAAACCAAATTAATTTGAAACTTTTCCGTAAACACAAATTATTAAAGAAGAAATCCAAGACCACCCACAACCATAAAAACCAAATTAAGATAGATATCTTTGTCTTAATTTGGTTACTTTGGTATTAATGTCATATCCTTATTTGGATTTGAGCAGTGTAAGAAATTCATGTATATTATCTGTATATTGTATGGATGGCATTTGTAATTAATTTTCACACACTATATATATATGTATATATGCGTGTGTGTTTGTGTTTGGCTGTGTATCTCTTCTTTCTCTTTGCTCTCAGAAAGAGAAGCTTTTGATTTGTGTTTTGTGTTTCTTAGTGTGGTAGAGAATGGAGCTTTTGGGAAATGGTGGGGCTTCAAGTGATGAAGCATCGAATTCCCGCAGAGGCAACAAAAAATATCATCGCCATACTAATGAGCAGATACAACGACTCGAAGAGTAAGAATCAACCTTCAATTATTTATCTTATTTTCCTAAACTCTATTATGTTCATGTGCTGAATGTGGATGAAGGACCAATACATGCATGATTGTTCCTTACAAAAAAATCTACATGGAAATTACTTTGTCTTTTACTAGTGAGTATCCAATTAGATCATTTTCCTTGATTGTTTTTCTTCTATATCTGCATACAAATGAGAATTTTCATCAGTACCTCACTGAGGATTTGATTTCTGTGGGATGCGGTTTAGTATGTGTTTCAAGTTTGTTGAATTGGATTGCTGTGCTCATATCATCTGATCTGTTTCTCCAACCAAAAAATAAGAAATACTTATGTCGATATCATCTTTTTCGTGAATTAAATTCTGACTTCGAAATCTGTTAATGAGAGACTCATCTTTTCCAAGCGGCCATAAATTGGGTATAGATCCCAGATCAATGCTTGTTTGAAAGGTTCTTTTGAAAGTTATGACTTAGACTTGCTTTTTATTTTTTTATTTTTCATACACAGACTAATCTTCGAGTAATTCTGTCTTTCTTTTACGGTTAACAGTTCTATCATCAATTGAATTTCAATGCATTTGATCGTAGATATTAAACCTTGGTCTCTATTTTTCTCCAATTTGAGGTTGTATTTTTTCTTTCCACTTCTTAATCTGTCGCACTTGATCTTGAATGATAACGGGGTTCTTTTGGATGTAGATTTTTCAAGCACTGTGCCCACCCGGATGACAGCCAACGTCAACAGCTGGGCAGGGAATTGGGCCTTGAACCAAAACAAATCAAGTTCTGGTTTCAGAACAAAAGAACACAGACCAAGGTTTTCCATATTTCTCAGTAACTTACTCGGATGCTTAGCAATCTGTCCTTTTGTTCTTGTATTTTATATTGCATCTATAACTTACTCGGTATTTTTTAGGCTCAAAGTGAGAGAGCAGACAACACTATTCTTCGCCAAGATAATGAAAGGATTCAATGTGAAAACTATGCGATGAGAGAGGCCTTAAAGAATGTCAGTTGCCCAACCTGTGGTGGTCCACCGTTTGGAGAAGAAGAGCGGCAGATCAATCTGCAGAGCCTTCAGCTGGAGAATGCCTATTTGAAAGAAGAGGCAAGTATTTGGAATATAAATAAAATCTCATCCGTAAATTCAATCACTCTCATAAAGATCTCTATTGTTAATTATTGTTCATTGTATTTATATGTGGATTCACTTTGATGATGTCTTCTTAAGGATATTTTTTGTGCAGCATGATAAGGTAGCCAGCCTTCTTTCCAAATATATTGGGAAACCACTATCACAAATTGAATCGCTTGCGTCTGTAGTTGGATCCACACTGGATTTATCACCAGGATGTTCGATCAACCAAGGGATTATTGGAAGTCCACCCCTTGATCTCAATCTTACCAGTCCTGCATTTTCTTACCAATTACAAGAAATCCCTGAAATGGAAAAGACACTCATGGCAGACATTGCTGCCAGTGCCTTGGAAGAACTGGTCAAACTTTTTCAGATCGACGAGCCCTTGTGGGTGAAATCCACAGCTTATGGACGATATTTCCTCAACCGTGGCAACTATGATAAGATATTTCCAAGAACCAATCAATTCAAAACCTCTAGTGCACGTATCGAATCTTCAAAAGATTCAGGAGTAGTGACCATTAGTGCAGCAACCTTGGTTGACATGTTCTTAGACTCAGTTAGTTCTTTAACTCATTCTTTTCGTTATTTTCCCAATATAAACTGACAAAGTAATATTACACTGCTGGAATGATCAAATAAGGTGAAGAGAAATGGTTTATTTTTGCAGAATAAATGGGAAGAACTCTTTCCCACAATCGTTACGAAAGCCAAGACAATTGAAGTACTTGAAAGTGGAATGATAGGAAATCGGAGTGGTTGCCTACTGCTGGTACATATTAAAGCCATTGATTTGTTGAGTTAATTATTTTCCTATAGTTTTCACCATCAGTTATACGTCAAATTGCTTTAATGCAGATGTATGAACAAATGCACATTCTCTCACCTTTGGTGCTGCCACGGGATTTCTACTTTCTTCGTTATTGTCAGCAGATGAAGCTAGGCACATGGGTCGTTGTTGATGTTTCCCACAAATTCCCCAAAGAGAGTTCTTCAAATCAATCACGATCTTGGCGGCTTCCTTCGGGTTGTTTGATCGAAGATATGACTAATGGATGCTCCAAGGTGAGTAGCTTCATCACTTTAGCATAAGTATTTATAATAAGATCTGCATGCTTACTGTTACTGAGAATACGCTTGTCAAGCCAATGGGAAAAAGGCAGGAGAATACCTCACATTTCCAGTTTTCTTAGTTTAATACATTTTCTACAATCTTGCTCTTCTCATGCGGTAACATTTATACTTTCTCGTCAATTATCATTGTTGTTCTGGCTCTGTCAACATCACAATTAATTATTACTCGCAATCACTATACAATATTCCAAATTTTATTTTTCATTTATTGTTTCATATTTATTGACTGCAATAATTGTAGGTAACTTGGATTGAGCATGTGGAGGTTGATGACAAGACACAAACTCATCGGCTCTACAGAGATCTTATATGTAGTAGTGTTGCATATGGAGCAGAGAGATGGATCATTACTCTTAAGAGGATGTGTGAGAGATTCGATTGCTTAATGGATGAAGTTGAATCTACTTGTGAGTTTGGAGGAGGCAAGTCTTCCTTAATCCCCAGTTAGAAAATAATACATTGATATTTGCCAAAATGGAAAAGAAACTCTCGTTCCCTTTTCTGTTCGGATCATTTTGTAATGCTTTTGGATTTTGATGAGCCTATTGTCCATTGTTTAGTGGTAACTTCACCTGAAGGCAAGAGGAGTGTAATGAAGCTCTCTCAGAGAATGGTGAAGAACTTTTGTGGAATGCTGAGCATGGCAGTTAAACTTGACTTCCCTCAGTTGTCCGAGGTGAACAACAGTGGGGTTCGAGTCTCTGTTCGTAAGAGCGCAGAATCAGGACAGCCCCATGGCATGATCGTCAGTGTTGCCACTTCTCTTTGGCTTCCTCTACCCTCCGAAACTGTCTTTAACTTCTTCAGAGATGAGAAAAATAGAGTTCAGGTTTCTCACTAACAAAAGGATCCTCCTCATATTTTTTATATCTTCGTTTCCAAGTAATTAGAGTTTGAAATGTGATATGACTGATACCTTAATTTGATTTCTCTCCCAGTGGGATGTTCTGTCTAATGGAAATCCAGTGCATGAGATTGCAAACATTTCAACTGGAACGCATCCAGGAAACTGTATATCTGTTATTCGGGTAGTTTCATTTCCTTCTTCCATTTTTCCTTTCAGAATTATTTTATCCCGGAAGTACGGGGAAACTAAAGTTGAACTCATGCTACTTTAAATGCTGGAAGGATGAGGAAAAGCTTTTCAGCCTATGTTTTTGGCTTTATAAGCAGTTCAGTTTGATTGATCTCAATGGTTTCTGTGGAGCAGCCTTTCATCCCCACCGAGAATAACATGCTGATGCTTCAAGAGAGTTACACAGACCCTTTGGGATCCTTATTCGTATATGCTCCAGTCGACGTACCAGCTCTTAACGTAGCAGTAGGCGGCGAGGACTCTTCCAACATACCTATCCTCCCATCGGGGTTTGTGATATCAGGCGATGGCCGTGCTGAAGTAACTGGGGATTCAGGCCATTCCACGGCAGGTGGTTCACTTCTCACAGTGGCTTTCCAGATATTGGTTTCCAGCCCGTCAACTTCAAAGCAGATGAACATGGAGTCAGTGGCAACTGTCAACACTCTCATCAGTTCCACCGTTCAAAAAATCAAAGTTGCTCTCAACTGCTCGAGCTTGGATTAAACTGTTTGCGGTGGAATTGTAATTCTTATGCTAAGAATAAAACCAGCCGTCGGAGAAGGTTGTGAAATTTATTTTTGAAACTGTTTTGAGACTCTGTTTGAATTTCGTTTTGAATAATTGGCTATATATAAGCAGCTATTGCTCAAGCTTGCAACTTATTCCGTCGAGTAGGGGCGAAAGTCGGCCTTAGTGATTTGACGATGCCGAGTGGAAGGGCCGTCGCTCAACGGATAAAAATTATTCTAGAGAGTGGACATCTAATTCGTATGGACCATAGGATATATAATCTTAACTACTTGAGCTACAAGCGCGTAACAATTGGTTAGAGACAAGCTTGTTAACTTGGTACCTTTTGTACCAATTTTTTTTTTTTTTTTTGGAAACATTTTAGGTAGATGAAGAATCAAGTTTGACCGTAAAGGTTTAACATCTTATCTTGTAAGAAACAAAAAATAATTTTTCTTATGTAGCTAGAACTTGGTGACATGCCCCGATCTCGATATCCCCAAATATCAGGATGGACAAGTGATGGCCAACACCCGATGGTAACAAAGCCATTTTAAAACATGCATACGAATAAAATGTGTAATTAGAAAGACAAACCACTACAAAATCGTGTTCAGAACATATAATTACTGGAGAATAATGAGAAAGAATTATAATAAAGGGTCCGAGCGAAGGAATGAGTCATACACTGAGGAGACTCAAAGATCGCTATGCGGAAGTGTCCTGATGTCGGGATCTTGTGCCTCGAACCTAAATCCTGAAGGGGGCGCAAAAACAAAAAGGTGAGTGAACCATAATTTATAATAATACACTAATAATAAGAAAACCATTTTCTTTATGAACATACTAACCCCTTGTTTTGAAAACATATATATAATACTACATATAAGTTTTGTGAGAACCCTAGCATGCCATGTAAAACATTCGTAAATCATGTATGTAAAACAGTGCGCAGAAATAATAATAGTCGCCCGAAGGCAAATTCGTGAATCTCGTAACTCAAATCAATAGTATACTCAACTAGGGGTATCATACTGGCCTGAAGGCATAACCATCACCAAAGGTGAAGCTGTACGACACTGGGTTATGCCAGTGAAGAAAATCATGGTCCATCACTCGAAGGTGAAGCTGTATTACTCTAGGTTAGGCCAGAGAAGAGACACCATCCTCGCTAGATCGAGCACCTCTCGGGGAATGAAATACCTGTGAGTGGACCCCTTCTTAACTTACATGTTTTTATAAAATATTAGCCTAGCATGCATATCATATTTCATGATTTGAGCATGTTTTGCAATATGTTTTACGGAGAATTTATGATTTCTTTACATTGCTTTTATGGAATATTTATGCTTTATCGAATATTACATTTTACGAACAATTATGAATTATTGGATTTGCTTATATGAATTTCTATGGATTTCGAATATGACTTATTTTACGGATTTACGAACATGAGATTCCATGGATTTACGGATATGACTTATTATGGATTTATGAGACGGGGTTTTGAGCTTTTGAGCTCAGATGATTTGGCAGGAGTTTTCGAGATATGTTTTCGGTGCTTATCTAGTGGATTATCATACAACATATCCACACAACACGGGTATGTAGACGTCTATGGCCATAGGACACAGTTGAGGATGTTTATGTATATATCTCTTCTCTAGTGTAACCTAGAGTCGTACAGCTTCACCTTCAGGTGATGGACAATGATTTCTTCACTGGTGTAACCCAATGTCGTACAGCTTTACCTTCGGGTGATGGACAGGTACTGCCTTCAGGCGATTATGATGAGACCCCCAGCTTTACTAGCCCGGGGCTAATGTCGGTGTGTGATGTTATATATCTCTTCTCTAGTGTAACCCAGAGTCATACAACTTCACCTTTGGGTGATGGACCATGATTTCTTCACTGGCGTAACCCAGTGTCGTACAGCTTCACCTTCGGGTGATGGACATGTATTTCTTCAGACGACTATGATACCCCTAGTTGAGTACATCACTTATGTGAATTACGGATGTTTTACGGATTTGCCTTCGGGCGACGATACTACCATTTCTGCACTTTGGTTTATACACACATGTTTTATGAACGTTTTTCATGGCATGCTAGGATTTCAGGAAAACCTACTATGTGGTATTATATATGTGTTTTCAAAACAGGGGGTTAGTATGTTCCAA
The DNA here is from genome assembly GCF_019419815.1 of Pyrus x bretschneideri. NCBI lineage: Eukaryota > Viridiplantae > Streptophyta > Magnoliopsida > Rosales > Rosaceae > Pyrus > Pyrus x bretschneideri. The sequence goes on along the minus strand of NW_025999735.1, from coordinate 850,385 downwards.
AAGAAATTAGTTTTCATATATTATTAGTAGTAATATAAACTATAGCCACTTACCTTTTGATTTTGCGCCCCCTCAGGATATAGTGATGAGGAGTACGACCCAAGCATAGGGGTATTTCCCTACCAGTGATCCAGTGTCCTTCCACTTGCGTATGGCTTCCTTTCATTAATAATTGTAACTTGATGCCTTACCTTTCTTTATCACATCTGTTTAGTGGTATGCTCTGGACATATTGCATCTTTTTACTTCGGATTTGTAACCGTTGGATTCTCCGTTTTGTTCATGTGTGATTTGCATCGTTATCATTGTCACTTAGCATTTGCATAATCTGTATCATTTTTGTTTATTATTCGATGTTTGGATTATAGGTTCTCTTATATTCTTGCTTGTTCTCTATCCTTCTTGTTGGTTCGCATATTTAGGGCTTTCGTCACTCTCGAGTGTTGGCTCGCACGTGCCATTCAAGTGTCATTTGGATATCTGAATTGGGGTGTATCACTTGGAGTTATTTTTAATTTTTTTTTTGTTTATTATTATTAAGGGAGTGAGAGGACTGGAAACTATTACAATAATTCAAGGGAGTAGGAGTTTCGAACCTGGACGCATGGGTGAAAACTTAACATCTTATATACTAGAATATTTTACCACATGCAGAACTTGGAGTTATTAATTGGTAAATATTGAGATAATTTGGCTAAGTAAAACTTTCAAATGTAGTTATGTTTATCCATGCAAAAATAAATTGCATGTGCTCTGATATCTAAGTAGATAAGGAGTTGTGGTTCTACCTATGCGTCTCGACTTCAAAACTCCCCCTCTCATAAATTCATGTAGCAATTTTCGAATCCTCTCTTTCCCTGAAAAATGTATAGATTAAAAAAAAAAATCCATTCAAAAATGAAAATGAAAAGAAAAGAAGAATTCATTTCTTTGTGAAAAAAGTTTTGTTCATAATTAATGCTGTCTCAGAGGAATTTCGAGCATGCATCAATGACTTTTAGCAAGTTTTGCCAATTGGTAGGGAAGTAAGGAAAGTAACGTGAATAAACAAAATACATTTGGCATTTTGTTTGCTCCTTGGATTCTCGCTGACCTCATCATTTTCCGTTTTAGTTGTTCCTTTGTGTAGTTAATTACGAATTAAGTACTCTAATGTGAAACCAAAATAAATTAAAAAAATTTCACACAAATTAATAAAGAAATTTAGGACCACTCAGAACCATAAAATGCAAATTAGCATATACATCTCTTTCTTGATTGGGTTTATTTGGTATTAATTTGGGGTCCTTATCTGACCTTAACATAAATTCATATATGCCATTTAGTATTATGATCTAGTAGCTAATAATCATCTTCACTTATAAGTGAGAGGTCTTAGGTTCGATTCTCGTCAATGGCGAATTTGAACTACATTATGGCTAGCTCATTATTAGGCTAAGCCTATCCTCTGCCCCTTAGTGTAGATATATCGTTTGTTAAAAAAAAAACATAAATCCATATACATTTTTATTTAATTTGAATATTGTGAGGTCAAATCTTTTGCACTCATTTTGTGTGCGCCTTCTCTATGGTCTCTATCATTGGTTGACACATGTCCATAAACTTAACTTTCCTTATATATGTTGTCATAAACTTAACACATGTCAATCAATAATAAATATCATAGAGATGTCACACACAAAAAAGGTACAGAGGATTTGAACTCGTATATTGTTTGGATGGATTATATGAATTAATTGTCATACTATATATGTGCGCGTGCGCTTGTGTCTGTGTTCGTGTATCTCTTTTGTGGTCTCAGAAAGAAGAAAAAAAACATTTATTTTGTGTGGCTTTGTGGTTTCTTGGTGTGGAAGAGAATGGAGCTGCCCAGAAATCATCCAACTTCTGGTGATGGACATGAAGCATCGAGTTCCCGCAGGGAGAACAAGAAGTTTCAACGCCATACTTTTGAGCAGATACAACGACTCGAAGAGTAACAATTAACTTCTAATTAATTTTATTTATATTTTTCACAACTTTATTATGTTCATGTTCTAAATTTTTAAAGACCAAAACATGCATGATTAATTTTATTTATATTTTTCTCAACTTCCGGTGATTGTTAAAAAAATGTAAACGGATATATATTTTTTCTTTTCTTTCTCCATTGAGTATGAAATTAGATCATTTTCCTATTAAAAAAAAAAAAAATCTACTATATTTGCATATACAAAGGATACTTTTTTGAATTTATAAGGGATGTTGCTTAAATTCTAATCTCTATATGAAATTCGTTGAATTTGATTTATGAGCTCTTATCACCTGATATGATCTGATTCACCACAAAGTAAAAGAAATAACTGCACATGTACACACACACACACACACACACAGACACACACACATATATATATATATATATATATATTATTTTATTTTTCACTTTATCTTCGATGATAACGAGGTTCTTTGGGTGTAGATTTTTCAGGAATTGCACCCACCCCGATGACGACCAACGTGAACAACTGTGTAGGGAGTTGGGGATTGACGCAAATCAAATCACGTTTTGGTTTCAAAACAAAAGAACACAGAACAAGGTTCTCCATTTGAACAAACTTTAGATTTTTTTTTTTTTTTTTCCATCTCTCTTACTTTACACTGAATCTGTTAGGTTAAAAGTTCTTTACATGGTACTTTTCAGATACAAAATGAAAGAGCAGAAAACATTGCTCTTCATCAACTGAATGAAAGTATTCGTGGTGAAAACTGTTTAATGAGAGAAACCTTAAAGAATGTCGTTTGCCCAACTTGTGGTGGTGCATCGATTCCAGAAGCAGAGCGACAACTCAATCTACAAAGACTTCGACAGGAGAATGCCTATTTGAAACAAGAGGTAAATATTTGGAACATAAACTGTTTCTATCTATACATCCTATCATACCTTTGATATAATTTTTTATTCACAACAATGATGTCTGATTGGCATACATATTTTTTTTTGCAGCATGATAAAGTAGCCAGCCTTCTTTCCAAGTATAAAGGGAAACCACTATCACTTATTAAATCGTTGGCGCCAGTAGTTGGATCGTCGCAAAATTTATCACCAGGATCTTCCTTGAACCATGTGATCGCCAGAAGTCCACCTCTTAGTCTCAATCTCACCAATACCGCAATAGCTTACCAATTAAACGAAAATGTTAAAATGGAGAAGGCACTCATGAAAGACATTGCAGCCAGTGCCATGGAAGAACTGATCAAGCTTTTCCAGATCAACAAGCCTGTGTGGATGAAATCCCCAACTGATGGCAGATATCTCCTCAACCGGGACAACTATGATAAGATGTTCCCAAAAGCCAATCACTTCAGAAACTCTTGTGCTCGTGTCGAGTCTTCGAAAGATTCAGGAGTAGTGCACATTAGTGCAGCATACTTGGTTGACATGTTTCTAGATTTCGTTAGTTCAATAACTCGGTACTTTTCATTATTTCCTATATACTGACATACAAAATTTAAAATGCTGCAAAGATTAAAGAAGTTTAAGAAAAACCTGCTTCGTTTTGCAGAATAAATGGGAAGACCTCTTTCCTACAATCATAACAAAAGCAAGGACAATTGAAGTTCTCGAGAGTGGAATGATAGGAAATCGGAGTGGTTGCCTGCAGTTGGTACATAAAATGCAATTGTTTGGTTAAGTATACTAATTATTTACCTATATCTTTTCACAATTATTCATACATTTCAAAATTTTTAATGCAGATGTATGAAGAAATGCACGTTCTCTCACCTTTGGTACTGCCGCGGGATTTCTACTTTCTTCGCCATTGTCAGCAAATTGAGCTAGGAACTTGGGTCATCGCTGATGTCTCCTATAACTTCACAAAAGGAAGTTTTGTGAGACAGCCTCAATCTTGGAGGCTACCTTCTGGATGCATGATAGAAGACATGCATAACGGATACTCCAAGGTTTGCTTCATCTAATCTTCAACCATATAAATAGGTCTATATGATAAATTAGGGCAGAGATATGCTTGTAATCTAATGGGGAAAAGCCAAGAGAATACCTGGAGCTATAAATACTTTAGCATCAATTATCAATGGTTACTTAGAATACATATCAACATCACAAGTAGATAGTACACGATTATTATTTCATGGCATTACAGGCTTCATCAAAAAGCATTCATGTACAATATTTCTGGTTTGTTTTTAGTTGGTAGAATCGTTTTTAAGTATTGAGTTGGAAAATTATAGATTACTTGGATTGAGCATATGGCGGTTGATGACAAGACACAAACTCATCGGCTCTATAGAGATCTAATTTGTAGTAGTGTTGCATATGGAGCTGAGAGATGGATTGTTACTCTTCAAAAGATGTGTGAGAGATTCCATTGTTTAATGAACGGTTGTGTGTTTGGAGGAGGTAAGTTTTCATCAATCACCCCCTATGTTTTCCAAAACTAGAAAGTAATAATACAAAGATGGCAAGAGGAGCCTAATTTTGAGTTTTGATGAACATGTTTTCCATTTTTTAGTGGTTACTTTGCCTGAAGGCAAGAGAAGCTTAATGAAGCTTTCCCAGAGGATGGTGAAGAACTTTTGTGGAATGTTGAGCATGGCGGGAAATCTTGACTTCCCCCAATTGTCAGAAGTTGACGATACTGGGATTCAAGTCTCTATTTATACAAGCACAGAAATAGGACAACCGCATGGCACGATCGTCAGTGTTGCTACTTCTCTCTGGCTTCCTTTGTCGACGCAAACGATCCTTAACTTCTTCAAAGATGAGAAAACAAGAGTTCAGGTCTATATATATCTTGATTTATCAGTAATTAAATGTTGAAATATGACCTTACAAGTAGTAATGCCCTATTTGATTTTTCTCAGTGGGATGTTCTCTCTAATGGAAATCCAGTGCATGAGATTGCCTACATTTCAACAGGAACTCATCCCGAAAATCGTATATCCATCGTTCGGGTAATTTTCTTTCCTTCTTCAACTTTTACTTGCACAAATCTTTTTTGACAAGAAAAGTCCAGAAACAGGAGTTGAACTATTGCTAGTTTGAAGTTTGAGGAAAACATATCAGTCTTATGGTGTTCATTTTAACTAAGTTAAGTTTAATGCCTTATAAACGGTTTAGGTTAATTGTTTGGAATGGTTTGTATTGAGCAGCCTTTCACCCCGACGGAGGACAACATGTTGATTCTTCAAGAGTGCTACATAGACCCTCTTGGATCCTTTATCATATATGCTCCGGTTGACATGCAAATTCTCAATGTAGCAGTAAGTGGTGAAGACTCTTCTAACATGTCCATACTCCCATCGGGGTTTATGATATCCCGCGATGGTCGTCCTGAAATGGGGGGTGCATGTGGTTCACTTCTTACAGTGGCTTTCCACATATTGGTTTCCAGCCCCACAACTTCAAAGCAGATGAACACGGAGTTAGTGGCAACTGTCAATACTCTTATAAGTTCCAACGTTGAAAAAATAAAAGTTGCCCTCAACTGTTCTGGCTTGGATTAACATATGCCAAGAACAAAACTAGTGTCATAAGACTAAGAAATTAATTTCTGTGACTGTTTTAAGACTCGTTTTGAAAGTTCGTTTGGATCATCCAGTATTTTTATGGGGAAAGATTTGTTGTTCATCCAAAATTTGTTCATTTTGTTTATATTTTTTTTAAAGTTGCCATTTTGTTTTTATTTTGCTACTGTAAATTAGGAAGTTTTTCATTGTTAACATTGCGTTTCAACTCGGGTTGGTTGGGCGGATTGGATGCTCAACCTAACCCTAACCCAACTTTCACAATTCAGATTTGGATTTGGTTCGGATTTATGCGGTTTTAGCCGGAATGAGTTTTAATTAGGTTCGGGTTTATTAGAGTTTATGGTTTAGGGTTGGTGCACTGCACATTAGCATACCTGCACTTTGACAAGGCCTTGTTGGAACTATAAACTCATGTAACACACAATATTATGACAAAGCAATAATGGTCACTAGATGAATGAAACTATGTAAGCCGTGTATAAATTTGAGGGTAGGATAATTCTTTAACTACTTGAGCTACAAACCCATATAATTGCTAATTATGGTTTTTTGAGGGATCAATCATCAACGTTACGGCCTCGCTAGAATTCTTAGACACAAGTATATCCAATGACAAACCCCGATCCTGATATTCCCCGAATACCAAGATAGGTACGTGCTGGCCGACACCCGAGGGTGACGAAAGCCATTTATTGAATGCAAATGCTGAGAACAAGAAATAAATAAGACTTATAAATTTAAAATATAATGAATATGCATTTCAGGAATGTGTTCAGAGCACACATCTAATGTAGAACACTAAAAGAATTTATATAAAAATTGAATGAATAAAAGAATGGGTCCTACTCCGAGATGACTCGAAAATGCTGCTGCAGAATTGCTTTGACACCGGGATTGTATGCCTCGATTCTAGTCCTGAAGGGGGCGCAAAACAAACATGAGTCGACCAAGTTGATATATATATATATATAATAAAATAGTTATCAACACACTAACCCTTAGGTTTTATGAAAACACATATAGCATGATAAACAAATAGGTTTTCCGAAACCTAGCATGCTGTGCAATGTCTCAAAACATATCTCGTATATATCGTAATCACTAATGAATGTCCAATATCCCTCCAGGCTCCATACCAATTCCCCGTCTCTGTGCCAATTGCAAGAGGAAAATCACCTCCAGGCCCCGTGCCAGCTCCCCGTCCCTGTGCTAATAGCCAGAGGAAAACCATCTTCAGGCCTTATGCCAACATTGTAACCGTCGCTCGGGACGGAATCTATCCCTCGCTAATAGGGACCACTAGGTAAGTACAAAACCAACAGGTGTTCGAAACATGTTCTAAACATTATATCGTCATCAATCAGATATTCTATAAAGAACACGGGTTATAGGAAAAATAGTAATAACTCAAACTAGCCTCAATAAGCATGTTATCTCCTAAAACGTAATCATTAAATCCTGCTTTTCATGTATGCATGTCTATTATTAAAACATGTATTTTTAGAAGGGGTCCACTCACAGTACTTCACTGTCGAAAGCTGCGCAGACCAGTGAAGATAGAAACACCACAATAATTGCCCCTAAGCACATAAAGGGTCCAATTAATAAAACTCTAATATAACAATTGAATTTGGGAAAACAAACTTCAGAAACGGATTCAGGACGTTGAATTACCCTAAGAAGGGTCCTGGGTAAATTTCGTAAAAGTCAACAAGGAAATATTCCAAGAATATTCCTTAAAATATTCCAGGAATATTCCATCTGATGGGCTTGAGGGTTTGGGCCGAAGGGCCCTAGGGTTTTTGAGCTTGGGTCCATGCTTCACATGGCCCAAAGGCCTTAGTTCACTTAGGGTTTTGGGTTAGGTTTTAGAATTAGGAAATTGGGTTGGGTTTAGATAAATGGGCTAAGGGGTTTAGGCCTAAAGGGTTTTGGGTATCTAGGTTAATGGGTTAAGGAATTGGGTTGATAAAAGGGCCTGGGGTAATTAATTGGGTTTGGGCTTAAAAGGGTCACGTGTTGTAGTACTTGATGAGATGAAGAGATTGATACCCTGCACGCCGGCCAACTCGTCGTGGTTTGGCTGGAAAACGCTTCGAAAGGAGCGGTGCTCGTCGGAAAACTGGGTTTTTGGCCAAAGGTTTTGGGAATTTTCAAAGCTTCGTAACTTCTTCGTTACTTAACCAAATTGAGAGATTCATACCAAGTGGTGGCCAGAGTTGGCCGAAAAATGGCCTGAAAGATGGCCAATAACCACGGCTTGGAATTTCCAGATTTCTAGAAAATGCACCTCAAGTTGTTTTTTGTGCTAAAACCTTCACCCAAGCCATTTTAATCACTCACCAAGTAATGTAGACTACAAGGAAGGAAGATCAAAGGAGTCTCGAAGCTTACCTATGTCGGAAAATCCTCGAAAGTCACCGGAGTTCGTCAGGGAATTAAGCACTGTGACTGCCACGGTGGAGCACTCCCTTGGCTTAGGGGTTTCGAGATCACAGTCCAGGTGTGGTGGTGATGGTTGTTGTGTGTGTGTTTTCGGGGAAGAGGGAAGAAGCAAGTTGCAAGGAGTCGAGAGGGAGAGATAAGGGAGAGTGAGGGAGAAGAGAGAGAGAGGCTGGGAGACACAAATCAGGGGGTGGGCCCTTTGGGCTCGCCAATTAAAAAACCATTTTTAAAAGAAAAAGATCTAGCCCAAGGTGAAGTTTCATGAAAATAGCCCCTTTGTTCCAATAAAACCGGGTCGGGTTGTTACATCCAAAGTGCATAAAACAAAGCAATTTACGCAAACAAATAAGAAATCGCAATCAATAGGCCTTTTCCCATTTGCTTGACAAGCATATACTCAGCACTACTTAACATGTAGATCTAGTTATATGGTTAAAGAGACGAACTTACCTTCGAGTATTCGTCATGCATGTGTTCAATCATACATACAGATGGAAGCCTCCAAGGTCGGGATTGCTATGCAAACTCTCTCTTTTACGAAGTTATATGAAACATCCGTGATCACCGATCTTGAAGTAACACTTTGAGTTATCAACCCTAGTAAACATAGATCATGCTTACATAATTAAGCCGAAACATGAGTAAAAGTATGATTAGGATCATAGTAACACTTATTCTACATTTATCCTTAAAAATCTCATGTACGACATAACTAATATCCGGAATCCTAATTCATAACAGTGAGTGGGACCCCATTTAAAATTTATATACAAATAGTATAACCGATGATCAATTGAAAGATCAACACTTTCACAACCAATTCATAAGAGAAATGCAACCGAATTATAAGAGAGATGCCCAAGAGAGTTCCACTTTTGTGTGAAAATCCAATTGTTCTGAGTGTCCATTAAAAAACTCGTTTTCATTGCCTTAGTAAAAGATTTAATCTTAATTTTGACCCAAAAAAAAAAAAATTAATCTCTATTTCTTTAGAAATTTTCGAATTGAAATAGATAAAAATAGATGCAAAACAAAAAATAATCATATATTTACCCATTCAAACCGCCAATTAATATTCTGTCATTTTTCAACTCGGCATATAAACAAATACCAAATCAAATCATGAAAAAAAAAACATAATAGATATGATTTAATCAAATTCATAACAACGCTAAATCAACATCATAGAAATCATGAAAGTTTTAACTATAACTCTGAAACCACATATAAAGCGGAAATTCGAGATCTCGAGTTTTTTAATTTTCCCAACAATACAAGTGGAAATCAATTGAATATAAAACAGACATACCTTGATCCATGATAAAAAAAAAAAAAAAAAAAAAAAAAAAAACTAATTGGAGATGAAGATTTGAAGAGAAATATTTTTGCTCTTCAGCGACGGTCATAGATATGTTTTCCTCTCTTTGCTTTCAAAGTCCAATAATTATAGGCAAAGTAATGACAAGTTCCTAGTAACCCTAATCATGATGTTGATGTTATATTTGGGCCTCCCAATGGGCCTCACTTAGTCCATAGATACATTTAAAGTGAGAGGCTTTGTCTTCGGCCTATAAAAATGCTACTTCCACATTTAGAATCACTCTTTAATTCAACCCTAATTTTTCTTCACTATCAACTTTACTCTCTCAAAGATAGTTATGCCTAACTTTAACGAAAAGCTCATGATACTGTTCACTTTAACGAAAAACCACATTTTACACTAAAAAGTCAATCCTAGTACTATTCACTTTACCCTTTATTTTGTCCTTATCGTTAAAACTCAAAGTTTTCAAACCTTTTTCATTAATTTTCTTTAAAATCAATCCGTTATATAATGAAACCGAAACTACACTAATGTGAAATCCAACTTTGAATGACCACGCTACATCATTGTGTTTTTATGTGATTTACTATCTCATTTGTGTTGGTCCAACATTTAGCATCAACAGACAATATTACCAAAGAAAAATACTTTCTTCCTTTTGACCAATAGAATTCTCCAACACTAAGTAAACCTTTCTGTAGACATCGAAATTTCGGTGAAATGAATGTTAACCAATAATTAAAATTTCAACGCTTACGTGTCACATAAATTTTACATGTAGCGTGTGACTCAACGAAAAATCGAAATAAATTGGAAAGGTCATCAAATAGGACACGTGTCAATATCTGGCAGAAATGATTTATTTCATCTGATTATTTAAATCCAAAAAATCAAGTTTTGGAATTCTATAAATAGGAGGCCAAGGCATTCATTTCAAAAGGAAGAAAGAAAGGAAGAAGAGAAAGAAAGAAGGGAATTTACATCACACCAAAACCTTGAAGCCTCGAAACTCTAAAGCTCTCAAGCAAATCCCGAAGGATCAAGAAAACACTCTTCGTTCTTCGTCAAATCCTCCTTCAAAGGTCAAGCCCCAACGGCCCTTGAAGAACTTCCACCGACTCAAGATCAAGCCCCGACGGCCCCTTGAAGAAAGTGTTCATCATCCGTTCATCCTAAGATCAAGCCCCAACGGCCCTTTGGATCAACAACCTCAACAAATCCACACATCCAATCGTTCTTCAAGATTAAGCCCAAAAGCCCTTGAAGATCCGCTCATCCATCAACCTTCAAGATCAAGCCCAAAAGCCCTTGAAGAAATCCATACATCCAGTCTTCAAGATCAAGCCCAAAAGCCCTTGAAGATCCGTTCATCAACTGTTCATCCCTAGATCAAGCCCCGACGGCCCTTTGGATCAACAGCTCATCCACAAACCTACACCCTACGAAGATAGAATCAGAGGATCAAATTACAAAGAGATTGTAACCCCAAAATCATTAAACACAAAAAGATATTTTGTACACGTATTCTTGTCTCTTGTTTCAGGAACTTTTCGTGTTTACAAATTTGGCACGCCCGGTGGGACAATCTCTACCTCTCATCTCTGTCTCCGTTCAAGATATTCAAGCACAGTCCATGGCTTCAAACAAAGAACAAGTCATGACTATCGGCACTACCTCCATTGAAAAACAGCTGGTTCAGATGAAGGAAACAATTGCAAGGCTGATAAAGACTGCAGAGGAGAAAAACTTGCAAACCGCCGGACTCATCAACCGTCTGGAGGCGCAACATGGTGTCATGGTGAAACCAAGCTCTCTTCCAACTAAAAGGACCGAAGAAGGCTTCAACCCAAATGCCTACGAACTCATGTCAAAGGCTAGGCATGACTTTGCTTCCTCTTCAAATCTTGGAAAGAAGGTTTCAAACACCGTCAACGACAAAGATCGCGACCTCACCAAAACTCAAAAGAAGTTGAAGGAGCATGGTTACGGAGTTGACAACAACCAAAGCACACCTCCAAAATCAATGGCATCAAGCAAGGGACAAGCCGTTCTTGCAACCACCAAGGGAAGAAGCATAAGCACTTCCGCCACGAATGGAGCATCTATTGGCACCACAACCACTCATCAACATGCCGCTTCAAAATTGGTACCGCTAAGCGAGCAAAGGGAACATCAAAGGCGCGAGTCTATCATCAACCTAACCTTGCTGGGGGCACCAAAGCATGCTACTAAGGCGCATAAGATGACATCCCAAAATGGCCAATGGGTTTCTTCATCAGCACCCTGGATGTCTGAAGGAAAGTCATGCCTATTGGTTGCACAAGTCATGACCATCGGCGTCACCTCTGTTGAAGAACAGCTAGCTCAGATGAATGAAGCAATCGCAAAGCTCACACAGACTGTGGAAGAGAAGGACTTGCAGATTGCCGCACTTGTCAACCAACTAGATGCGCTGCCCGACGTAAAAGTCGACCCAAATATTGGCCTATTAAAGAAAGAAGGTGACGAAGAAGAGGAGCCACCAGTGGAGAAAGTTGAAGAGAAGCCGAAGCCAGACCAAGCAATGACATCCATGGGATCTCTCTCTATCCAGCAGCTACAGGAGATGATTGCAAGCACTATCAAGACACAGTACGAAGGAAGCTCGCACGACTCCGTACTGTACTCAAAGCCTTACTCCAAGAGGATTGATGCTTTGAAGATGCCAAGGGGTTATCAGCCCCCAAAATTCATGCAGTTCGATGGAAAAGGCAACCCGAAACAACATGTCGCCCATTTCGTTGAAACTTGCAACAATGCTGGGACAGAGGGAGACTACCTCGTCAAACAGTTCGTGCGTTCGCTGAAAAGTAATGCTTTTGACTGGTACACTGACCTCGAACCTGAGTCTATCAACAGTTGGGACCAGCTAGAAAGGGAATTCCTCAACCGTTTCTACAGCACTCGTCGTACTGTAAGCATGCTAGAGCTGACCAGTACGAAACAGTGGAGAGATGAGCCTGTCATCGACTACATAAATAGATGGCGTTCATTAAGCCTGGATTGCAAAGATCGGCTTTCTGAAACCTCCGCCATCGAGATGTGCGTTCAAGGCATGCAGTGGGGACTACACTACATCCTTCAAGGCATCAAACCACGAACATTTGAGGAGTTAGCCACCCGCGCCCATGATATGGAGTTAAGCATCACCCGTCATGGGAAGAAAGAACAGATCGCCGACTACAAGAATGACAAAGTTTTGGGGCCCAAGGTGGATAAGGCTGCGTGGAAACCCACCAAGGAAGTAATGACGCTCAACACAACTTCAGTCAAAACCCATACACGAGGCAAGGCGATTCAAACCGAAGCTTTTCGTGATCAAGAGGTACGTAGACGCATTTTGAAGGAGCTTGAGGAGAAGACTTATCCATTCCCCGACTCTGACGTGGTTGCCATGTTAGATGACTTGCTGGAAAAAAAAGTGATCAACCTACCTGAGTGTAGACGGCCGGAAGAGATGAACCGTACTGACAGTCCAAGGTACTGTAAATTCCACCGCTTCATTGGTCATCCGACGGAAAAGTGCTTTGTGCTAAAAGATCTCATCATGAAGTTGGCTCAGAAAGGAATCATCGAGCTAGATCTTAATGATGTGGTGAAGTCAAACTACATCACCGCCACTTCTGGCTCTTTGAACTCAAAATCTTCACCTCAACCGCTGGGGGCATGCTCCAAAACCATGCCAGTCAAGTCAAGTGAAGTTAAAGGATGGACTTATGTCACTCCAAAGAAAATGCACAAGAAACATAGGTCTCCTCCACAAGTTCACCAATCGGAAAGGGGGCAAAGCAGCTACCGTCAACCTTCAAAGCTACATGAAAATGTTGAGGATGATGAAATTATGACACAAAGATCGTCCGTTGCCATCACGATGCGCGATTTCTTCCCAAAAGACTTCTTCAATCACTCAGTCAAGACTCCTTGCTATGAAGATTGCAAGGAATGCCTCTCTAAGATCGCTTGACAACAACGATCAAAAGCTCCTCGTTCGCACGAGCCTAAAAGGTGACACCAAAAGCTCCTTGTCTGCATGAGCTGAAACTGCAAACGGCACCAAAAGCTCCTTGTCTGCACGAGTTAAAACTGCAAACGACACCATAAGCTCCTCGTCCGCACGAGCCTAAAAGGTGACACCAAACGCTCCTGGCCCGCAAGAGCATAAACTGTGTACGGCAAAATCATCATCAAAATCATCACTCATTTGAACTACGTCATGACTTGATCCCTCCTCAACCAAGGGTACGTAGGCAACTTGAAACTTCAAAACTTCAAGTACAGTCACATCATCAAAAAAAAAAAATTTGGAGAATAAAGAGCAAATTCAAGTGTGTAAAAAAAAAAAAAAAAAAAAAAAAAAGATGGAGCTTTCACAAAGGATGTTCACGTGAAGCCCCATTACTTGGCAAAACTCTAGAAGCGGAAGGCATCGGAGCAGAAGGCATCGGAGCGGGAGGCGTTGAAGCTAGAGCATTCCAGGCCTCAATACTTGGCCAAACGCTGGAAGACCCAGGAAAAAGGTGCCTCTGGAGGAAAGACGAAAACCTTTGACGGTCACTCTGAATCCGACCTTCAGACTCTTGCAGCTCATCAAGCTTCCTCTTCATGCCCGTCGAATAGTTGTTTGCAAGCACGTGCAAGCTTCTATTCTCATGCTTCAGCTGCTTGATCTCTTGTTTGAGACTTTCCACCTCCGCCATCAAGGATTCAACTTGGCGGGAGCGAGCAAGTAGGCGTTGGCCCATGTTGGACACAGAGCCTGCACACTGAACGCTGAGAGCGAGGGACTCTTGAACGGCCAACTCATCGGACCGTCCTGAAAGCAGCCGACTATCTTCAGGAGTGAGGAGGTTCCTAGCTACTATCGTAGCTGTTGTTGCGTCCTTCATCACAGAGTCTTCACCTGTAAGAGGACCGTTAGAAGATAAAAAAGAAGGGCGCCATACATTACCTTGACGGGGCACAACCGGATCGCTGCTGAGACTCAAATCTAAGCAAAGGTTCGATGAGTTAGTCATTTTTCAAAGGCGTTCAAAGAGAAGGGATGGAGCTAATTCTCAAAAGGCCGGAGACGATTTTCAAGAATGGGCAATTTTCAGAGTGTGTATGTTGGAGTGATCGATACCTCTGTAAAAAGCCAAGCGACACGACCACCGATTCAAAAATCCGGATTTTCCTGCGTGAAGTTCGGCGACGCGTTCGCGGCTTTTCAGAAAACGCGTTCAACTTTGTCAAAAGATATCTGACAAAGTCGAGAACACGTGGAGGCCATCATCGCAACTACACGTCTTTAGCCGACAAGCGCAAAGTTCGGCGACGCTTTCTCTGCTTTTCAGAAAACGCGTACAACTTTGTCAAAAGTGGCGCTCGTTCAGAAATCGAAGAGGCGTCGTTCAGAAATCGAAGAGGCGCCGTTCAGATATCGAAGAGACGTTTGTCGACAAGGGTAAAAGAACGGTACCACCACTTGCTATTAAGAAATCCCTATATGTGTCGACCTTCGTCTCTTATGGCAAGGCAGACCTGAAGAAAATGCCCAACTCTTCCTCACCTCTGAGGGCGCACTCCCAGCAAAGCCTCTCGAAATACTCAATTCTTCTTCTTCCCTTGAGAAAACCTATTCAACCTTTGAAGATACCAGATGCCTGGAGTACAGATGACCCAGGAGGAAACGATAGATTGAAGCATGTGCTGATTCATTCACCGCTTCTTCAAAAGCAAAGGTATCTCATATCATCAAGGGCGAAAGCATAGGTATCTCATATCATGCTTTTTCCCTATCTTTTCCTTTGCCCTTGTTCTCACCTGCCAAGACAAGGACAGAGGAAGCAATATGTCGGAACCTCCACTCAAACCAGTTGCCACCAAGGAGTGAAGCACCATTTAAATGCAAAGGTTGCATTCAACTCCTGCATCGGAGGACAAATACTACAAGAGAAGATGCTAAACCTGCATAAGGAAATACCACTTCTGCAAAGGGGAGCAAGTAAGGCAAGCAAAAATGATACATCGAAGCATGTGGAGACAAGCACAACAAATATATGTGCTGATTCATTCGCTGCTTCTTCGAAAGCAAAGGTATCTCATATCATGCTTTTTCCCTGTCTTTTTCTTTGTCCTTGTTCTTACTCGCATGGCAAAGTGAAAGAAGCAATCAGCCGGCACTTGGAGTCAGTCTTCCGAACTGGAACCGACTACCTGGAATCTATTCCTGATTGCTTACCTAGTATTGCTCTCGAGTAGTCATCTTCAACGGTTGATACACTGTCAGAGAAGGGACAAGGAAACTTCAATCTTTCTGATTCGTATTCAATACAAATTGGAAAGATTGAACAAAGAAACAGGTCAGCACCTCCACCTCGTACTTGCCTGCCATATCCTGAAACCGCTCGTAGACCTTCGGGGGGAGACCAAAAGAATCCTGCTGCCCAGTTCAAGAGTAGCACAAAGGAAAATCAACGAGCGGAGGAGACCAAAAGAATCCTGCTGCCCAGTTCAAGAGTAGCACAAAGGAAAATCAACGAGTGGAGGAGACCAGAAGAATCCTCCAGCCCAGTTCAAGATCAAGCCTCAATGGCCCTTGAAGAAATCACAAGTCCGATTCAAAATCAAGTGTTCACCACCCTTGAATCAAATTCAACTCCAGATAAAAGGAGTAAGTTCAGACCTTCGGAGGAGACCAAAAGAATCTTCCAGCCCAGTTCAAGATTAAGCTTGTGGAAAATCAACGATTGGAGGAAACCAGAAAATCTTCCAGTCGAACTCAAGATCAAGCCTCGATGGCCCTTGAAGAAATTTCCAGCTCAATTCAAGATCAAGCCCCGACGGCCCTTGGGTTGACATCTACATTAAGGGACTTCAAAACGCATCTTCTACACGTGACAAGCACATGTCAACGACGCGCCTTGAAGTGGGGGCATTTGTAGACATCGAAATTTCGGTGAAATGAATGTTAACCAATAATTAAAATTTCAACGCTTACGTGTCACATAAATTTTACATGTAGCGTGTGACTCAACGAAAAATCGAAATAAATTGGAAAGGTCATCAAATAGGACACGTGTCAATATCTGGCAGAAATGATTTATTTCATCTGATTATTTAAATCCAAAAAATCAAGTTTTGGAATTCTATAAATAGGAGGCCAAGGCATTCATTTCAAAAGGAAGAAAGAAAGGAAGAAGAGAAAGAAAGAAGGGAATTTACATCACACCAAAACCTTGAAGCCTCGAAACTCTAAAGCTCTCAAGCAAATCCCGAAGGATCAAGAAAACACTCTTCGTTCTTCGTCAAATCCTCCTTCAAAGGTCAAGCCCCAACGGCCCTTGAAGAACTTCCACCGACTCAAGATCAAGCCCCGACGGCCCCTTGAAGAAAGTGTTCATCATCCGTTCATCCTAAGATCAAGCCCCAACGGCCCTTTGGATCAACAACCTCAACAAATCCACACATCCAATCGTTCTTCAAGATTAAGCCCAAAAGCCCTTGAAGATCCGCTCATCCATCAACCTTCAAGATCAAGCCCAAAAGCCCTTGAAGAAATCCATACATCCAGTCTTCAAGATCAAGCCCAAAAGCCCTTGAAGATCCGTTCATCAACTGTTCATCCCTAGATCAAGCCCCGACGGCCCTTTGGATCAACAGCTCATCCACAAACCTACACCCTACGAAGATAGAATCAGAGGATCAAATTACAAAGAGATTGTAACCCCAAAATCATTAAACACAAAAAGATATTTTGTACACGTATTCTTGTCTCTTGTTTCAGGAACTTTTCGTGTTTACACTTTCGAATCCTCAACTACTTTATTTTACATCTGATTATTCTTAAAGTACAATAGAAGTAGGTTTTTTTTATTTTTATTTTATTTTTTAAAGTGCAACAATCTCAAACTAGCCTTGAGGTTACTATACAAAGAGTACATTAGAATTAGTCTTGCAAAAGTTTTCTATCAGGTAGCTCATATACCAAGAGTTTTGAATTTTGATTAATGCACTAATTTACACCTTATAAGGAGGAAAATAACAAACAAAAAAAAGGGTTAACCTTAGTTTATTATCCTGCAGTTTTCTTCGTCCCAGTCCGGTACTTGAAGTCATAATTCTGGGACACTTTCATACATTTGTTAAGTTTTCCTAATGGCATGGCGCCCACGTGGACAATGACTGGGTGTCACACGTCAATATGAGGCCCATGTGGATGTTGAAAAATTAAAAAATTAAAAAAAAAAATTTGGACCCACCTGTCTCCTACCTCACCCCCTCCACCCCCTCCCTCCATTCTCTCATCTGCAACCCGCACCCACCTTTCCGCACACCCAGCCCAAAAAAATCCCACCCAAAAGAATCCAAATTCAACAAGAAACCCTTCCAATTTCTGAAATTTATCAAAAATCCCGGTTGACTAAAATCCCTGAATTGGATAAATTCGCACCCTCACCAATTCTTGAGCATTTCTAGCCCCCGCCGTCACCCCACTAGATTCCGGCAGCGGCACGTGCATGTGGTGGCTCCCCTGATTTGGTGCTTCGGTTCTTTTCTCTCATCCGGTGGCTCGCGAACTGGAGTTGCTCCGAATCATATTTTGGATTTGCATTCTTTAGATTTTGGGGATTAGGGTTTTTGCAAAGGGTGGAGGTGAAAATGTGGAGGAGATAGAAGGGAGGGGAGGTGAAGATGGTGGAGGTGGGTTGTATATAGAGGGTTAAGTAGGTGCAGAGGAGAGCAGAGAGGGACTGAGGGTAAGGTGAGGTAGGAAAGATGGGTATGTGGGGAGTAGGTGGGTATGGGTTGCAGATGAGAAAATGGAGGGGATGGGGGTGGTGAGGAGACGGGTTGGTCCAAAATTTTCATTTTTTTTTATTTTTTTAATTTAAATTTTTAATTATTTAATATCCATGTGGGCCCATATTGACACATAGCGCCCAGTCATTGTCCACGTAGTGCGCCACATCATTAGTTAACAAGGGTTCTTATGGAAAACTTAACGGATATATGAAAATGTCCCATAATTATGACTTTAGGTACCAGACTGGGACAAAAAAAACTTCATATACTAAATGTTGAAAACGAAGAAATTTTATGATAGTAAACTTAGATTAACCCAAAAAAATATTACATATGCATGTTAGTCACAACTTATTAGAAGTTTAATGACTTATATGCCCTTGTGATGTGTGGGACAATGATTTTCAGGGCCAGAATATAGCAGATCGAAATACGCATACTTCAGAAGTCTAATCATAGACTCAATAGCTCTGATCGGATTGAGATGCTCAAACAAACCACATCTTGTTGTACTCCATAAAATTGGGCGAAGTTTGCTAACTTCGCTAAGATTGACCATTCTTGTTCCGAAAGACATGGATGCCTGATCTGACTTGTATCCTTAAATATTCCTACAATCTATGGATTGACGTGTGCTGGAAGTAATCACACTCTTAGGAGAACACAATGTCTAATCCCATATATCCTCTTAAATTCTCTCGATTTGGATTCTATAACCTAAGACCATCTCCAATGGTGGGCTAAAACTTAAAATTTCCCTTTTCTCCCCCCCCCTCAAATCCACTCCAACCCATGACCTAAAATTAATCTAAAACCTAAAACCCAAATGGAGGGCAAATACCGGCCCAATTTTAGGCCACAAAGCAAAATGAGCCCCACCAACTGAGACTGAAACTGGGGCTGTGAAGCCCACTGCCCACTCCCTACTCGCCTACGCGCTGCACGTGCTAGGCTTTCTTAAAATTTTGTACCAACCCACGTGGGGCTGTTCCCCCACTGTCAGACCATCAAGTAACCGTTGGGCTACTTTTCTTCATCCAGCGGTTCCATTTAAATGGGTCGTTGGTTAATATAACGGTCTAGGTTCAAAGTATTTTTTTTTTAGTTTTATATTTATATATTTATTGAATCCAACGGTTTAGATCAAATATAATCAAATCTAACGGTAAAAAAAAAAGATCTAATTTTATGTAGTTTATTAAATGTCGTTTGTATTAAGTTTATGTGGTTTATCATAATTTTCATGTACTGATTTAGTAATTTTTCAAAATTTATCGGAATTTAAATATTTTTAGGTTAAAATGTTCATATAATTAATTTAGGATAGTCTACATAATTTTTTTAAAAGTTAATTTAAAAAAAAAAATAGCCTTAATTCATTCTTTGATAATTTTAGGCTAAAATTTTAGGCCAGAAGGGTTGGAGCAGAAAAACTGTTTCTGGGCTAAATATTTTTAGGTTTTAGGTCACATTGGAGATGGTCTAATAGGTCTATCCCCCAACTATATAAATACTCTCATTTAGGGCATGTCCTTGGTAACGCTTCTGTAATGCATGCATTATTCCCTCACCTACTGCTTGAGTCTCACTAACTTGACTATTGGAGAGCTTTTGACCTGTACCATGCTAATAGCTCGGGTTGACTGCAATTGTTTGTTTTCTTATGAGTAGCAGGAATCGCACACCTTTCTACGTCTGCGGTGGTGCGCATATTTTGTTCCAACAAGATGGTTGGATTAGGTATTTTGTCATTTTAACCAGCATGATGCCAAAAAATGGTATTGTTTTGTCACTTAGTACTATAGTTTTCCTCACTTATAATTGAAAGATTTTTGGTTAAATTCTAGTAAATGACGGAGTCGATACCAATTTATTTCTCCACCTTTTAATGTAAATGTATTATTGTATAAAACAAATATAGCATTTCAATTAAAATTTATTTTTATTCAGTATTTAAACTAAAAGCTCCCTTTGCATATTTGGTATTTTGATTCGAACAAGTACAAGAGGCCCCTCGATTATCGTAGACTTGATTTTCAGTTTTGGGTTTTACTTGGTGTAGTTCATTAGAGACTCTTTAAGGACTTTCCGCCAACTCATGTTTTTGCACAATTCTCATAACAACGTTATAAAACATTGTGCTAAAAATAAGAGATGACGGAGATGTAAGATCTCGTTGAGTAATCAGTGAGATCATATTGTGAATGTCAATGAGATTTCTTGAGATTACTTGGTTGACAAGTAATCTTGTAGTAGCCCCAATAGAGTAAGAATCATGAAGTCTTAAACCCTAATGCAACTAACTTATGGCAAAGCCCTATTACGGTAAACATAGATTGATATCATGGTAATATATTGATATGGTTGTGATTATATTGATATTCCTTCCAATAATAGGACACAATGGAATATTCAAATCACATATAAAGGGGAATGTCCCTGCTCTCATATTTTAAGTTCTGATACGCCAAACCCTATTCCTTAGCAAAGAACATATTGTGTACTGAGAGTAGAAGACTTCCTTCTCTTCCATTCCATCATGCCTTCGTCTGCAGTAGTGGGATATTTTGGAGTATTGGATGGAGAAGACAACTTAGAGTTCATCAATGGCTTCATCTTCATAACCATGTCTCCGAATTCTACAGATAAGTTTATTTCCTTTTCATGTCAATTTCGTTATTGTATTCGTGATTCTAATGTCTTGTTGTTGCTCTTATGATTTCAGAATATATTTTACATGTGGTATCAAAGCCACACAACAAGCTTAGGGTTCAGATTAAAGGTAATTATTTGATTACAGAATATTGTTTTGGTTGGCTGATTTCTATCATTCTATCCTATGAAATAAGTTTATTATGTTTATATTTTACGGAAAAATAAAAGTATATATTTATATATATAATCAAAGTCACTATTGTTTTAGTACTTCACCGTTAAAAGAAAACTTCTTTTTGAATCGCAATATGACATGGTTTCTTTTTGAATTGCATGAAATTTTGTAAACTAAGTGCAGGTTTTGATGGCGTTTGACCAAACCTAATGTTGGATGATATTTGGATTTATTATATAATCCTCTTATTATCGATTTAGTTGCGATAATTCTATTTCATTATCATTATTAAAAAAAAGGGTGAGACAGGGCGTTGAAACAATACGGGGTCTTCTCTATTGTGTGTGAAGTCTTTGGCTCTCTTGCAAAACTCCTCAATAGCGGCTTTTTGGATCTATTCGGTGTTATTCGGTAAGAAATCTCTCCGGAAAGGTATGAAATCGTGCAATTTAATCTACCTAATTTGGTTGAGTTAAAATTAAGCTTTTGGTTCCAACTAAATTGAGAATTAGATAAAGATGATGTTGATTCTGGGCAATCAACCTTTATTTCTCCGTCTCAAAATTGATTGAGTTGAGAATTTACACTTCCGCTTATTGTGTTGCAAAATCTAGCCTCTAAAAAAAAAAAAAAAAAAAATTAGTTTGCTTATATTTTGGACTGTTCTCTGTTACGATTCTGTCAAATTATTAAATTAATCCTTGCAGATGTGAGTTTTCTGGATGAATATTGTATTGGATTTCATGCTTTCATGATTTAAAATTTGGATTTAGCATTGTTAATTAATATGTTCATGATACCATCCTAAATTAAAAAGAAAAAAAAAATTCATCAACACATTAATAAGAAAGAATTTCAAAACCCCGATCCTAGTAGTGTTGACTTGTAACGAAACAGGACCAAGCCTAGTAGCCTAGAAAAAGCTCATGCTGAAATTGAGTTTACGTGCAGGACAAAGTAAAAAGAATGTTATACTTTGCTAAGGTTTAGCACTCACAAATGAAGCCTCTAATTGTGTAAGTATTTCAAAATACAACTACCACCAAAATCCTAATAGTCAATAATCATTAGCTAAATTGTGGTAAAGGGCAATTTAGGAACAAACAAAGACAATTATTGTAATTAGTTGACTCTTTAAAGTCAAAAGACTAATCAAATTTCAATCTTAACCCCGACATTTATGAGAATTGGATCTTTTCCAAGGATGTTAATCAAGTTTTCTACAAGAAATTGAAGAAGAAATGAAAAACTCAAAACCATAAAATCAAAATTTCAATTTTAGGCCTCGAATTCCCGCAGCGACAATGGCAACATTAAGTATCAACGCCATACTTCTGCTCCGATACAACTACTCGAACGGTAAGAATTAACATCGTTATTATCATCAGCATTACAACGTTCATATCGATCATAACATGTAGAGCTATTTTTTAGCAAGCAAATCAAACGAAAGCGAAGTATTTAAGACCGGAATCCTAAAGTAGTCAAGCGAAGAGATGCAGCAGCTGCCGCAATGGTTCTAACCACGACAAGAAATGCAGCAGCACAAGTGAAGCGCAGAAGCGTATCATTAGCAACAATGGTTCTAACCATGAAACTATTCACAGTTGGCATAAGTGATGTGAAGAAACTCAGCAGTAACGACAGTGATGCTAGTGACGATAAGAAACAAAGCAGCATGAGCGAAGAGAACAAACACAGCTATGGAGGCCGTGATCCAACTAGTAAATGAAGAAGAGGATACATGAGGATATGTGCGATCATGATTACTGCAACTACTCTTACCAATGGCCGAATCCAAGGGATCTTCGCAGTTAATTGGGCATCAGAAGCAGTTGTATTGCCTGTAGCATGATCAAGAGGTGCATCATCTGTAGAATGAATAGAGTAATTGGAAGCAGCTGGTGGAGGAGAAGGCAGCACATGATCATTTTCCACTACTTGATTATTGGGACCATGTATGCCGTTGTTGTCGGAAGTTGGCCTAGTAGTGAGAAGTATCTCAACAGCAACAACAGTGATAATAACGACGAGAAGAATCAGAGCAGCATGAGTGAAGGGATCAAACGGAGCTATGGAGGCCGGCCAGGCGGCAATCCAACTCGGAAATAAAAAAATGGCCAACACGAGGATCTGCCTGATCACTGTAACCAATGGCAGAATCCGAGGGCTGTCAGAAGTTAAGTGTGCATCATCAGTAGTAGTATTGCCTGTAGCATGATCAGGAGGTGCATCATCTGTAGAATTAATTGAGTAACTGGAAGCAGATGGCGATGGCAATGGGGAAGGCTGCACATGATCATTTCCCACTACTTGATCATCTGGACCGTGTCTGCTGCTGTTGTTGTTGGAAATAGGACTAGTGATCAAGGGGCTGCTGGGTGAGGTTGCATTAACATTGATACTCATCTGCAGTGCAGGGAGGACAAGCACATGGAGCTTGAGTCCCATGGCACAATGGCCCAGCCTCCCACATATGAAGTACCTGTTTCCTGCTTCCCTCAATGGAGTCACCGTCTCCCCATCGTTGTGCATCTCCAGTGGGTCTACTGTGTGACACAAATCATAGTCCGTCTTCCTCACTTCCAGTACATCGTGCACCGGAGTGTACCTGAATACTGCCCACATCACCACCACATGATCAAACATTAATTATTTCAAATATGTAGATTAGTTCACAACTTAATTAATTCCAATATCCATCCAGACACCCATTTGACCAAACAAATTCACGAACAGCCCTATAATCCATTGGTCAACCTCTCAGTATTAGCCAATAACAGATTTGCTTGTATGCTAAGCTTCATTTTTTGTAGTTGCAGCGCCGCATTTTCTTATTTTGATTAAATTGGCCTTAATCCACCTTACCCCTCTCAATCATACAGGCTATATGCCCTGTCTCAACTGATCCGTTCAGGCTTAAAACAGAGGCTAAAATTAAAGAAAGTTATAGAGAAAAAGAAAAGAAAAACCTAATTAATTGTTCATCTATAGTTAATTAAGTAATATCATTGCACTGATCAACCTATGCCCAGCAGTCCTGTTCATGGATTTCTACTAAACTGTTACCAAATGCATAATACAAGATTGGATTAATCAAATCAATTAAGAAAGACGGACAAATCAATCACCAATTAATGGATGAATTGAAGCTAATTAACAGAAAGGATAATCAAATGTCATACCAAGAGAGTCGCCCACACGGAAAGCGGTGCGAGTAGCCCATGCTCGGAGGTTGGAGGAGAGATCCCAACCGGAGGCTCCGCCAACAGAGTGGTTGGTGTTGGTTGCAGCAGCCATCGCCGCAGTACTAGCAGAGACGCCGCAGCGGAAAAACATTGATGTGAGCATTACCGCCACCACAATGATCGCCTTCATTGCCTGCATTTTGCGATCTTGAAAAACCAGCATGCATGCATGCATTTTCTAATTAGTTAATCGATCAAAGATTTGATACATCAAAATTTTCCAAAATTCAAGAAAGGACGACGAGAAAATTTCTGCCATTTTCTCGGGAAAATGCACAAACACTAGGTAAACACACGATCATGAAAGGAAAGAAACACGAAATTAGCAAGAACAAACAGCGATCCAAGGTCAATGCAAGTCAAAAGGAAGTATGTAGCAGATTAATTATCTACAAACATGTATGTGTGTGTGTGATTAAAATTAATACGTACTTACTTGCAGTTCTTGATTTCTTGAGTTAGTAAGAAGAAGATCGAAATGAAGACGATTGATCGAGGACGAAGACGAGAAATCTGTGTAATGAATGAGAGGAGAAAGTGGTGGAATAATGGAGGAGCGAATTGAAACAACGAATTGGTGGAATGGAATGGATCGGAGAAGTTAGCTAAGCGCAGTTCGAGTAGTGTATATACTCCGCTCTTCCGCAGCAGCAGCCACCTTTTGGTTTTATAGAAAGAAGGTAGTTAGAGAGAGAGAAGGTAGGTAGAGAGAGAGAGTGAGAGAGAGAGAGAGACAGAGAGAGAGAGAGAGAGAGTGGCACAGCATTTCTTGTTAGAATTCTGTTTAGGAAATCCGCCGAAGAGCAACAAGACCAAAGCATTTACCAATCATCACCTAAACCTTCTTTAATCATTAAATTTTAATTTTTGTATTTTAAAAATCTAACGGTTAAAATATTCGAAGTATGAAGTATCATAGAAAGTGCCACTACTATAAAATTTTAGTTTTCATGAAGGAGAATAGTTAACAATTAAATGTGTTTCAATAGACCCCAAACAACTATTTGAGCAAACTATGTTTTTCTTGCGAAAGCGAGCGTGCCAACTCATGACCGAGCATAGTCGGGCAAGTAGAATAGATGTGGTGATGGTAGTATCGAATGCTTTGCTAACTTCTACACCTGAGTGACTATAACTGAGGAAGGAACACCTCTCAGCCTAGAGCTCTAGAACCTGAAGACAAGGTTGCTCTACTCACTACGAAGTTCATAATCTTCTACATCAAGTTCGACAACTTCAACTACATTCGTAAAAACATAACTGTGTTGAATTAGTATCATGTTGTATGGGCAAAAATACTTAAAGAAAATTAGTGTCTTTATGGTGAACATGGTTAAGCTGTCTGAATGTCGAACTATGAAGTGCACCTGGAATTAACCAATCATAGAACAGCTCACCTAGCTGGGAAGCTAATGAAGTGACCTCTTTGGGCGAAAAAATTGAAAACTCTTCGCCCATAAGATTTGGATAGATAACTAACTAGATATATCATTAATCCAAACTGAAGGTGCTCCTAAATTGCCTGCTTTTATGACTCTAGTGTTGTTAATCCAAATTGAAGATATTGTTGATTGTCAACACAATGTTGTTTATCCAAACTGAAGGTATGCTGACGAGAGGGTTAGGATAATTAGTATTTTTCTCAAGGTTGCGAGACTGGTTTCGCGTAGAGCACAAGTTTTTGCATAAAGCGTTTTGAGTTGTTTCTTGAGCAGAAAAGGGTATTCACGTTGCAGAACCCTTCTATTATAAGAATGGGTTTCGTGATAACCGAGTCTACCAAGGTAGAGTTCTGATAGGACTATGCTTACACGACATTCACCTAGATATCCTCTCTTTATCCCTTTAATCCCTTCTTTAGTCAAAACCCAATTTTTATCTGGTCTCGACTTTTTTTACTTAAACTAGGATTCTGAACTTAGCCCCTTTGTCCACTTAATTTATTTTTATCTGATCAAACATAGGTCCTGATCCTTAGAATAATGCAAATCTTATCAAAACTCATCTTGATTCTTACCAATCTTAATTCAACTAGGATTGGACCAAACCACACCTGAACCTGATAACTTAACAATCTTACTTCCATTAGGACTTGATCTAATCAATGCTCTTATGAGCTAGGAGCCAACTAGTCTAAGGAATCACTATTGGGCTGAGAATCTTGACATTTCAAGTAGGGTTATTGTAATAATCCGTCCCGAATAATTTTACGAATTTTAGAACTGAAGGGCATTTTGGTAAATTTATTGGGGTTGGATTAGATATTTTGAATTAAGTTGCTTTTGGGTTTTATTGTGTGTGCCTGGTAAGGCCCACTTGCCTTTCTTCTTCCTCATTCCTGTGTGAAACTCTCCCTCACTCTCTCTCTACCCATCACTTTCTCTCAAGCACTTCCCGAACCCTCTCTCTCATCTGCAACTCATCCTCCTCCTCATCCTTGAGCTTAACAACAACAACAACAACCCTTCAAAGTTTTGTAAGGACCTCGAGAACCCCAGGCTTGAAGCTGTGTACCCCAACAATGACTAAGGTACTGCTCATTGTCTTCCTCGACGAGTCACGACGGAGGAAACCACCTCGAAGAGTTTTCCCAAATTCCGGCAAATACTTGTGGCTTCCAGGCCACTTTTCGGCCACCTCTCGACATCTCACTGGTGCGTTTGTTAGTGGCACTTCCTTCCACCCCTGTTTGCACGACTCTTCGCCAACGGTGTAAGGTGAATGGACCCCTTCCAAAATGCATGTTTTACTATTAGAAATGCATACATGAAAAGCATGATTTAATGGCTACGTTTTATGAAATGTTTATGAGTAAATTAGATTCACACTTTATGATATATTATGCTTTATCGACTTTACGTTCTTTGTGGTATATATGATTGATGACTATATACGATTGATGACTATATACCTACTTATGAACGTGGTTTTACGATATGATGTTTTAGTTACTGAGCTCCAATTTGAGATATATATATATTAGAAATATTATGTTAATGTTTTTATGTGCTTATTTAGTGGTTATCGAATGTCCTGCCTACGGGCGAATGAAATCATTAATTGGCTTCGGTCAGGTGATGTAGGGCCTACGGGCAAATAATACTGCCTACGGGTGAAGATACTTATATTGGCTTCAACCGAGTGTGTGTAGGTGGCTTTGGCCGGAAGATATTTATATTGGCTTCGGCCGAGAGATATAGTGGCTTCGGTCGGAAAATATTTATATTTGCTTCGGCTAGGTGATGTAGTGGCTTCGGTCGATTATGATAACAGTACTAAGTACATTATATATGATATATGATTTATGAAAGGTTTTATGGCATGCTAGGGTTTTCGGAAAAACCTATTACTTATTATGCTATACAAGTTTTCCAAACTTGGGGGTTAGTACATTAAAGATTAACTATTTTAGTATTACTTGTATATCAACTTGGTCCACTCATGTTTTGTTTTATGCCCCCTCAAGACTTAGAATCAAGACGTACAATCCCAGAGTCAAAGCACTTTTGCATCGACATCTTCAAGTCCTCTCAGTGTAGGACCCGTCCCTTTGTTCATTCAATTTTATATTATCCTTTATTTGTGTCTTAGATTAGTTGTATGCTCTAAACATGTTCAATAAATGCACATTCATTATAGTTAAATTTAAGAGTTTTTATTTATGTTGGTTAATTGTTCATAGTTCTCATGCATGTTAGTATGGCTTGGTCGCCTTTAGGGTGTTGACTAACACGTGCTTACCCTGGTGTTTGGAGAATATCAGGGTCGGGCATGTTAGTTATCCTTTCTCAACCCAAACTTTGTATTTTAGGCCCAAACATTGCCTCATTGCTTTTGAAATCCTCAACCATGGACCTGGCTTAAGGGTTTTGAAGAAACGAATATTCTTCAACTCCTCACACTAGTGTGTTAAAGAAATCAACCCCATCCCATTGAAAGACCTACACAAATCTAGAATAAAGAATTCTAGAACATTCACTAAAGTTGGTTAGCTAGATTATCCAAGTTAAGGTAGTCCTTTGTAGAAAGGACTAGAATGTTGTTTCTTAAGTTGGTGGAAGAGTGTAGAAGAATGGTAAGGTTTCCACCAACATGCAAGATTAGTATAGATAATTCTAGCTTAGGAAGTTAGTGAAATTATCTAGATATCTCTAGCATGATGCTTCCATGCTTCTCCAAGGTTCCATCCATGCCTATAAAAAGAGAAGGCATCCATACCATTTGTATCAATAATCAACCAATCAAAGAAGAAGTAAGAATCAAGAGAGAGCTAAGTAGGAGTGAGAAGTAAAAGTAGTCTTGTAGGAGTGTGAGTGGTCTAGAGTTTATCTCTAGAAAGTGAGTAAGTGACATTGCTTCTAAAGTGTCTTTGAGAGTTTTGAGTGTTGTAATATTTTGTGTGTGTAATACAAGTAATTTGTTTACTTGTGTTGTCTCTCCAACACTTGTGTTAGAGTTGTGTATAGTTTAGTACTTCGCAAGATTGTTGACTAGTCTTGTTCGGCTTATCGAAGTTCTGCCAACACGATGGGAGATCTTCAAGTTGTTGGAGGAATCAAGAAATTGAACAACAAAAATTACAACACATGGACGACGTGTATGGAGTCTTACCTACAAGGACAAGATCTTTGGGATATCTTCGGCAGTAATGAAGTTATGCAGTCGGAAGAAGACACTAGCGACACTTTGCGAAAATGGCAGATCAAGGCAGGTAAGGCTATGTTTGCCTTAAAAACCACAGTTGAAGATGATATGTTAAAGCACATACGGAAGGCCAAGACACCAAAAGAAATGTGGGACACCTTCGCCACACTATTTTCAAAGAGGAACAATACAAGACTGCAGCTTCTCGAGAACGAGTTGTTATCGGTGACCCAACGAGATATGACGATTGCCGAATATTTCCACAAGGTAAAGTCTATTTGCCGTGAAATTTTTGAATTAGATCCTAGTGCTGCCATTGTAGAATCCAGGATAAAAAGAATAATTATCCATGGATTGAGACCTGAATATCGAGGCTTCGTTGCTGCTGTACAAAGATGGCCGATCCAACCATCACTTGTTGAGTTTGAGAATTTGATTACCGATCAAGAAACTTTGGCAAAGCAAATGGGAGGGGTTTTGTCAAAAGGTGAGGAGGAAGTGCTCTACACCAAAAGTAAAGGCAGCTTCAAGCAGCATGCTGGTGGTGGATCTAAAAGAAATGGTGACAAGGGAAAATGTCATCAAGGATGAGGGAATTCTTGACCAGGGGAAGCTCCGAAGTATCACGGTAACTGTGGTCAGTCCTAAAATAATAAAAGATTTGAGGGCAAGTGCTACAATTGTAGAAAAAATGGTCATATGGCGAAGAATTGCTGGTTCAAAAGGCATGCAGAGAGTAACGTCGCCAACTCAGAAAAGAAAATTGAAGATGATTCGGATGTCATTGTGTCTCTAGCTGTAGAGGAAGAATGGGATGCAGAAGCATCATCTTGTTGGTGCTCAGAAAGTGAGGCGTTGCCCGACCCGAAAGAGTTTGAAGATACGTTGTAGGGGAAACTAGGAGACCAAGCTACCCAAGTCCAATCGAGCTCATATGAGCCTGAAGATTTGCTTGCTAGAGACAATGTCGAGCAAGAAGTGCCTAAGAGTCCTTGGCAAACTGGTGTGTATCAACAACCAGAAGAAGAAAGTCCTAGAAGTATCAGCTCCACGATCACAACTAATGAGGTCAACGAGAATACCGAAGCCAAATCCCAAGTACGTCAATGCAGCCAAAGTAAAAGAAGCAGTTGAAGCTCAGATGCATAAAGAAGCATCACATAATTCTGAATGGTGTAAAGCTAAGAGAAGAGGTCGACGCATTAAAGAAATATCAAACTTGGGATCCAGTGGCAAGGCCAAGAAATGTGAAACCCATCTCATACAAATGGGTGTTCAAGATGAAACGTTGTCAACCCAGCGTAGAGAGAAGAATGAGATGGTGTTGAGGGGGAGAGTTAAAGAAATCAACCCCATCTCATTGAAAGACCTACACAAATCTAGAATAAAGAATTCTAGAACATTCACTAAAGTTGGTTAGCTAGATTATCCAAGTTAAAGTAGTCCTTTGTAGAAAGGACTAGAATGTTGTTTCTTAAGTTGGTGGAAGAGTCTAGAAGAATGGTGAGGTTTCCACCAACATGCAAGATTAGTGTAGATAATTCTAACTTAGGAAGTTAGTGGAATTATCTTGATATCTCTAGCATGATGCTTTCATGCTTCTCCAAGGTTTCATCCATGCCTATAAAAGGAGAAGGCATCCACACCATTTGTATCAACAATAAATCAATTAAGAATAAAGAAACCAAGTAATCAAGCAAGTAGGCAACCAAATGAGAGGTAGTCTTGTAGGAGTGTGAGTGGTCTAGAGTGTGTCTCTAGAAAGTGCGAGAGTGTTATAGCTTCTAAAGTGTGTCCTTGAAAGTGTGTGTTGTGATATTTTGTGAGTACAATACAAGTAATTTGTTTACTTGTTTGTCAGACATTTATGTAGCCCAACGGCTACTTTTCTTCATCCAACGGCTAGATTTAAAGGGCCTATTGGTTAATCCAATGGTCCAGGTTCAAATTATTTTTTTTTTTAGTTTTATATTTATATATTTATTGAATCTAGCAGCTTAGATTGAATATAATCAAATCTAAAAGTAAAAAAAAAATATCTAACGGTCCAAATTTAAATTTAACAGCTAAAATAATTTAAAAAAAATTATTTAATTTAAAATTCAACCAAAAACTCTATAAATACCTATGTATTTGTTCAAACATACACACAAAGCTCACTTTTCTCCTACAATTCTTCCAATTTTTCTTTCTACCATTTCTTCTCATTTCCAAATTTTTCAAGATGGCAAAAGAGCATGTTAGAGGTCGTAATTAGACCTTTGATGAAGATATTGCTTTATGTTTGGCATGGATTTCTGTTAGCGAAGATGGTGTCGTCGGCACAAATCAAAATAGAAAGGTTTTGTGGGGTAAAATCGTTGATAAGTTCCATGAAAACACCAACGACGGTCGAAGGGAAGCTGGTGGTGTTTATGATCGGTGGAACATTATCAACAAAGTGTGCACTTTGTGTAAGGGAAGCTTGGAGAGAGTCATGGTTGACATGCCTAGTAGAAGGGGCGCCTCAGAAATTGTGAGTTTCTTTGTTGATATTTTAGTTGTCATGTACATAATAGTATTTTGCAACTAATTGTTTTTATGTATTTGTTTCATAGGGTGACAAGACAAAAACTACACCAAAAAATCAAGCTTTTAAGTTGCATCATGCTTGGAACATCCTTAAGGATTGTCCGAGGTAGGGAACCGATGCGAACCAACAATGGGGAAGATTATTTCATAGTGAAGCCCCACCCCCAAATGATGTCAATAAAGGTGTGAATTTTGCCGACAATGAAGGTGTCAAACAAATGACCCCAACTTCTTCTTTTGCAAGGCCCCTGGGTAGAGATAAGCAAAAGGAAGCAAAGAGAAAAGGGAAGTCCCAAGATCCGATAAGTGCACAACTTGCTAGCGGATTTGCAAGAATGAACGAAAACCATATCTCTCGCCAAGAAGAATTGGCCCAAATGTGCTTGGCCATGAAGGAAGAAGGGGATAGGAAGCAAGAAAGGTTTGAAATTATTTGATGATGGAGGACCTCGAGAAATACACTCCAGAGAGGAAGAAATACTGACGTGGTAAGCAAAAAGACATTTTACGAAAGAATGCCACAAAGAGTATATTTCAAGATGATGATTCATCTCAAGTCCATCACCCAAGTCCATCACCAAGTCAAGATGGTGGATATCATTATTAAGTTTATGTAGTTTATGAGTTTTCGATTGTATTAAGTTTATGTGGTTTATTAAATATCGTTTGTATTAAGTTTATGTGGTTTATTAATTGTCATTTGTACTAAATTTATGTGGTTTATTAAATGTCGTTTGTATTAAGTTTATGTGGTTTATCATGATTTTCATTTATCGATTTAGTATTTTTTTTAAATTTATCGGAATTTAAATATTTTTAGGTTAAAATGTTCATAAAATTAATTTATGATAATCTACATAAATTTTTTTTAAAGTTAATTTAAAAAAAAAATTAGCCTAAATTCATTATTTGATAATCTTGGGCTAAAATTTTAGGCCAGAAGGGTTGAAATAGAAAAACTATTTCTGAACTAAAATCTAAATTTTTTGGGCTAAATATTTTTAGGTCTTAAGTCAAGGTTGAAGATGATTTAATAACCTTACACCATGCTGATATTATATTTGGGCCTCACAACCTCACCCTCATTTAGGGGTCATTCTCCAATTTAACCCTAAGGCTTCCTCACTATCACCACCTTTATTCTTTAGAAGACACTATTGCCTCTTGTCCGATAAAATCAACCCAATCATATAATGAAACTATATCAGAGTGAAACCCAACTTCAGATAAATCGTGATACATCATTGTGTTCTCGTGTTAGAATTACGATCTTACTTGTGTTGGTACACACAATATTACCAAAGGAAAATATTTTATTCCTTTTGACCAATAGAATTCTCAACTAGTATTAAACCCTTTTATTTGGAAGTAAGGCTAAGTGTATCATGCTTTGCACCTCATATGACTTGGGAGCTATAACAGTTTGGCTATTCTCTTTTACTAAGATTTTTCGAAGTCACAAATCACTACATCATTGACCCCTTTGTAATCCAACTCCCAAGTTACATGCTATTTTTTCGTTTGACACTTTGGTGGGCCCATTTTTGCTAAATGGATAAGGAATTCAAATTCTTTCAGATCTCGCAGTCCAACGTCGACAGATTAGAAATAGGACCGTTTAAGAGGAAGAGAAAGGTCCAAAACCTAAGGTTTTATGAGATAAACTAGTAGAATGAACTAATAGAGGCAATTTGAATTGAATGCTTCGGATTACTCTGTCTGTCGGTTCCAATCTAAAGAGATATGGAGAGGATCTCAATTCATGGATAACATAGTGATGTCATGTGATGATTTTTTTAGTTCTATGTAACTAGAGTTCAACTTACTTTTTTATCTTAAAAATAAGTAATATGATAGATCTCTTATTTGCTAAACACTCTAGAAGTGATTTAGGTTTGTTGACTTGAATTTAGTCAAGTCAACTAGAACTGTGTTCTCAACCATCTGCACCCAAGATCAAATATCTCTGTCGTACTTTAAAAAATAAAATAAAATAAAAAATTGGCCCCCTCATAAACATATCAAAATATGCCCCTTCGACTTTTACTATGTGAATTTATTCCGATAAATCAGCCCGCTAAATTTTGTTACCATTTTGTGCTAAAAGCCCGAAGGAGGTACTTTCCCAAAATAAAGAGGATTCTACTCTTAATAAGACGTTCCACAGTAGTTCAAGTGATTGTAATACCTATATATAGAAATCAGGCATCATAAGTTTGATTGATTTCTATAACACTACAACTAGACTAGTGTGAGTTCAATACATTGATAGCACATTCATGAGTTTGATACATTAAACTCATGAGTTCAATAAATTGGAACCACAACCAAATTTTCGGCCCACTGTCAGTGTGATTCCTATACAAGTTCAGCATATTAATCACACTCAATTTGTCCGACCTACTGCGAAGGTCTAAGTACATCACAAGCTGCTATTCTAACCACGTTAGCAGAAAGTTCCTTCACTTCCAAGTTTCAACAACCAACTGTTTTCATTAAACAAAAAAATAAAGCATTTGCTTCAAACGTTTTCTGACAGGGTTTTGTTCTTTTTTTGGTCCGATCATCAGGTCGCTCATATACGCTTTGGCGGTACGTATTGCATCTGAGCATCTTCGCATATGTTCTGCAAATATATGAACCAAATAAGTAAATTCACCAAAGAAAAACAGTGGAGAAAAAAAAGTGCAAGAACATCTAAACATCCCAATACAAGCAACCTCTACAGATTTGAAAAGTGCAAAAGAGTAAACAAAGCACAAGGAAATCGTCCATGAGTACCTCTACATCCAATTTAAGCTCCAAAGCGAACAATAATGTAATGGGAAGAAACAAGTTTGGCATTGATTTAATTATCCTACCACAGAATTGATCCTCGGAAATGGAACACGAAAAACAAAAAAAGCAGCAGCTTTTCATGACATACCAAGAGTTTTGAACAGGTCACTACGGAATAGATCATATACCAAGACTTTTCAATTTTGATTAACGCACTAATTTACACCTTATGAGAAGGAAAAGAAGATGGTGAGCCTAAACCATTTAATCCGTTAATGCTATTCTTACCATATTTTTTTACCACAATTGTATACCACCTTAGGTGGCATATGATATGGACAGCCACATCATCTAAATTAATTAGCATTTAATTTCAAAATGTTAATCAATAATTAATAAAAAGATTGCTAATTAAATGATGATTGTGGTATACGAGGAGTCTCCTTCTTCCTTCCCATTCCATTCTGCTTCTTCTTCCTTCTCCTTTCTTTTTCAAGACAGTTTTTTTATTGATTTCCGTTGATTTCCATGATTATGGTCAAGCTTTATAGAATTTACTCATATAGCACAATCACCATTGATTTCTATCTCCAGACTCATTCCCCGTAGCTCCAATCCTCATTCCCCTTCAAGTATTTCTGTCTCCAATCTTCATTGGTATTCCATGGTTGTTCATCTTGTGATTTCTTTTTTTTGTTTTTTTTTTTTTCTTTTCAAAAAATTTTTTTTTGTGGTTTAAAAGAAGGATTTCATCTGATTATTTCATTAAGTAACGCCTATTAGCTTTCATGCGAATCAGGAGTCAAAATCAAATTTGTCTATCGGATTAGGGTTCATACGCAATTAAGTTACTAACGCCGAAGGAAGATCTTGAAGTCTGCAATTTTCCTTATTTAAGTGTTTTAATCAATAAGAAAATTGAAATTAAATGAGTTGGCTTGCATGACTCAGGAATTGGCAAATTAAAGAAGGAACGTGTTCCAACAACAACATTGGATCCGAGGATTCTCTCTTCTAAGGATGTGCTAATATGACAATCTACTTCAAGTTCAACCATGCATACACTACACACATAGGCCATCCATATCTGAGTGGACCATTAAACACACTCCACAAGCTGCAATTTTTTTACTCCTAATGTCAATTAGGGCATACTCTCAAGTTACTTGCAAATTTGTTTGAAATATATGGTGGCAAAACTGGCTATTCGAAAACCATCCCAATCAAAAACAATCACGGTTCAAATGGTATAGTTAACATATTCGACCAAATAACTATAAAACAAAAGACTGGCCAGTGTGGCCACTAACCAAATTTATTGGAAATTGTATAACAAGAAAATATAAAAAAAAAGACATAGTGTTACCTTCATATCCTCCGAAAGAGCCTCTGAAACAGCAAGTGTGTAACAACCAGGGACAAATTTTGCTGCCAAAATATCAAAATACATGTTAAAATTTCACAGCCAAATTGAAATCAATGCCAGATTGTAGTACCCATAACGTAGAGCATGTAAAAGTCCGAAAAGTAAACAATTCAAGCAGATGCCTTTGAGAAAATTGAGAGCAAGCCACTATAGTATCAAGTGTTAAAAGAATGCATAGGCGACTCAAACACCGAATTTCAAGTGGACAAATTCCTAAAGAAAACTGAAATTGCACAAATTACAAAAAATTAAAATTGAAAATGGTTGTCGAAAATCAATGCATCATTCTGTCAAAGCAAAATCTTGGAATACACAAAATTTGTATGAACCAATACATACCAATTCGGAGCCACCGCGCAGCCCAACTCCTACTCGGATCCATTACTGAGATGATCCTAAAATACAAGCAATGCAAATTATGCAATTTCCAATAAACAAAAAATTCAAAACAAAAATATCAAAAATTAAAGAAAAATCAAAATCGTCTCAGAGAACGAGAGTAAAGAAGACCAACCCGTTGAAATTAGGAGTGGTGCAATCGGCGATGCGCTCGTTGTCGTCGTTCATCTCGAAGAAAGGGCAGTTCTCGCATCCATGTTCTCTGAACTGCATTTGCATTTGAATGTTTACTCAGCAAAAACCCTAAAACCTCTGTAATTTAAAACAAAATAAAAAAATAAAAAAATAAAGGAAAACGAGATGTAAAACCCTAACCTGATCGTAGGTCTTGACGAGGCGGCAACGGAGGCAAGCCCTAAGCTCGTGGCCGAAGCTCGTCGGAATCTGGGCTGGTTCCGATTGCGCGTTCCTCATCTTCTTTCAGCAAAAATAACAACCACCAGTGTACTCTTTTATTTTTCCCGACCCAAATAAAAAATCCGTATTTATATAAATGTATTTAAAGGAATTTGCACAAAAAAGCCTGAAGTTTTTCATTTTTGTGCATTAATCCTTCACATTAAATATTGTTTTGAATTAACCACATATAATTCGAACTATTTTACTAAATGACACCTCCCTTTACTTTCCAATTTCCATCCACAATTCCATTAAAATTACATGATGGCCCCTTTATGAGCGTCCTAGACCTTGCGGTTGAAGGGAGTTGTAGTCATTCACTGTACAATCTGAATCCAACAGTAGGTGGTTATTTAACTTTTGCTGTTACAATTTCTCTTTATTGTTGATTAAAATCAAACGGTTGATGATCATAATTTTCTTGGACTATGGAGTCTAGTAGAACAAAACTCTTATTTTATTAATATACCTTAAGAGAAAATATTAAATTTATCGTGCACTCATATTACAACGCTCAGATTAATAACATCATATAACGATGTCACAATTACTCATAAATTTCTCCAACATAAGTGACTAAATCTGGGGTGGAAATTGGGGGAAGTACCTTATTCGAAACGGTTCAAAGCTTGGAGTGGAACTTAATTGTAAAACTTCTTAATCTGGGAGTAAAATGCACAAAAGTGAATATTTCAAGGTCTACGTGGAATTTCCTTTTTATATACTATTATTGTAATTATTTTATGAAAATATGTTTGCTCACCATCTTTATTTAGGGGATAATTTTAAATTATTTAATAAGAGCGGTGGTATCCACAAACCTAACTTGACAAACAATTATTTGGCGACAAATAAAACACAGAAGATTGCCATGACATGGATTAAAAGAACAAAGAAATACAGTCGAACCACGAAGAACCAAAAGCGTAAAACTAAAAGTTTATGCAAACTTTCATTCACAAACATTAGGTTTTAACATGGAACCTGCAAACTTCACCAAACTCATGCAGCAAAAATACAAAAACCAAACTCATGCAGCAAAAATACAAAAAGCTTTTATTTCCCTATCACAGTACAAGCACGGCACAACCATAGGGGCCCTCGTATTCAACCCGAGTACACTCTCCGATACATTTCAGGACAAGAAACTTAGAGATCTTCAGGACCATTGATATCCTGCGCAAAAAAGTACAATTAGCACGTATAAAACAGCGACAAATATCAACATAATTTGTAACATATGATGGTGTAGATTGATTTGTGTTTTTACCTTGTTTGCAATCACGGCGTTGTCAGGAATTTCTAACTTCACCCCGGATTTTGCTGTGATAGTTACTTTCCCCTTCATTGAATAAAAAATATGGGAGACAACATTACTAGACTTAACAGCACGATAGTATGAAAAAAGGATGCGAAATGAATAATCAAGGTCGGGCATAGACCGAAATAATCCTTCGTGCTTGCCATTGTAATTTGCTGTCTAGTGTCTATGTGAAGGGGAATGTGTTTGGTGAAACTTACAACATGATTTTAAAGGTTTCCAGAACAAATTAAAGGAGATAAATAACGTGAATGGATAGTTAATAATCTATGTTGCAGTCTTGTAGAAAGGGACATAAGACGAGATTAATTTCAGCCCACGAACGAGCCGACCAACATGAATTTATATCAAAGTAAACAAATAGTATTTTCCTTTTTTAATCTCCCCATCCAATCTATTGCAACTTAACTAAGATTCAGATATCAATCTCACACCGACGTCAAATTCTTTACCATGAAAAAGACAAATGATGCAAGACAGTTTGGCTGTAAGTGTGTACCTTGAGAACAACACCAGCACCGAACCAGACATCACCAGAAACCTTAAGGCTATCAAGCTCAAGGATGCTGGGGATTGACTTGAATCGACTCAAGTAACTGCCAACCTACAAGGAAAGAAATTATCACAATTATCATCAGGTAGTTGGAACCATAAAAAAAGGAATTAGCTAATTTGACAACCGATAAATTAATAACCTCAGCTAGCCAGTCCGACTTGGGGTTGATGTGCTAAACTAATAATTCGTAAAACTTATAATATAATAAATTATAAAATAATCAAATGAAAAAAAAAATTATAAAATTATCATATAGGTCCAACGTAATATGTGAATTAATATTTCCTATTGCTATGGCTTATGTTTGTTTGGTTAAATGTTCACAAAATGGAATTATGTAGTACATTGAACAATGTACAATCTATTTTTGGGAAAAATAAGTAGATTCATGAACTTTACTTGGTTTAACAAATACATAGAATTGTTAGTTCGTAAAACGAGAAACTAAATACAATGTACAATATTGAATAAAATAAGGAATACCTTGCTGATTAAAGCAAGTTTTTCATTAATTGAAATTAATAAATTACTAATTTATCGATTATTTAATATTCCGCGAAATTAATAGATTTCCTTGGTTCCATGGCTATTAATTTATAGATGTTTAACTGTACGAAATATTCACCTTCTTAAATTCAGGCCCCAATTCAATAGTAGGATTTTCTGGATTTTTTCTCGCACTGTTCCGGGTAACAAAACCATCTTGTAATGTATAAAGGTCAGACTGCAAAAGAAGATAAATGCATTAGACAAGCCTCAAGTCATTATTAAAGATTCAAAATCTAGTGGTGGGAAAAGGAGGCTACCTGGACAAGAAGCAAATCGGAAGTTGCCTTCACAGGAAGGAATCGAGATCTTGGTACATTGATGCCAATAGCATTATTAAAGAACTGGTCATAGGTACGGATGAGTAAAATTGGTAATTAAATTACTAAAAGATCAATTTCTATAGAAATAGAACTTCAAGCTTTAACTTTTGATAACATCCTAAGATGATTTTTAAAGATGTACCCTGATTGCTGCACCAGCCGCGGTTTCTAGTTGAAGAACTTTGACCCCATCCACTTCCTATAAACAAATTTACGCATCAGAAAACCGGAATCTTGGAACAACCAGGCTTCATATAAAAAAATATACCTTTGGGTTTGGGATAATTTCCATCTTCAGTGCATCAGCTTCTACTAGCCTTTTAATTGCCTTCAAGTTCACCCACCTGAATGGTACTTTGTTAGCACACAATCGTATTCCATGAATGTTCTACAAGATTTGGGTTAATATTACTTACAAATTATTTGTGTTGAAAATTTTGAACTTCTCTATTGACTTGAATTCATTGACCTGTTTCAACGAAAGCACCGCATATCATCAACAACAAACTGTGCAAATGTAATTATCGTAAACAGAATGTACTTGTATCTGCAATCTGGGGATTCTAGCTATATTTTACATAGCTGCTATCAGCAGTGAGAACAAGATGACAGGTTAAATATTAAAGGAGGAGATAGGGGGAGTGAAAGAATAGAAACAGGACTTACGTGTTGATCAGGGACTTGAGCAATTTCCAGGAGCTGCACAACAACATCAGGTAAAAGAAAAAAGGTCATGCATAGAAAAAGTTTTCAAGGATTTTGCTTCGTACGGGAAAGGAGGCGCTTTAACATTGAATTCATTCCATTGTAAAGAAAAAATAGATTAACCAGAAGAATGAGCTTGGTGGCCGATTTGGTTTTCCTTTGACATTCACTTACTCAAAGAAAAAGGTACAAAACAGGGGAACTGGCTTATTCAACCTTGAACTAGGTCAACTAGCTATCCAGCCAGTTCGACTAGTGTCTTGCAAATTGACATTGTTTTTGGGTGGTAAGTTTGAAACCAAACCCTATATGTGAAATATAAGATCATTTACAATTTCATACTACCTCTTTATTTCAACCAACTACTTAAAATGATATGACTTTACTAAGAAGACAAAACTTCTTATTTGAAAACAACGGCTAATTTAAAAAGAAGACAATAAAACACAAATTAAAAACCATAACCACAACTAACCACAGATATAGTTGTCCAAGATAAAACAACACTTCCTAAAATAAAAGTGGCTTGAGAAAGTACACATTATAGAGATGTGGAGTGCCCACCAAAGTTTACAAAACCTAGAATGTTTTCAATATATCTTAACCTTATAATTGATACACACAAAAAAAGTACTAGTAATGGATAGAAATTCCATACCTGAACCCTGCCCTCATAAGAAATAAGAGTGCCGCCCTTCACATCGGCCAATGTTTTCGGTGTCACCTGCACAAATAAGAAACATACGTAGAAACGAGTTTAAAAGAGATAAGGTAACTAACCAATACTGGTAACCTTTTATATACCTCCATACAGTATTCATTCTTTTTCTGGATCAAATGGTGTAGAATTTCTATGGTAACCAGTCAGGGATAACAACATCCAAAAGGACTTCTTTTCTCAAACAGTGAATGAAGCAATAATATATCATAAAAAGTAAATAACTATAATCTAGAAATGTGCCAATCAGAACAAAAAATAGGATACTCAAGTCAACGACAGCACCCAAGTTGTCCGAGTTAGCAATAAACACGTACTCCTTACCCTGCAAAATAGACACAAATGCAGGAAAGAATTATACCTGGGCTATGAGAAAATAATTAAATGACCACAAAAAGCATCAAGAGACAAACCTGTGACAATAACAGATCAAGTTTTCCACTGTTCTTAAGGGATGGAAACACATCACCGTGGCCAGGAGGATACCTTCATGTGCATAAAATAATCATGAGTAGAAAGCAATGGAATTTGCATGAAATTTCACTAGATAAAAAATGTATTCCTATGAAGTACAGGGCTTAGGTGTTTTTTTATCTAGACCTCTAAACCAGAGTGCCAAGCCAACAGTCACTCCCATGACTTATAGAATGGTAAAGAAAAAAGATTAAATCATACAAGTAGGATGTCAATTAAGTGTACAAAAACACATAAAAAAAAGCTAAATTAAACACAACCATTTGAACAATAGCAGATACAAATTAAAGGAGACCAATAAAAAATGTACACCTAAAATTGTATGTCTGTACGTATATGTCTCATCTATTTCAAATGTATGTCTGTATAGTGTACACCTATAAAAAGTCCTGCAGTCTCCATAGTCATAGCACTAAATCATAAAGAAAAAAGGAGTAATATCAAAGGAAGAGAAAAGGTATAAGTTATACCATCCATCCTTGCCAGTCTGTCCTTTGGATGGCAGTGGTGAAAAATCTTCAACAACCAGACGAGGATACTGACTCTGTACACCCAAAAATCATATAGTAAAAGGTATAAGTTCATTGCTTTTAAGTATTTAATATGCACACATATGAAGTAAAAAAGGTGATCAAGATTCAAGAAAGGTGCCACAGACCTGGTTAAAAGTATGAATCTGAACATTTGACTTGGAATACTTCTCTACAATCTAATGGAGACAAGACCTAGTTAGTTCACGGTAAAATTTAAGGACAAAAACAAAAACTACAGCGGTACATTCTCAAACCTTTTGAGTATCATCATGAGTGTTGAATGAGTTCATCAAAAGCAAGGGAACACAGCTACCATATTTGTTATTGAGATTCTGTGACAGAATTAACAGGGTAAGTGGTATAAACACAAACACACACACACACATAGAGAGAGAGAGAGAGAGAGAGAGAGAGAGAGAGAGAGAGAGAAGAAGAAGAAGAAGACAAGAAGATAACCTCAATCTGGATGACAATCAAGTCCAGAAATGTCAACCCATTTCGAACTTCAATGACAGACCTACATGACAATAAAACTGGACATTAAATCATTGATGTTATTGAAACGAGATGGACAGTCAGAGGTTTATTACATTGTATGTATCTGTCTTCATTAAAAACATATTCAAACACTAACATTGAACCGAAAGAAAAAAAATTCAGAATCCAAGATTAATTCAGAATACAAATATCATATACACTTTTTCATCTATGATCTGATTTATAAATAGTAGCCTTTCACTAAAGGCAAAACGAACGTTTCACTTTATATTATCAAACCTTACAGGATAGTTCTGGTCTACATTAAATTACAAAAGTTAGTTTAGTTTGATCAAATTGTAATTGAATCGTGAGAAACGAATTAAAATTTGACATCAGGATACTATATATTTTATTTTTAATCCAACTATAATCAGGATGGATTTAAATCTTTTGACATGCAGCATTAACAGCCCCATTTTCATCAGAGCAGTTCATCTAGGAATTTGAATTATTCGATGCATTTCTAACAAGATGAACCACTGCAATACTTAAGCAATAGAACAACAACGCAAATCCAGTCATATAATACAAAAAGAAAATGTAATCACAACGAGATTTAAATGCATACTTGGGGCCAGTGCAACCCATTGTTGTTCCCAAACCTCCATTAAGCTTAAGCACAACAAGCTTGTCCAAAAGCTTCTTGATCTCCTCAGGATCTGCATCGATCAAGAATCCAATAAATCATAACCATACACAACTTACAATTAAACACTCGAAATCAAGAATTGAAAATGAATCACAATTAAGATTAAAATTACCTTCAGGAGTAGGTGCCAAGCCATCATAAGGAACGACTACCTCGTCAGTAGGAGTCTGGATCTTACTCCACTCCACATGCTGTGCTTCTTCTCCACTGAAACATGCATAGTCAGATCACATTCCATCAAAAAGCCAATCAAGATGCACAAATTCACACAGATTTGAGTGCCAAATTTCTCATCATTTTCTCATCAACCAAACAGAAAAATAAAAAACAAGAAAATTTGATTCAATTCAGTTAACCTGACGTAGCGAGAGACGAGGTTGATGAATCCGTTCTTCTCATTCTCGCTGCAAGAAAGTAAGAGATAGATCAATAAATCAGGCTCAGATCACACAGAAATCATGGAATTCCAGAAAAATGGATCCAACGGGAAACTCGACCGCCATTACCTGATCTGGCTCAGAGAAGCGACGTCAGATTTGAGCTTGTCGACGTTACCGGTAGCGACCGCAGCCATTGGTGAAGCAGCGCGAGAGCTTCAAAGTTCTAGAGAGGGAGAGATGAAGGTGATATGAGCTGTGTGAACGTTGAGGAATGAGACTGACTCTGAAATTTGGGAAATTTGGACAAAGTATTTGTATTTGGGGTGGTGTATTAATAAGTGAGATTTGGCCAAAAACTAATTAAATAATTAAATAAATAATAACTAGGTGGTATTTTTGGAACGGTGAGAGGAATATGCAGGCGAATAATACGATTTGGTCCAGCTTCGTCCGATTTCGCAAAATAGTAGCGCCCCTTTCACGCAAGGGGAAAGGAAGGGGACACCTCACCTCAATTCCCTTCCCCCGCGAGTTTTCGGTTGACGTCTAATCCGCATCTAAACTAACTGTCCGAAAGCAGTTGCAAATTCTTAACTCTTCTAAAATTTGTTACAGTGATAAACACACTCTTACGTTACTTAAGTAGCGTTATAAATTTATGTTATGTAATATGATTTAACTAATACTATTGTTTTACAACTAATGAAAAATCATGGTTATTCATCTCTTCCGTGTCCAAAGAGGCTATGGGGATTTCACCCCACTCGTGATCACGATCAAGCAGACTCATCAGCTCGAAGTATCAAACTCAAAACCTCACATATTTCTTAGTTTATTGAAGAGCCACAATCTACGGCTTTCCCACTGGGCCATTTGTGTGGTTAACTAATAATATTGTTTAGTTGTAGAGATTTTAAATTTGGCCAAGATAAAGTATTGTATTTATGATATTGTTATAAAATAAATCTTTCATATGATATTAATATGTAAAATCATATGTTATGATCGATGTACTTATAATAGTAAGAAATTATTCTCTTAATCTTCGGGATCAATAACTTTTGAATTTAATATCAAAATTGAAATTAGTGATGCATCTTTATTCGGTAGGCGATGAAGATTGAAGAAAACAGAAGCATGACGGAACTACGATTCTCATTATCTTATGAAGATATAACTTCCGAAACAATTTTGCCACGTCTAAAGTTTTAAGGCTTTTCTTTTGTTTTTCTTTTATTTTGTTTATCGGGGTGTCTTTCTAAGTTTTGTTTTTTTCTGGGGCTGTGATAGGTTGTCAATTTGTCAGATTCAGATATGGTTGTAGAGAAAATGATAAAGTCATCTAACTTCATGGTATCTTGGCCCATCTACTTTATTATACACACCCAACGGGATGAGATGACCATGGGGCCCATCAGTTCCCT
This sequence comes from Pyrus x bretschneideri, assembly GCF_019419815.1. NCBI lineage: Eukaryota > Viridiplantae > Streptophyta > Magnoliopsida > Rosales > Rosaceae > Pyrus > Pyrus x bretschneideri. The sequence goes on along the minus strand of NW_025999735.1, from coordinate 805,797 downwards.
TCCAAGGCTTCAACGAAGAAGGACCCACAAGTGTATTAGGAGGTTTTCGACCAAAAACTGTATTGGAGGCCCAATTGTTTAGCGGCCCAAGAGTCCAACGCGCACAATTTTTTGTTGTTCTAAAAGTCAAGGCACATACTATTTCCCCAAAGTGATGGGAAAGACATCTTCTCCGGATCTTTTCCACCAAAATCATTGGATTAAGTGATCTAAACCCTTAAAATTTGATTCAATGACTAAAAACAGGAGCCCCTTTAAAAGTTATAATAACTTTAACCGTTAGATCAAATTTTAAGAGTGTAGATCACTTGATCCGATGGCCTTGGTAGAAAAGATTCGGAGATGATCTCTTTCTGAAGTTTATATGTTGCTCAACTCTTTTTTTTTTTTTTGGAACAAACAGTATTATCTACACTAAAAGAAAAGGGGCAGGCTTAGCCTCACAATGGCCAACAATAATGTGGTTCAAATTTACATTTGTCAAGAGAGAACCTAAGACCTTTCACATACAAGTGAAGAGGAATATCACTAGATCATAATACTAAGTGGTTATATGCTTCATAACTTAAACATAAATAAATAAATAAAAACTAATGAAAATGGCTTAAAAACTTTGAGTTTTAATGATAAGGACAAAATAAAGGATAAAATGAATAGTACCAATATTGACTTTTTAGAATTAAAATATGGTTTTTCGTTAAAGTGAAAAGTACAGTAGGATTTTCGTTAAAACTCCCTAAAAAAATGTATTGATTAGAATTTTTCTTTTTGTCTCATGAACGAATTTAATGAAATCAAAAGGTTCAACGCTATTTTAATTTGAGTGTTGTTATACTCACCTAGCATCTCTATTTTTCACCCGCTTTAGAATAAAGATTTTATTAACAAATTTATTCTTTTAAATGACCATCAAAGACATGTTAATCATCTATGTTTTGCCACATGAATATTAGTTATTAACTCAGGAAAAATAGATAAAATAGAATGAAAAGGACTTGAGTGAAAAATGCCTTGTTCTAATTAATGCTGGTTTCTGTGCTAAAGCTGGACTCTGGATAGTAACCAATCTTAGGAATCCAATTTTTATCTCTGTATCAAGAACTCAATTATGGGATTTTCAGGGTTGGGATTCCTGATTTCGAATGAATCCCGCTTGTTTATTGATTCCTAGAGTGGTGGTAAAAATTCGAATCACTTGGAATGAGTGCAATTTTCATTCATCTCATTACATTCTTCTTACGTAAACACGTCACTTGGCTATTTAAGAATGAGTTAGAAGTCCTGCTCAAAACTCTTTGTATTCTCATCACATAGTTTTGTTCTTATGATCAAAACTATTCATATTATGAAAGATCCATGAAAGATCTATGGGAAAAAAATTAATCAAAATAAGATTGTTTAGCAAATACATAAATGGTTTATAATACTTTTAATTCATTTGGTACAATAGATTGATTAAACGACCTTATTTTATTTTTTTTATTTTTTTATTTTTTGCAAAGATAGTTTAGCATATAATATGAACATTTCTGATCATAAAAACAAAATTTTGTAATTCGAACACGAAGAGTTTTGAACTTTTGAGTAGGAGTTCTTAATCATCCTTGAATGAGCGAGCATTGGTCTCTCTTCTCCTATTTTCGTCCTCTTTCCTTCGCTCCTTTCATACTTTGCTTGCTGGAGGGTCCTCTTCTTGCTGCGGCTGTTGTTGGACTGCCGTGAGAGCGTGGGTTGGATCAATGGACGCCCAACAGAGGGCCTCAGACTCAAAGGTGAGATCACGAGAACGCATGTCATTGAAGGAGGGTAAGAGTGTTGTGTGTTTTTATACTTGTGTGTAGAAAAGGGCCTTAGCCTCGATTGTTGTCAACTGACTATTCTCCAAATGATCTTGCTTTCTTAGCATATGTCCCCAATGTTGAAGATCAAGCCTTGAAGGATGCCCTAATCAAAGGTTGGAGGAGGACTGAGGTTGAACATGACTTTAAAATTCATTGCATTAGTCGTTTCGCATCTCATTTGTTGAACTTATTAAAATCAAATAGTAAAGACATATTGCTAAAACATTTACGTCAACAACTGAACTTAACATCATAGAACAGATTGATCAAATAAAAGTGTTTGTTCACACATCTATATTATTTCTCACACATTCTTGCTAATCTTTAGTTATCGAACTTTTTCGATTCATTCGATATGATGGTCGAAAATAAAAAAAAATATGTATAAAAAATTAAAAATAAGTGTGTGAATCTGTTTGGCCCAAAATAATATTGTTGGGCCGAGCAGCAGGATGTGCTCGGCCCAAGGTTATGTCATACTGTGGGTCGAATGATAATTCCCGGGCCTGTTAGCAGGGTCGGTCAAGTCCTACCCTAAGTAATCTGGATAAATAGAAAAGGTCGAGGGAGTCCTGGTGCGACCAGGATTCCCGACCGGCAAAGAATAAAGCCTCGAAATGAAGGAAAATTCAGAATCCCAGTGGGAGTAGGTTTGTTCGAGTTAGAGTTGAAACGGAACAAGGACTCCCAATCCGAATCAGAATGCGAATCGGTCTCAAGGAATGGGGTGCTATAAATACAAGAAATCATGCAACAGAAAAGCCCCTTCAAATCAGCATACAATTGCCCTGCGCAAAACCTCTCAAATACCTTGAGATTTTTCCTTTTCCTTTTCCGCCGACATACCTTCAGTTTGGATAAACAGCACTGTGGAGGCACCCGGCGAGCATCTTCAGTTTGGACAAACAGCACTGCTGCCGCAGAATCAGCCGACCGAGAAGCACCTTCAGTTTGGATAAATAGCACTGCGTCGAGGTCGACCGGTTACCTATCTAAGTTTCGGCCGAGAAAGGATTTCGAACCTTTGTTGGCAGAGGTCACCTTGTTAGCCTTCTCGGCATAGTCAGGTGTTACAAATTACATTGCTCGGTGTACTGGACGCCGAGTGATTTTATGATTGGATACTCGCAAGTAAGTTTCAGGGTTCGGCATTCCGACGGCCGAACTACGTTTACCATTAAGACATACATCACATTTGAGTACCTGTGCCTATATAGTTTGGTCTCGATTCGGCGTGCTTATACTCTTACGAATATAATCACAGTGACCGAATCGGGCTCCGACGATTTGTGAACTCCACAGAATTAGTAGCCTTGTCTTCAGGCTATAGAACCCAGAGACCGAGAGTGTTCCTTCATCGGTCGCAATCGCAAGATAGAGAAGTCAACGACGCGCTCAACGCGACATCAACAAATTTTACTTCTCGGCCAAGCTCAGCCGACGAGTTGGCACGCCCCGCATTCAACCGAAGGACGTAGTTAGCTTGTTAGTTACTCGGCCTGCGCGCCACGTAGGTTTTGTAATTTTTAGAGGCAACATAATCACGCGAAAATGTGATGAACTAAAATTTTAAAAATTAATTATTTCAACCAAGGGCTTGGGCCCATGAAAAACCATTTGAGATGCGACTGTAAGTCTGAATCAGAGTGAAACATTCATCTTTCAACAAATTAATATATGGGTGTTTGGAGAATTCACACAAGGAAGGGGATCATCTTCAGATCTCTTACACCAAATCCATAAATTCGGACTTTGAAATTTTAACGATTAAAATTATTATAACTTTTAAATGAACTTTTGTTTTTAATTGTTGGATTAAATTTTAAAAGTCCAAATTTATAAATTTGATGAAAGAGATCAGAGAGTATCTCTTGAATTCAACCACAGAATGGCCTTTGTGCTAAAAATTGAGCCAAGATCCAATGACAATGTCAGCTGCTGGGGTGGAAGGCAATGTGAAAAAAAGTTCAGAAAAAGGAGGTCACCAGTTTCAGACATAAAAGCGAATATCTAATCGAAAGATCTTTAGAGCCAGATTCTCTGTTCTCGCACTTCTCATAAACTCATATTCTTTTTCTATTTATGCGATTGCGGTTAAGGTACGTTAATATTTTATATTAATTTTTTTATAAAGATAATAAAATAAAAAAATCATAATAATATAAAATATTAACGTGACTTAACCGTAATCGTAAAAAAAAAAATAAAAAAAAAAAAGATGGAAGTGAATGAGAAATGGAAAGGGCACAAAATCTGTCTCCAAGATCTTGAGCCTCTTGCTGGAATTATGACTGGAGCATTCCAGTCCTGCGACACCTGGCAACCTCTATTATTACCAAAACACCCTTCTAAAACTTGTGGACAGAAACGATTTACCGGCTTACTATTATTATACCCATGGGGTGGGGCTCAGCTGAGACACAGAGGCCTAGAAGCATCGTTCGGTTCCTGGACACGTGGCGGCGGACAATGGAACTTTTGGCGGTCAGTGGCGATGACTTGGAGAAAAGCGCAGGAAAGAAAAGAGAAAGTGCACCTGCTCAGCTCAATCTCCAACTTTCAACCGCACATCCTTTTTTCCTTTTTTTTATTTTTTTGGGATTTTTTTTTTATGTATTCCCCAGCTCCTGGCCTACCTTTTGTTTCTCTGTCCTCCTTGCAAGCAAGTTTATAAGACAGGAATAAAAGTTTTATTTTTAATTGTTAGATTAAATTTTAATAATTTGAATTTTTAAATTTTATAAATTAAAAAGAAATGATATCTAAAAAGAAACTCTTTCCTATTTTATAGGCTGCCAGATACTTTAGCTTTTTATCTACACCACAAAATATCATCCGGACTCCGGAGCATTTTTCAATTTGTTTTTGTTTAGGTTCTTGTGCGTGTGGTGACGTAGTGTACTCGCTTCATGCAATTTCACATTTGGAATTAACTTTTTATTTTTATTTTTGATTTTAAAAATTTCGCTCAGCAGCTTTCGAACTAATATATGTATTTTCTAAAAGAAAGCATGACCGTATTTTTTTTTCAAATGCTCTTTAATTTACAAGCGATATAAAATATTAAAAAGAGGGAGATAATTTGAATCTGAAATACAGTAAATTGAATGAATGCACTTTCAAAACTATAGTTAATTGTCTCTACTCTTAATATTTGACAAATAATGGTTAAATTTGTAAAGAGCTATGCAGTGCTAACGAGATTAGATATTAGTTCAAAAATTGTGACAAACAAAATGAGTCTTGTTCTCTTGATTACTTAGTGACTGAAGATATATTCTTGTTGGATTTAATATCAAGAGTTGGGACTAAAAAATTCAACAAATATTTATTTATTCTCCATTTTTAATATCAAATCTTTGAAAGAAGAAAAAGTTATTTCACTGAGACGTGTAAGAAGTTATTATGTTGCGCTCCAAGCTTAGTATGACAAAACAACTATGGGGTTGAGACATATTTTCTTGAATACAAGAAAGTTGTAATTAATAAATTATCTTCATAATAGTGTAGAATATCACTTTTAGTAAATAAATAAAATAGAAGAAGAAGAAGATTTGGAAATTCTCTTTCTCCAAAGTATCCAACTTTTGGAGATAGAAGTGAGTTGGTTGATGAAGAACGTGATGTGTGAGCCATTCAAGCACGACTACGCTCTTGCAATGATTTTCATTGCGAGTACAGCTTTTGCGCATATTTAGCCAATTTCGACTGAATTTTCATCACAAGCGGCACCCAAGAGGGGGGTGGGACAAGACAGATGTCCGCCACGCGTCGATGGCCTCCTTGGTCGTGAGCCACATGATTCCATCCAATTCTCAACCTTTCTATTTTCTCACAAAACAAAAATAATAAAAGAAGTCCATGGAAAATTCATGTGGTAAAATCCGTTAAAATATATAATTTAAATAGAAAATTTAGTTACCTTTGAATGACTAACAATAGCGTCAATAAATTTTTTACGATTGGGGCTATTTTTTAAATAGTAATGCTAGAAGGATTAATTAGTAAATTAATTTTGTAAATTAAATGACATGGAAGTTATAAGTGAATTATTACGTAAATATTAATAAACATACTTATTTTTTTTTAATAACATATTATTTAATTTGTAAATTTAATTTACAAATTTAATTTTTCTATAATTATTATTTTCCAAGTACTCTTTCAGCACGGGATCATGTATCCAGTTCATCAAGGAAAAAAAAAAAAAACAACGGCCACAAACCCTACACCTATTCAACAATCTCTGTCTCTTCCTCATTTGCTTTTAACTCTCCTCCTTACTTGCTTTCTTCTTCATTTTTTCTGTACTTTTTTATTCACTTGGGGTTTTGCTATTTCTGGCATCCAAGTGAAACCCAGTTTCTTGTTTTTTTTTTTTTCGGAAGCAAGAAATCGACTCCAATTTTGGAGGACCGGAGAGCTGAAAGCAAATACGGAGGGGTTGAGATTGGGACAGTGATAAAAAAATGGGTCGGGGAGCGTACAGCACCGGTTGGTTGAACCGAAAGAGTGTAAATTTATGATTATTTTCTTGCTGTATGAGCGTGAGGAAGACAGAGACAAGGATTTGCTGCGGTTCTTACAAGCCGAAGGGGTGAGGAGAAACGGTGTCGTAACGGGGAGAGCTGAGGAAGAGGTCAACTTTGCTTGGTGGGTGGATTAATGGGATCTTCAGACATGGCTGCTCAAGTATGCATCCACAAATTACTTATCTTATAATATAACCTGCATACTCTGTTTTATTGAATTTTTTTATGGATCACTGAAAATTCCATTTCTGTTGTGATTTACTTTTTTTTTTATTTTTTTATTACAAACGATTTATAAACTTTTTAAAATGACTCTTGATACTTTCTACTTTATGAATTTATTTGAATTTGGACAATTTCTGGTATTTCTTTGAAGAGGAGGATGAATTGAAAGAACCCTTTTTCTGAATCTGTACAATTCTTTAAAAAGTTAGAAAATTTAGTGTTAGATTTTTAATTTTGTATTGTTGTTATGTAGGAGGAATTTGGTAGTAGTGGATCAAATGGTGTTGATTCAGCTGGCACTGGGATCTCACCGAGTGCCGGTGGGGTCCAGTTTAAGGATGATCAGTTCTCTAGTGGAAACGACTTTACTCCCAAGGTTTCAATCTAATAATTTCAATTTTACTTTGTTCATTTACTTTTTGACAAAGCGATATTCTAGACTACTCGAATCTAATCTACGGGGAGGGAGATTCAAACTCGTGCGAGGGCTAACAAACCGGTCTAACGACCCACATCTGCATTTTATTTTGTTGATCAAAATTATGATTAATTGTTGTAACGTGCGACCTTCGTTCACCTGCCCTCCGTTTCGATTTTATTAGGTGAGAAAACCGTACACAATCAAGAAAGAGAGAGAGAGGTGGACAGAGGAAGAGCATAAGAAGTTCCTTGAAGCTTTAAAGCTCTACGGTCGAGCGTGGCGAAAGATAGAAGGTAAGTTTTGCATTAAAAGCATAAAAAAGCAGCATATTGATTTGTTTAGAGTTGCTGTAATGATATCTCAGATGTAAAAAGCTGGCTGAGATTGCACCTCACATGCTTGTTTGAACAGATTCGATTTCTGGTTTTAAAGCTTAAGATGTTAAATAATAGCATCCGTCTTACGTTTACTGAAATATTCTGTTCGAATGACAGAGCATATTGGCACGAAGACTGCGGTTCAGATTCGAAGCCATGCTCAAAAATTCTTTTCTAAGGTTGACCAGTCTTATTTCAGTACCCCCATTTTCAACCATAATATCTATATCCCCATCTGTTAATGTAAGTTAAACTTTATTGAATCAAGGCATGTAAACCATTCGGGGAGGAGGGTTCATGCGTTCTTGCTTGATGTTTTGTTCCGACTCCTGAAGTCTTTCTTTCTTGTAGGTTGCTCGTTACCCGAATGGTGGAAATGCAACCTCGGAAGAGCCTATTGACATCCCTCCTCCGCGACCAAAAAAGAAGCCAATGCGTCCTTATCCCCGAAAACTTGTACACCCTCTTGATAAAGAGACCTCAATTGGAGAGCAGCCAACAAGGTCCCCGTCTCCAAATTTATCTGTTTCGGAGCAAGAAAACCAATCTCCCACATCAGTATTATCAGTTATTGGTTCAGATGCACTGGGTTCAACTGATTCAAATACACCCAGTGATGGTTTATCCCCCGATTCATCTGCTGCTGGTGTCAATAGTGAGAACTTAATTCATTCTGAGCCCAACCCATTACTTGAGGAAAGCGGATCTCCAATAAACAATTGTTCACTTCCTAACAAGCAATTAACAATGGTATATGCTTGTTTGTTGGCATATCTTTCAAATTTTCAAAACGAATAAGCCTTTTATTTGATATTGATACTCTACTGGTTGTGTGTGCTGATTACATCCAGAAGCTCGAGTTATTTCCCACGGATGATGTTGATGCTAGTGGAGGTTCAGCCAAGGAGGCATTTGCCCGAAGCCTTAAGCTCTTCGGAAGGACTGTATTAGTCAGAGACTCCCACAGACCGTCTTCTCGAGCTGCAGGAACTTCTCAATCACTGCCTTCTGATGTGCAGGAGGAGAAACCTGTGCAGACATCGTTACCATTTAACTTTACGGATATGCAATCTGCATCCGGGAATGTAGAACATGTTTGGGATAATTTTCCCTATGGAGGACATCAAGGCATCTACATCATGCAATTTCAGAATCAAAACTCAGATGCAGTAGAATCTGGTACTAATGCTTATCCTGTACCGTGGTGGACCGTTTGTCCGCCTTTTATTCCATTCCATAAGCAGCAGCAGCAGCCAGTGAATGAACATGTTGATTCTAAGAAAGTTGATGGGGAAGGTTCTTGTACCGGTTCAGATGCCGGATCAGCCAGTGATGAGGAAAATCGTGACAAAGACGATGAGACGCAGGGCGATCATTATCAACAGGTTTCTGATAAAGACGGAGAGCCAAACTCAGTTCTTCAGTTTAAGGCGAGCGCAAACTCAGCCTTCTCGAAAATAAGAGCAAGCACTGGAAAGTATAGAAAAGGATTTGTACCGTATAAAAGGTGTATGGCCGAGAGAGATGCCAAGTCCTCCACAGTGGCAACTGAAGACGGGGATGGGAAAAGAATCTGCCCTTCGTTATGGCGTCCTCCTGTGTTAGTCAAGACTCAAGAGGCCCTGCCCTTATTTCACAGAACAAGTTAGGAACTTGGTCGGGTACCGTAACCGTATAGTTGAAGACGAATAGTTGAAGAGGACGTTTATCATTTTTGAGCTGCTGGTACTACAGCCTTCGTATTGTTACTTCTATTTTTTTTACTTGTTTGTAACTGTGAGTTTCTTACTTATAGACTCGGTACTGTTAATGTTAACACAAATGAGCACAAAGTGAACAAACAATTGTTCTCCATGTTTGTGTGGACAAGCCTTTGATGATGATCCTGGGATGCTGCAACACCATATTTTCGCCATACTAATTGGGGCATTGGTAAACAAATGAACTGATGGGCTTGGACTTCTAGCCTACTCAAGTGGCAACACTCACTGGGCAAGACCCAACACTTTAAATGGCGATCGAGTCGTGTTATGATATACCCGATATCTTAACAGATTGTGTTGTGTTTGTGTTATCTACATGTCTACATGACAATATCCAATATCTTAATGGATTGTATTGTGTCAACCCTTTTAAAATCAATGGGTAATATGACTTGACTCGTTAATTTAATGGGTAATATGACTCAACCCATTTTACCCGTTAAAGAAAATATATTTTATTTCGATAAATAAACATCATACTAAATTATTAAACATGCAATATCGACATACCATATTATCATATAAATATTATTTCAAAACATAAAGATGAGATAAGCCTGTGATTATGGTAGAGGCTTAGACGACAAAACGACAAAATGAGACATAGAGATGGCGATGGGAGGGAGAGAGAGAGAGCGAGCGTCGACATAGAGAGAAGACAAATGGAGTCGAGTTGGTACTGAGAGTCTGGGAAAGACATAGAGTGAAAGGGTATTAGAATCCAACGGTAAGGATTTAATCTCACTTATATGAGATTAGATCCTATGCTATTGTGGTTGGTTTTTTTAGTAGTTCAAAATTATCAAACCAACATTTTTCTTAAAGGGTTATCTGCAGGTAAATTTATTCTGATATATTATTTAATGGATGATCTGATAACAATCATATTAGTTAACGTGTTGATCGAAAATTTGTTTTTTTGTTTTATTTCATTTCGGATTAAAATAAGTTAGTGCAATAAATTGTCAAGTATCATCTCAAAATCAAATGTCTAATTAACTTAGATGAGCTAGCTAATAACTCTTAAATCAGTCAATTACGGACGTCACGTTTGCTTTAATGAATCATCTTCGACCATGAGAATGTAGTCATTCGTCGACCAAGTAATTCGAGCTGTTGGATTTATGCGCGAGCACTTGGCTCATACCATGCCACAAGGTTTAACCTGCCTTTTCTCTTTCTTGGTTCCAGTGTCGGTTTTGGGTTTGAAAACCTGTGTCATTACACAGCCCTGGGGCTCTCTAAAAAGCAGGTCAGTGGCCCTTCTTGCGCCCTTTTGAGTCTTAAATCATTTTGAGTCACTCACACACAAACGAGGATTCCCTCCGGATTTTTTTTGTGAAGACTCTGATAATTTTTAAATTTTTTTATTCATTGTATATCGTACGGTTATAAATATTTTTAAATACTTTTATTGAAAAATAAATATGAATGATATCTGATGAAAACTGACCGCGTTATATACGATGAACATACAAGATTTGATGATCTTCAGGATCCTCATAAAAAGAATCTGGAGAGAATCCTCATTCCTCACACACCAAGTGGGTTTGGGCTCGTCCGGGTTCAATGAGTTTGATTTTTATTTTTTATTTTTTTTGGAGCACATCTATATTTTTATACTAAGGAGAGGAGAAGTTCGGTTAAGCCATACAAAGAACAGTCTAATTTGATATCGAATTCACCATCCACGAGATTCGAACAAAAAACCTCTCACTTTCCAAGTGAAGAGTCCGGAATTATTTCGAAGCTCATTTTAAGCACCGTGACAATTAATTAAGCTATTTAATTAAATTTCAATCCTTATCCCAATTAGTCACATTACTTATTTCAATAGGGATGTGATATTAACACATCACTTTTTACTTTTCAAACATTTTTTTAATTTTTAACTGTCGGATCAGATGAATTGAAAAATATCAACATACATAAATTAACAAAAAATATGTGAGTAGTAAAAAATGGTATGTAGATAGCACATCTCATGTCAATATCGTATACCGAACATAACGAAGGAGAAAGCTCGACTGCAATCAGAAAGGAGAAGACTCGTTCGTATTGATGATAGATGACATGGAATACTATGTTAATGGCATTTCTTTTCATGTAAAAATGATATTTCAAATTTGGACTAGCAAACCACAAAGTACTACAGTCTTGTAATATTTTTTTTTCACTCATAAGTAAGAGATCTTAAGTTCGATTATCGCTAAAAGCGAATTTGAACCACATTATTGCTAGCTCATTATGAGTCTTTACTAACTTCCCCCTTAGTATAAATAATATCGTTTGTTAAAAAAAGAAAAGAAAATTAAACTAACAATAATGTGGTTCAAATTGTCTATTTTAATATTAAAATGAGATTTTTTTTTCTTTTTGTTTTTTTTAAAGGGGAACAACTAGTGGCAAGTCACGGTTATCCACCATTTTAGGAATCGGGAAGACTCACAGAGACATTTCAGCCTTCCCTGACTATAAATCTGGCTTCCACACCAACAATGGATTTCGAACCCGAAATCCTCAAATTTTAATTTGAAAAAAAACCTTACAATCCATATTTTACCATTAGATCACCTGTCCGTGATTATCAAAATGAGATTTTAAGTTGAACTCTCACAAATTACTCATTTGATATCAGATTGTCTATTATAATATCATTGCATTAGAAAATTGATTAATAATTAAGACAATTAGAAGACAATTAGTGGTGCGAGCCGCAACGTGAGTGACAGCGTCCGTCCCATGAGCCTAAAAAGCGAAAAACACCATTTAAATAAATAAATAAAATGCAAAATGTTTTCTCTTTCCGTCTTTACCTGTACTCTGTCTCTCCCTCTCTCTGGATCACTCTCTCACTCACTCATTCACACAAATCCTTCCTCGAACGAGAAAGCGATTTAATAACGCCGACGACAGAAAGCCGACGGCGTTTAAACAAAGAACGGCTGAAATGTCGCCGCCAGCTCTCGCCCTGCTCCTCCTCCTCCCACTCGCGCTCGCCTCCACCGCCCTCTCCCACTTCCACTCCTCCTCCCCCTTCCCCACCGCCTCCCCCTCCCTCTACGACTGGACCTCCGCACGTGCCACCTACTACGCCGCCGCCGACCCCCGCGACAAGGTTGGGGGCGCGTGCGGGTACGGCGACCTCGAGAAGGCCGGGTATGGGCTGGCGACGGTGGGGCTGAGCGAGGCGCTGTTCGAGCGGGGCCAGATCTGCGGCGCGTGCTTCCAGGTCCGGTGCGTGGAGGACATGCGGTGGTGCATTCCTGGGACGTCGATTATCGTGACAGCGACCAACTTCTGCCCGCCGAATTACGGGTTCACGGCGGAAGGCGGGGGCCACTGCAACGCGCCGAACAAGCATTTGGTGCTTCCCATCGAGGCGTTTGAGAAGATCGCTATTTGGAAGGCTGGCAATATGCCCGTCCAGTATCGTAGGTTGGTCCTTGGACTTCCAATTTTGTTGCCCTCTACTTTACTCTTTCCTATCTTCATTTTCCTTTTTTACCTTCTTTCTCTGCTTAAAATATATTTTTGTTGTCTTAAATGTGAATTATTATTGAAAATGATGTATGTGTAAACACGAAAATTCGTGCAACGAATAACAGAAGAGCACGTGAACAACGAAATTTCGATGTCTACAGTATTGGAAATGGTACCATTAATATTGTTGTCTAATGGGATTGTGTCCTGGGTTCAAACCCTTCACGTCGCCTAATGTAGCTAAGAATAAGAATATCGCATGTGATAAACTGCTGTAGATATGAGGAATTCCTTCGAAAAGGTGGTCTGGTATTTGACCAAGATCTTTCAATATATAGGCTTTAGAGATCGATTTTCAATGCTTAGTATGGCGTATGGTAGTTGCAATTTGGCAAGTGATTTTGCTTAATTACTAATAAATTGAGGTTGCTCATAAAAGCTGTGAGAGTGTGGCTGTGCACGACAGCATTTTAGGGTTGAATTTGAAGATGTATGGGGAGTGTTAATTACAAATTTGGAATTAGCTTATAGGATACCAAGGTGGTTTTAGTCAAATAAGAACCTGAGCCGAGTACGGCATTCTTAAAGGAATATAAAGGTCAAAGAAGGTTTTCTGGTTGCATATTTGATGGAACAGTGTTCGATTTTCAGGATTCACACACACCATGTCAGAAATTGGTGGCACCTTGGCATGTGCTGAGGCATGGGAGCTCACTCACCAGTCACCAGACAAATGAGGCATCTCACCTCATATTTTCAAGAAAATGAGCAAACATTGTCCAGAGTTTCATTTTTTTGAACTATGAAAATGTTAGCCTGGATTGCAAAATCCCCTTTTTGTGGTTTTTTCTAATGGAAAAGAAAGAATAATACGTAAGACATCACGACAAAATAAGATGTGTTTAACAGCATCCCGATGCCTACTGTCATCCTGATATATTTTCCTCTTATTTTTGTTCATTGTGCTTGAAACAGGATCAAGTGTAGAAAGGAAGGAGGAATTCGTTTCACCATAGATGGTTCTAATATCTTTATCTCAGTGCTCATCAGCAATGTGGCTGGTGCTGGAGACATTGTTGCGGTGAAGATCAAGGGTTCAAGAACCGGCTGGCTTCCAATGGGGCGGAATTGGGGCCAAAACTGGCATGCAAGCGCCGATTTACTGAACCAACCTCTTTCTTTCGAGGTCACAAGCAGCGATGGGCGCACAGTTACATCTTACAACGTTGCTCCCAAGGCTTGGAACTTTGGGCAGACTTTTGAAGGGAAGCAGTTTGATTCTTAAAAGCACTGTTTCAATGAAATATTGCAAGAGAGACCAGTTTTGTATATCTTCCCTTTTTTGTTGCTTGTTCTATTTTTCTTTTGGTAATGAAGTACAGTTAGATTGCGGATGATGTTGTTGTACAAAGACCTATGCCGAAGCTTAACTATTAAAGGGACCCCGAATGTAAACTGATCTTAAGGTAGAGGTTGCGGAATATGCTGGTGCTCAGGGATGCACGGTGATAGAATCGCAAGGGATTGAGATAGAACCGCTCTGTTGCTACGGTAGCTGGGGAGTTCTCTGGAGCTGCACAGCGGTCTGATGATGAGAGGGTGTACCGGCGGAGTGTAGTTTGTAAGTACTGATAAATTGCTTGGTTCTGCTTCTGGGGTGGTGGTTGTGTTGATTGAAAGTTCATGATTGGATATCAAATTTATTGCGGGAATTTTGTTTCGGTTACATATAGTTTTGCTTGGCATGTTTACAATTGTGCTTGCTGCTCACAATGGATAGCGATAAATTTCCGTTACTGATTATCATGCCTTTCACCACATCGTGCGGTATTCGCACAAAAGTCCCGATAACTCCCACGAACCTAACGATATGTTTACTAACCTGGAATGAGAATGGCGTGGGGAGGAGTCATTCCCATTTCAGAAAGAGAAGCAAATCCCATCAACTGCACAACTTAAGTTGCATCCAACGTGTGCACAGCTGCATGCCAAAACAACCGTTACACTAAACTATTACATAACCATACTTTACTAAACTGTTCAGCCAGATTTGACCATCATATTCAGTACTGTAGAACATACGATACATGGTACGTGCAAACCAAGAAACACCACGAAATTTGCTAGGCAAAAACACAATGATGTAGGACAAGCAACCATAGCGAAAAGGTAGAGAACACTAGCATCAGACTAGCGGGGATTCTAGGAATCGCACCTACAGTTAGATTGCACCACAATCCTTGAGAGAAGCTTATATTTGCTAGAGATAAGAGTTCGTAATGAACCTAGGGTTCTATGACTTTTGGACTCCTCAATCATAACACACTTTACTTCATGGTTTTCACATTTCAACAAAGCATAGAAGACTGATAACAACTATGAGTTCCAGGCTTCCCTTACAATCAAAACATAAATGAAAGATATAAACAGTGTCACGTCCAGCACGATAAAAGCCATAAAAAAACTTTTTGGGTGTTGCTGTGTAGCTGCAATACAGACCACATGAAACAACATCCCATGATTGATCCCACAGCATATTCAAAGGTTTGGGCACCCTCTTCTGCGTCTCCTGGCATTCCCCAAAATCCCAATTCCAAAATACAAACCATTGGGTAGGAACCTTGAAACACCACTGCATATTAAGAGCAAATACGGAGCTAGTACCTTCCATTCCAACCTGCTTGTTAACTGTCCTTGCATAATCAGGGTTCTACGGCAAGCCAGAAAACTTTACTTTCTTTGATACCTAATCATTTATTACTGTTTTCCCTCGTCAGTTTAAAGAATACGACCCTAAATACAAACATCTTTGGATTAACCCTCCCCGACCCATTCTCAATCCCAGAAAAACGTTGAGTCCATCAACAAGGTTTCGATCCAAAAATTTATTCTTCTGGATGGATAGTTTCTCCCCATTTGTCTTCTCTTCCTCCTTGTATCTCATTACTAAAAAAGCCAAGGAACTGTATTTGAATTCAGCTTCCAGACAGGATGAACTTAAAGCCAAGACTATTTTACTATCTTCACAAGCATATTCAATATCATCCTTCTAACAGAAATTAATGACGTTTTCCCATCCGATAAATATACAAGTTCCAAGTATACGTTCATACCTGGAGGCAAACAATATGATGCCAACGCAGCCAGCTTGGTCACGTTGTAGTATTTTGGAAGGTGTCACTAGTATTCTATACATAGCAAGGTTATACTTGTTTAGCTCTCCTCTACAATTTCCTAATGAGAATACAATTTATGAGTCAACTTTAACAACTTTTCCTAAAGAGAGCAGCTACTTTTATGGATACTTAGTCCATAAACCTTAAAAACATGTAAAAGCTACAAGCTTCATGTGCACTGGATTTCTTACGAACGAAAACAGAACATAACTTCAAAAAACATGGTGCAAAACCATAAAACTTGCTGCGGAGTTAAAGCTAGCAAAGAAAGCACGATAGAATTGAAACAAAAAAACTTTTCGTGTCTGCTGTGATCTACGAAAGTGTGAAAAAAAAAAGGGACAGGTACTTTCTATCCAGGAAGCTCTTTGTGAATTGCCTTGAGTATATACTACACAATACAAGTAAGTATATTCAATATTCAGATTAATGCAAATCAGATACAAATGAATTTCAATCTCAACTGCTATCTCACATAAACTATACCGAGTTTTCCGAGGCCAAGAGAGAAACCTGGCAGAAACCGAAGATGCAAGATAAGAGGAGGAAGCAAAGGAGCCAACCAACCTCTCAGACGAATCAAAAGCTCACTCCATATGAAATCGAACCAGCGAGCCGGAGCAGGACATATACCAAGAGAAAACAAAAAGAATCAAATCAAAGCTTCTGGTGAGACTCGATGAGCAATGCATTTAGCATGATGTGCAGCACTGCTTCGTAAACACGCATATCATAATGCATTCCATCAACCGTACATCTAACCCCGCAATTCCAACTCAGGGACTCAATGTCCAGTAACCAAAGCGGACCGCCCGACTTCCGCAAAAGCTTACTCTTTTGAAGCTCCTTATCGTACTCACCCCGCATTACATCAGTCATCTTCTCCCTCTTCTCCTCCGTATTCAACATCGAGTTTATCAACGTGGGCATGCCAACCCAGAACAAGTGTGGCGTCCGGGCCGAACCAGAGCCTGAAGCCGAGATGGTTTCCGGCTTTTCAGAGCCAGTCTCCGGCGAAACTGGCAACAAGGACGCCGCAGATCTCCTGAGTGATTGCAGTTGAACACGGAAATCTGAAGCGTTGGTGAAGTGCAGCATGTGCCATAGCCCAGAACCCATCACCAACACATCCGGGAAGTTCCGATTTCGCTTGAACTTCGACACCAGATTGGTCAAATTCACAGTATAAGGAGCCCAGATGAAATCCAATCGCATCCCAATCTCGCCCACCACAATCTGATAATCACTGTGCCTCTTGAACAGATCCTTGTTAACCTTCTCCAGCGGCCCAGAATCCAGAACCAGGCTGAGCAGCGAAAGCGCCACCAGCCTCGCCTGAGAGTCTCCGGCCACCACGACCCAGGAGCCGTTGAGCAGATCGGAGGCGTCGAAACGACCCAGCTTCTGAAATCCACATGCAGAAACGGCGAAGGAAGAAGGCCAAGCCCAGGACTTGTCGTAATTGACGGTGTTGTTGTCGAGGGCGTTGAAATTGGGGGAAGGGGTAACCTCCCAAACAACGTCGTGGAGGTGGGAGAGGCAAGAGTCGCGGCGGTTCTCGAAGACGACGACGGAGGAGACGGTGGTGACGAAGTCGTTGACGGAGGGGAAGTAAGGGGTGAGGTGGACGCCGATGGCGAGAGTGATGAAGAGAGCGCCGCTGAAGAAAAGCATCTTTTTGCGGCTGAGATGGTATCCGGCCATGGCCATTGGGACCAAAACGACGACGCACGCAGCCAGCAACCCGAATGGCACAGCTCCTATCATGCTCGTGTTACTCTTCTCATCATATCAAACATCTGCTCGGACAAGAAAGTATTTGAATTTTCAGTGCGTTGCGAATAAATCAAATATTGTATTTCTGTACAAAATTGACTGTATTTTCATTGACCGACTGTGAAAGGAATGTTCCAACGACGACAAAACAGAGGAAGGAGGAGGAGGAAGTGGAGGCGGGGGCGGGGGCGGAAGAGGAGAGTGGGTGTTGGGTGTGGTCAACTTTGTTTTGATAACATCCACTCACATTAGCGGAGCCCAATAACAAAGCAAAATGCAGGCTAAGCCCAATAAAGTTATAAACTATAGTTTATGACAATAGAGCCCATATAAACCGACATGGGGATGAATTAGACAGATAATGTATGCCAAGAAAAAAAAAAAAAACAAAAAAAAAACCTCGAACGCAAAACTGTATGGTCCTTGTGCCGCTACCTTCCATCGCAAAATGGGCAGTGGTTTCTTCAGCATCAAAGTTTCGTTCCACTAACTCTTTGGGTGGCGACTATCGGACCAGGCTTGTGGTGTTCATCATGAAGGCTAGGGCGTGGTTGCCTCGTTTTTATGGTGGCTTCAACATGCATCCTTCATATGGGATTTTTTTTGTCTTTTCACATGTCCAAACCATCTTAACTGATTTTCTCTCATCTTGTTTTGGTGCCTATCTACAAGAATAATGACGATGTACAAAACTGCATGAATTATAGGCAATGGCAGAGCCATAAATTTTGCTTAGGAGGGGCATTTGAGACACATAAAAGAAATTAGATTAAATATAGCAATATAATTACTTTGAGAAAATTTAAATTTTTTTTTATTGGCACATAAAATTTATCAAACAAGAGTAATGGGGTTTTAAATTATTATGAAACATTTGGGATGATTATATTATAAGAACAACACTTATTTACGAGCATCAATAAAAAAAAAACAAAAAAGAAAATTCAAACAAAAATTTAAGGTCATAATTCAAAACTATCACCATGAGATTTTACTTTCAACATAATTGGATTTTCCTCTGATTTGAAATTAGTTGTTATATATTGTAAACCAAAAACCTAACTATAAGTTTAGTTTAAACTAAAAAAATCAAAAGGTTGTTGATGTCAATGAGTTTCGAACCCATGGGATGATGGGATTGTCAAAATACACTATATATATTTAAAATTTCAGGATAGGCCTAGGCCTAGCCTGGCCTCCATGTGGCTCCGTCTGTAACATCCCGTCCCGGGATTTATAGAAACGTACATTGAATTTACGATTTTACCCCTAGATCGTTTTTGTCACGTTATTAGTTGTTGGTGTGGTGTGGAATGTATTGGATTACACCCACACACACACACACTTTAACTTTCCGGGATTCCCTCCCTCATTCCCTCACTCTGTCTCTTTCTTTTTCTCTCACTCTCTCTCTCCCTCCCCGAGCTCCATTATTCCTCTTCTTCTTCTTCTCTTCTCAACACACGGACCATACACACAAAACCTACTCAAACCTACACCAATTAAGAAACCAAGACCACCATCGTGTTCGTGGAGCTGAGAGGAGTTCAAAGGTGCCATTTTCAGGTAAGAATATAGATGTTTTCACGTCGTTTCAACGAGGTCCGATTATTGCACTGTTCATGCAAACCTAATCTAGCTTGTTTTAGGAGATTCTAAGCTTGTAGATGTGTTTGTGAGGTCCCAAGGAGCCTCGGAGTAGTTCGTTGGGTGAATTTGGACGTCACGATCGTCCTGTGCAAAGTTGGCCGAGTTTTGACCTTGAAGACAGGTGAGATTCTTTAATTTTTAGGCCTTAAAACTAGTCTAACGTTGTTCTACTAGTCCTAGGCTTCATTTTGGTATAAAGAACGTGAAATTTGGTTGAAAAACGAAGGAGAAAACAAGGTTTGAAAAATTCCCAGTTTTCCGGCGCCGTCGCCGGCGCCGGAGGTTCGCCGGAGAAGACAGGGGAATATTCCGTTAAGTCTAACGGAATATTCCTAACGGCAGTGGACGAAATCTGGTTAGATTTGACGGAATATTCCGTCAGTTAACGGAATATTCCTGACGGCGTCTGTTGACACCGTCAGTGTGCAGTGCACGTGGGCCGCGCGTGGGGGCGCGTAGGTCCGTGCGTGTTCAGGCGCGTGGGGGCGCGTGCGTGGTCCAAAAATTTTTCTAAAAATATGTGTGTGATCCTGAGGTTGTGTAGGTCACGTTGGTATATTCAATTGTCCAATTTGAGCAATGTATGAGAAGTTATTACGAGAAGTTGCTTAGGTGCTTTTAAATTAACGTTTTCGTAACTTTGTCGCGTTTAGGTGATTCGTATTCCGAGGACGAGCGTACACACTCGAGGCAGGGGGGCTACGACCCTTCTAATTACCAGTGAGTGGGCTTTTGTTTTCCGTATATACCTATATACATATTAATTCCCAGAAATTAAATAGAAAAGGTTATATGTTTTATGCCATGCATCATTTGAATATTGTTTACGCATCATCGCATGTATTAGTATTGGCATACATATATATAAATGTGTATTTAGTGCTGTGGACGCACAGGTAAGTGCCAGGTAAGCGGTATTCATGTGGTTATGCATTCCTGTTTATTATGCAATAGTAGTTTGAAATGCTTAGAGAGCTCATAATCTGCACCCCCGGTGTTAGTGCTCCCGCCCAGGGCCAGGGCACAGCCTTCACGTGTATGTTCACCAGCACCGCATGCTCGCCTTGGATCCAAGATAGGTGCAAGCCTGTCGTACAGACCACAATAGGTGGTTCCGACTTGTAGGTGACCCGCGATTTATCGCACAGCTTCACGTGATCGTAGCACTAGAGTATACATATATATATATTACACCCAGCCTGTCGTACAGACCACGTTAGGTGGTTCCGACTTGTGTGCAGATTCAGTTATCGAGTTGAGAGTGGAGCTCTAGATGCAGCCGTACAGGTCACGTTAGGTGACTCCCGGCTGCTAGATTATATGTTGTTGATGTGATTTACGCTTGAGCATTTATACTGGATTATAAGACTCTGTTGTGGCATATTCTTGAGCATGAATGGCATATTGTGAGCATGAATGGCATATTGTGAGCATGAATGGCATATCATGGAGCATGATTGACATATCTATACATATGTATATATGTTCATTTTCTGGGAAGTATACAGGTTTTACGGCGAGGGGTTAGAATGTATTTTGCTAAAGAGTTTTCAAAGAACTTTGTTTTTGCCCACTCACGCTTTTGTTTTTGCGCCCCTCCAGGTTCTAGTGGTCTAGCAAGTTCGGTGGTTTATCCCAGAGGGCGTCCCGGCATTTCTGACAGACACTCACCATTGTAGGGTCACCTTTGGGTGTAAATATGTCGTATCTTTTCCTTTTGGACTGTTGTAGACTTGCTCTGAATTGTGTCTCACATACACTAGTACTTTGTATGCTTTTAGGTTTTTAATTATTCGTACTTTTATATTACCTTCTCATTAGCTTCCGCACGCGCACATGGTTACGTCACCTTCGCGTGACGGCCAGCACGCCCTGATCTCGGTCGGGGTGTGTCACCGTCCCTGACTGTAGGGGTATTAAGTTAATAAGCCATACAATGAAGCTTTGGGAGAGAGTAACTGAGCATAGACTGAGGCAAGAGACACGGGTCTTGGACAATCAATTAGGGTTCATGCCAAGACGCTCAACCATGGAGGTAATCTATCTCGTACGAAGATTTATGGAAAGATATAGAGATATGAAAAAGGATTTGCACATGGTATTTAAAGATTTGGAAAAAAAAATGTATGATAGGGTCCCAAGAGACATTCTTTGCGGATTTTAAAGAAGAAATGAGTACGAGTAGCATATATCCAAGTTATAAAGGATATGTATGATGGAACAAAGACTGTAGTAAGAACTCACGAAGGACAAACCAAAAACTTTCCCATAACTATAGGGTTACATCAAGGCTCATCTTTAAGTCCTTACCTTATTGCATTGGTAATGGATGAGTTAATGAGACATATTCAAGAAGATATTCCTTGGTGTATACTTTTTGCAGACGATATAGTGTTAATAGATGAAACTCAGGAAGGAGTCAATGCGAAGCTTAACCCTTGGAGAGAAGTGTTGGAATCTAAAGGTCTTCATCGAAGTCGGTCAAAGATAGAATATATGGAGTGCAAGTTCAGTGCGAACGGAGGTTCAAATGAGTTGGGGGTGAGGATTGGAGATCAGGAAATACCAAAGAGCGACAGCTTTCGCCACCTAGGATCTATCTTGCAAAAGAATAGAGAGTTGGATGGAGACCTCAACCATAGAATACAAGCTGGATGGATGAAGTAGAAGCAGAGGCGGCGTTGAAAGGGAGCAAAATGTGCAATCGCACAGGGCCCCTAAATTTGAAGTGTCACATCCCGGCCCGGGGCGGATCACTTCCCGAGCCTGCTCCATCGCCGTAGCACGATATTGTCCGCTTTGGGCTTACCATTCCCTCACGGTTTTGTTTTTGGGAACTCACGAGCAACTTCTCAGTGGGTCACCCATCATGGGATTGCTCTAGCTCCCTTCTCGCTTAACTTCGGAGTTCCTACGGAACCCGAAGCCAGTGAGCTCCCAAAAGGCCTCGTGCTAGGTAAGGATGGGAATATACATTTAAGGATTACTCCCCTGGGCGATGTGGGATGTCACATGAAGGGCTTCTAAAAAATTTTGTTACCTTATATTTATATGTAATAATTTTATATATTAAAAAAAATTACTTTTGTTAGTACATGAAAATCTCATTGTGCACTTCTTATAAGTGTAAATTTTAGAAAGAATTTTGTTAGCACGTTGAAATCTCATTGTGCACTTCTTATAAGTGTAATTTTTTTCTTTCTAAATATGAAAATTTGAAGTGCATAATGAAATATTTGGAGTGCAAATAATAACTCCTTAAAAACGATTTTTCTTTTCAATTTTATTATATAATAATGCTATATATTCAAGTCAAACTTCAAAATTAAGAGCTTTTTTAAGCTTTTATTTCTTATTTGGTTGCTTAAGATTAAACTGTTTTTTTATTATTTAGTAAAGGTTATGTTTGTAACTTTTTTTTACCTATTATTTATGTGACATTTGTAAACTTACACTTGGTGAGTCTTAAAGTTTGTTTTGATTTAAATTATTGCTTTCTAGCACCAATATATTGTCCTATGTTTTTTTTTATTTTTTATTTTTTTTAAAATTATCTTAAAAAATGGCCCCTTTATAAATTTTGTATAGGGCCCCCAAAATATCAGAGAGGGCCCTGAGTAGAAGAGTGCATCAGGTGTGTTGTGCGACTGTCGTATGCCACTAAAACTCAAGGGAAATTTTATAGGACGGCAATAAGGCCATCAATGCTTTATGGCACGGAATGTTCGGCGGTGAAGCATCAACACGTAGATAAAATGAGTGTAGCAGAGATGAGAATACTTCGTTGGATGTGTGGGCGCACGAGAAAGGATAGGATTAGGAATGAGGATATATGAGGTAAAGTAGGAGTAGCCGAGATTGAAGGAAAGATAAGAGAAAATCAGTTAAGGTGGTTTGGACATGTGAAATGAAGGCCTACAGACGCTCTAATTAGAAGATGCGATTACGAGACAGAAGTTCAGGTCCGAAGGGGTAGATGAACACCTAGGAAGATGATGTGAAAATGTTAATTTTTATCAAAATTGTTAAATTGTGGGTATACGTGAATTGATG